>NC_047113.1:96067563-96437941 GCF_902500255.1 Thalassophryne amazonica | reverse complement strand
AAAAATCTCAAACTGATTCCATTTGAATGTATTGATATCTACTTTATGTGTTATAAATATGTCCTTTATGAAACCCCTTCCTGGTAAGGAAGGATTTAAAGCATTTAAGCATCCAAATATGGCTAATTTTTGCACTCGTGAATGTATTTCTAGGCTGAAATGATGATTTCATTTTAATTGTGTGCACACACTGCATTCATATGATTCCTGGCACACGCCAGAATGCTTGCACCTAGATCTGCCAGGGGGATTCCCAAGGTTTCCATGGTTACTAGGCTTATATCCACCTGCATGATGAGTGTGATGTTGTGTGATGTCTGTTCTGCAAAGCAGAAGTTTCTTGTTGCATCATCTAAGTCTGTGATGGGCTTGACCCCTTTTTTCCTACAAGAAACCATGAAATTGAAAAGTGTTATTCCAAAGCATTACATGCTCTGACAAGACTGATCATATACCAATAGGAAAAATGCATTCAGTGTTTATTGTTCTGTTTAAAGATATCTGAAATGTAGATCATCAAAATATTCACCTGCAGAAAGAAGTGTGATGACATTCACTTTCATCAGACCAAAAAGAACAGGGAGGAAGATGTGCAGCCATTCTTACTCCAGCCAGACTGACAGCAGCAGCTCTGAACATGTCCAGACCATTGCATTCTGCTCGTCTCTCTCTCTCTCTCTCTCTCTCTCTCTCGATATTTAGGTCTACCTTAGTGGACACTAGTAGAGTTCCACCTTAGATTTGGAATGTATCTTCTTCTTTGTCTTTCAGTTGCTCCGTTAGGGGTCGCCACAGCAGATCAATCATTTCCATCTCACCCTGTCCTCTGTATCTTCCTCTGTCACACCAACCACCTGTATGTCCTTCCTCAGCACATCAATAAACCTCCACTTTGGCCTTTAGTGCCACCGTCTCTAAGCCGTACAACATAGCTGGTCTCACTACTGTCTTGTAAACTTTCCCCTTCACTCTTGCTGGTATTCTTCGGTCACAAATCACTCCTGCCACCTTTCTCCACACACTCCACCCTGCCTGCACTCTTCTTCACCCCTCTACCACAGTCTCCATTACTTTGAACAGTTGACCCCAAATATTTAAACTCATCTACTTTCACCACTTCTACTCCTTGTAACTGCACTATTCCACTGGGCTCCCTCTCATTCACACACATGTACTCAGTCTTGCTTCTACTGACTTTCATTCCCCTTCTTTCCAAAGCATATCTCCACCTCTCTAGTCTAGACTCAACTTGCTCTCGACTCTCACTACAGATCACAATGTCATCTGCAAACATCATAGTCCATGGGGACAAGAAAGGACTCAGAGCTGATACTTGGTGTAATCCCACCTCCACCTTGATGAGTCTGTCATTCCGACTGCGCATCTCACCGCTGTCACACTATTCTTGTACATGTCCTGCACTACCCTAATATACTTCTCTACCACTCCAGACTTGCTCATACAATACCACAGCTCTTCTCTTGGCACCCTATCATAAGCTTTTTCTAAGTCCACAAACACACAATGTAACTCTTTCTGGCCTTCTCTGTACTTCTCCAACAGTATTCTCAGAGCAAACATTGCATCCGTAGTGCTCTTTCTCGGCATGAAA
Source organism: Thalassophryne amazonica (assembly GCF_902500255.1). Lineage (NCBI taxonomy): Eukaryota > Metazoa > Chordata > Actinopteri > Batrachoidiformes > Batrachoididae > Thalassophryne > Thalassophryne amazonica. Next base: position 96,436,329 of record NC_047113.1, on the reverse strand, counting down.
CCATATTGCTGCTCACAGATCTTCGCCTATTTTTCTCAGCCTAGCTTCTACTACTATTTCCCATAACTTCATGCTGTGGCTGACCAAATGTATGCCTCTGTAGTTACTGCAGCTCTGCACATCACCCTTGTTCTTGAAAATAGGAACCAACACACTTCGTCTCCACTCCTCAGGCATCCTCTCACTTTCCAAGATTTTATTAAACAATCTGGTTAGAAACTCTACTGCCATCTCTCCTAGACATTTCCATGCCTCCACTGGAGTGTCATCTGGACCAACTGCCTTTCCACTCTTCATCCTCTTCATAGCAGCCCTCACTTCTTCCTTACTAATCTCTTGTATTTCCTGATTTACTCACCACATCATCCAGCCTTTTCTCTCACTCATTTTCTTTATTCATCAGCTCTTCAAAATATTCCCTCCACCTTCTCAGCACACACTCCTCATTCGTCAGCACATTACCATGTGCATCTTTTACCACCCTAACCTGCTGCACATCCTTTCCAGCACTGTCCCTTTGTCTGGCCAATCGGTACAAGTCCTTTTCTCCTTCCTTACTATTCAACTTCTTGTACAGCTCGCAATATGCCTTTTCCTTCGCTTTTGCCACTTCTCTTTTTGCCTTACGCCTCATCTCCTTGTACTCCTGTCTACTTTCTTCATCTCTCCGACTATCCCAAACTTTTTCACCAACCTGTTTCTCCTTATGCTTTCCTGGACCTCTTCATTCCACCACCAAGTCTCCTTGTCTTCCTTCCACTGTCCAGATGTCATACCCAGTACTGTCCTAGCTGTCTCCATCACCACATCTGCAGTACTTTTCCAGTTGTCCAAAATTGCTTATCCTCCAACCAGCGATTCTCTCACCTGCTCGCTAAATTTCACACAATAGTCTTCCTCCTTCAGCTTCCACCATCTGATCCTTTTGTTGAGCTCTCGCGCTTTTCTTCTTCTTTACCTCTAAATTCATCCTACAAACAACCATCCTATGCTGTCTAACAACACTCTCTCCTGCCACCACCTTACAGTCTCTGATTTTTTTTAGCTTGCATCTCCTATAAAGAATGTAGTCCACCTGTGTGCACCTTCCTCCACTCTTATGTTACCCTGTGCTCCTCCCTTTTCTTAAAGTAGGTATTCACCACAGCCATTTCCATCCTTTTTGCAAAATCAATTACCATCTGTCCTTCCCCATTCCTATCCTTGATACCATATATCAAGGATAGGAATGGGGAATAGGAATAGGATGGCATCCTGAAAAACAGGATGCCATCTTGGTATTTGAGTGTCTAAATCTAAAGTCTAAAGGTTCCGGAGCACAGCGGTGTTCTGCTGTATCTGTTAGCTGTTTGAACTGAGCTGTTTGAGTTCTTTGAATTACAGTCTTTTTCAAGACTTTTTTACCTTTTTACTTTTTTTTACTTTTTCACCGTGCTCCAACGCCTAAAGAAGACCTCTAACGGTCGAAGCATCGCGACGGAGCACTTTTATCAGCTAACCTTCATCAGCGTTGGCAAGCTAACTAGCTTGCTAACGCTTTCGTTTTTATTTTATTTTTTAGCACTGTTGTCGTGCTGCTCCACAGCCTGCCTAGTGGATTTTTATTTTATTTTAGCGCTGTTGTCGTGCGTTACCTGTGCTGCTCCACAGCCTGCCTAGTGGATTTTTATTTTATTTTAGCACTGTTGTCGTGCGTTACCTGTGCTGCTCCACAGCCTGTCCAGTGGATTTTTATTTTATTTTTTAGCACTGTTGTCGTGCGTTACCTGTGCTGCTCCACAGCCTGTCCAGTGGATTTTTATTTTATTTTTTAGCACTGTTGTCGTGCGTTACCTGTGCTGCTCCACAGCCTGTTCAGTGGATTTTTATTTTATTTTTTAGCACTGTTGTCGTGCGTTACCTGTGCTGCTCCACAGCCTGTTCAGTGGATTTTTATTTTATTTTTTAGCACTGTTGTCGTGCGTTACCTGTGCTGCTCCACAGCCTGTTCAGTGGATTTTTATTTTATTTTTTAGCACTGTTGTCGTGCGTTACCTGTGCTGCTCCACAGCCTGTTCAGTGGATTTTTATTTTATTTTTTAGCACTGTTGTCGTGCGTTACCTGTGCTGCTCCACAGCCTGTTCAGTGGATTTTTATTTTATTTTTAGCACTGTTGTCGTGCGTTACCTGTGCTGCTCCACAGCCTGTCTAGTGGATTTTTATTTTATTTTTTAGCACTGTTCCACAGCCTGTTCAGTGGATTTTTGTTTTGTTTTTTGGCACTGTTGTCGTGCGTTACCTGTGCTGCTCCACAGCCTGTTCAGTGGATTTTTACCTGTGCTGCTCCACAGCCTGTTCAGTGGATTTTTATTTTATTTTTTAGCACTGTTGTCGTGCGTTACCTGTGCTGCTCCACAGCCTGTCCAGTGGATTTTTATTTTATTTTTTAGCACTGTTGTCGTGCGTTACCTGTGCTGCTCCACAGCCTGTTCAGTGATTTTTGTTTTGTTTTTTGGCACTGTTGTCGTGCGTTACCTGTGCTGCTCCACAGCCTGTTCAGTGGATTTTTACCTGTGCTGCTCCACAGCCTGTTCAGTGGATTTTTACCTGTGCTGCTCCACAGCCTGTCCAGTGGATTTTGATTTTGATTTTATTTTTTTTAGCACTGTTGTCGTGTGTTACCTGTGCTGCTCCACAGCCTGTCTAGTGGATTTTTATTTTATTTTTACCACTGTTGTCGTGTGTTACCTGTGCTGTTCCACAGCCTGTCCAGTGGATTTTATTTTATTTTTTACCACTGTTGTCGTGTGTTACCTGTGCTGCTCCACAGCCTGTCCAGTGGATTTTTATTTTATTTTTTTAGCACTGTTGTCGTGTGTTACCTGTGCTGCCCCACAGCCTGTCCAGTGGATTTTTATTTTATTTTTTAGCACTGTTGTCGTGTGTTATCTGTGCTGCTCCACAGCCTGTTCAGTGGATTTTTACCTGTGCTGACTCCACAGCCTGTTCAGTGGATTTTTACCTGTGCTGCTCCACAGCCTGTCCAGTGGATTTTGATTTTGATTTTATTTTTTTTAGCACTGTTGTCGTGTGTTACCTGTGCTGCTCCACAGCCTGTCTAGTGGATTTTTATTTTATTTTTACCACTGTTGTCGTGTGTTACCTGTGCTGTTCCACAGCCTGTCCAGTGGATTTTTATTTTATTTTTACCACTGTTGTGTGTTACCTGTGCTGCTCCACAGCCTGTCCAGTGGATTTTTATTTTATTTTTAGCACTGTTGTCGTGTGTTACCTGTGCTGCTCCACAGCCTGTCCAGTGGATTTTTATTTTATTTTTTTTAGCACTGTTGTCGTGCGTTACCTGTGCTGCTCCACAGCCTGTCCAGTGGATTTTTATTTTATTTTTTACCACTGTTGTCGTGCGTTACCTGTGCTGCTCCACAGCCTGTCCAGTGGATTTTTATTTTATTTTTTACACTGTTGTCGTGTGTTACCTGTGCTGCTCCTCAGCCTGTCCAGTGGATTTTTATTTTATTTTTTTAGCACTGTTGTCGTGCGTTACCTGTGCTGCTCCACAGCCTGTCCAGTGGATTTTTATTTTATTTTTTTAGCACTGTTGTCGTGGTTACCTGTGCTGCTCCACAGCCTGTTCAGTGGATTTTATGTTTTGTTTTTTGGCACTGTTGTCGTGCGTTACCTGTGCTGCTCCACAGCCTGTTCAGTGGATTTTTCGTTTTTTGTTTTTTGCACTGTTGTCGTGCGTTACCTGTGCTGCTCCACAGCCTGTTCAGTGGATTTTTATTTTATTTCTTAGCACTGTTGTCGTGTGTTACCTGTGCTGCTCCACAGCCTGTCCAGTGGATTTTTATTTTATTTTTTACCACTGTTGTCGTGTGTTACCTGTGCTGTTCCACAGCCTGTCCAGTGGATTTTTATTTTATTTTTTACCACTGTTGTGTGTTACCTGTGCTGCTCCACAGCCTGTCCAGTGGATTTTTATTTTATTTTTTAGCACTGTTGTCGTGTGTTATCTGTGCTGCTCCACAGCCTGTCCAGTGGATTTTTATTTTATTTTTTTTAGCACTGTTGTCGTGCGTTACCTGTGCTGCTCCACAGCCTGTCCAGTGGATTTTTATTTTATTTTTTACCACTGTTGTCGTGCGTTACCTGTGCTGCTCCACAGCCTGTCCAGTGGATTTTTATTTTATTTTTTACCACTGTTGTCGTGTGTTACCTGTGCTGCTCCTCAGCCTGTCCAGTGGATTTTTATTTTATTTTTTTTAGCACTGTTGTCGTGCGTTACCTGTGCTGCTCCACAGCCTGTCCAGTGGATTTTATTTTATTTTTTTTAGCACTGTTGTCGTGCGTTACCTGTGCTGCTCCACAGCCTGTTCAGTGGATTTTTGTTTTGTTTTTTGGCACTGTTGTCGTGCGTTACCTGTGCTGCTCCACAGCCTGTTCAGTGGATTTTTATTTTATTTCTTAGCACTGTTGTCGTGCGTTACCTGTGCTGCTCCACAGCCTGTTCAGTGGATTTTTATTTTATTTTTTAGCACTGTTGTCGTGCGTTACCTGTGCTGCTCCACAGCCTGTTCAGTGGATTTTTATTTTATTTTTTAGCACTGTTGTCGTGCGTTACCTGTGCTGCTCCACAGCCTGTCCAGTGGATTTTTATTTTATTTTTTAGCACTGTTGTCGTGTGTTACCTGTGCTGCTCCACAGCCTGTTCAGTGGATTTTTACCTGTGCTGCTCCACAGCCTGTCCAGTGGATTTTGATTTTGATTTTATTTTTTTTAGCACTGTTGTCGTGTGTTACCTGTGCTGCTCCACAGCCTGTTCAGTGGATTTTTACCTGTGCTGCTCCACAGCCTGTCCAGTGGATTTTGATTTTATTTTTTTTAGCACTGTTGTCGTGTGTTACCTGTGCTGCTCCTCAGCCTGTCCAGTGGATTTTTATTTTATTTTTTTTAGCACTGTTGTCGTGCGTTACCTGTGCTGCTCCACAGCCTGTCCAGTGGATTTTTATTTTATTTTTTTTAGCACTGTTGTCGTGCGTTACCTGTGCTGCTCCACAGCCTGTTCAGTGGATTTTTGTTTTGTTTTTTGGCACTGTTGTCGTGCGTTACCTGTGCTGCTCCACAGCCTGTTCAGTGGATTTTTGTTTTGTTTTTTGGCACTGTTGTCGTGCGTTACCTGTGCTGCTCCACAGCCTGTTCAGTGGATTTTTATTTTATTTCTTAGCACTGTTGTCGTGCGTTACCTGTGCTGCTCCACAGCCTGTTCAGTGGATTTTTATTTTATTTTTTAGCACTGTTGTCGTGTGTTACCTGTGCTGCTCCACAGCCTGTTCAGTGGATTTTTATTTTATTTTTTAGCACTGTTGTCGTGTGTTACCTGTGCTGCTCCACAGCCTGTTCAGTGGATTTTTATTTTATTTTTTAGCACTGTTGTCGTGCGTTACCTCTGCTGCTCCACAGCCTGTTCAGTGGATTTTTGTTTTGTTTTTTGGCACTGTTGTCGTGCGTTACCTGTGCTGCTCCACAGCCTGTCCAGTGGATTTTTTTTTTTTTTTTTATCACTGTTGTCGTGTGTTACCTGTGCTGCTCCACAGCCTGTTCAGTGGATTTTTACCTGTGCTGCTCCACAGCCTGTCCAGTGGATTTTGATTTTGATTTTATTTTTTTTAGCACTGTTGTCGTGTGTTACCTGTGCTGCTCCACAGCCTGTCTAGTGGATTTTTATTTTATTTTTTTTAGCACTGTTGTCGTGTGTTACCTGTGCTGCTCCACAGCCTGTCTAGTGGATTTTTATTTTATTTTTTTTAGCACTGTTGTCGTGTGTTACCTGTGCTGCTCCACAGCCTGTCTAGTGGATTTTTATTTTATTTTTTTTAGCACTGTTGTCGTGTGTTACCTGTGCTGCTCCACAGCCTGTCTAGTGGATTTTTATTTTATTTTTTTTTAGCACTGTTGTCGTGTGTTACCTGTGCTGCTCCACAGCCTGTCTAGTGGATTTTTATTTTATTTTTTTTAGCACTGTTGTCGTGTGTTACCTGTGCTGCTCCACAGCCTGTCTAGTGGATTTTTATTTTATTTTTTTTAGCACTGTTGTCGTGTGTTACCTGTGCTGCTCCACAGCCTGTCTAGTGGATTTTTATTTTATTTTTTACCACTGTTGTCGTGTGTTACCTGTGCTGTTCCACAGCCTGTCCAGTGGATTTTTATTTTATTTTTTACCACTGTTGTTGTGTGTTACCTGTGCTGCTCCACAGCCTGTCCAGTGGATTTTTATTTTATTTTTTACCACTGTTGTCGTGTGTTATCTGTGCTGCTCCACAGCCTGTCCAGTGGATTTTTATTTTATTTTTTACCACTGTTGTCGTGTGTTACCTGTGCTGTTCCACAGCCTGTCCAGTGGATTTTTATTTTATTTTTTACCACTGTTGTTGTGTGTTACCTGTGCTGCTCCACAGCCTGTCCAGTGGATTTTTATTTTATTTTTTAGCACTGTTGTCGTGTGTTATCTGTGCTGCTCCACAGCCTGTCCAGTGGATTTTTATTTTATTTTTACCACTGTTGTCGTGTGTTACCTGTGCTGCTCCACAGCCTGTCTAGTGGATTTTTATTTTATTTTTTACCACTGTTGTCGTGTGTTACCTGTGCTGCTCCACAGCCTGTCTAGTGGATTTTTATTTTATTTTTTACCACTGTTGTCGTGTGTTACCTGTGCTGTTCCACAGCCTGTCTAGTGGATTTTTATTTTATTTTTTTTAGCACTGTTGTCGTGTGTTACCTGTGCTGCTCCACAGCCTGTCTAGTGGATTTTTATTTTATTTTTTTTAGCACTGTTGTCGTGTGTTACCTGTGCTGCTCCACAGCCTGTCTAGTGGATTTTTATTTTATTTTTTTTTAGCACTGTTGTCGTGTGTTACCTGTGCTGCTCCACAGCCTGTCTAGTGGATTTTTATTTTATTTTTTTTTAGCACTGTTGTCGTGTGTTACCTGTGCTGCTCCACAGCCTGTCTAGTGGATTTTTATTTTATTTTTTACCACTGTTGTCGTGTGTTACCTGTGCTGTTCCACAGCCTGTCCAGTGGATTTTTATTTTATTTTTTACCACTGTTGTTGTGTGTTACCTGTGCTGCTCCACAGCCTGTCCAGTGGATTTTTATTTTATTTTTTAGCACTGTTGTCGTGTGTTACCTGTGCTGCTCCACAGCCTGTCCAGTGGATTTTTATTTTATTTTTTACCACTGTTGTTGTGTGTTACCTGTGCTGCTCCACAGCCTGTCCAGTGGATTTTTATTTTATTTTTTACCACTGTTGTCGTGTGTTACCTGTGCTGTTCCACAGCCTGTCCAGTGGATTTTTATTTTATTTTTTACCACTGTTGTCGTGTGTTACCTGTGCTGCTCCACAGCCTGTCCAGTGGATTTTTATTTTATTTTTTACCACTGTTGTCGTGTGTTACCTGTGCTGCTCCACAGCCTGTCCAGTGGATTTTTATTTTATTTTTTACCACTGTTGTCGTGTGTTACCTGTGCTGCTCCACAGCCTGTCCAGTGGATTTTTATTTTATTTTTTAGCACTGTTGTCGTGTGTTATCTGTGCTGCTCCACAGCCTGTCCAGTGGATTTTTATTTTATTTTTTACCACTGTTGTCGTGCGTTACCTGTGCTGCTCCACAGCCTGTCCAGTGGATTTTGATTTTGATTTTATTTTTTTTAGCACTGTTGTCGTGCGTTACCTGTGCTGCTCCACAGCCTGTCCAGTGGATTTTTATTTAGCACTGTTGTCGTGCGTTACCTGTGCTGCTCCACAGCCTGTCTAGTGGATTTTTATTTTGTTTTAGCACTGTTGTCGTGCGTTGCCTGTGCTGCTCCACAGCCTGTCCAGTGGATTTTTATTTTTATTTTATTTTATTTTTTAGCACTGTTGTTGTGCGTTACCTGTGCTGCTCCACAGCCTGTCTAGTGGATTTTTATTTTATTTTAGCACTGTTGTCGTGCGTTACCTGTGCTGCTCCACAGCCTGTCTAGTGTCGGATTCCCTGTTTGGGAATCCGCTAGCTTAGCGTAGCTACTAGCTCTTAGCCGTTTTAGCATGGCGGCTTCTCCTGTCTCTCCCGTACTTTTCTGCTCTGGGTGTGAAATGTTTAGTTATTCCTCGGCCTCTTTTAGCAGTAACGGTACTTGTAATAAGTGCAGCTTATTCGTAGCTTTGGAGGCCAGGCTGGGCGAATTGGAGGCTCGGCTCCGCACCGTGGAAAATTCTACAGCTAGCCAGGCCCCTGTAGTCGGTGCGGACCAAGGTAGCTTAGCCGCCGTTAGTTCCCCCCTGGCAGACCCCGTGCAGTCGGGAAGGCAGGCTGACTGGGTGACTGTGAGGAGGAAGCGTAGCCCTAAACAGAAGCCCCGTGTACACCGTCAACCCGTTCACATCTCTAACCGTTTTTCCCCACTCGACGATACACTCGCCGAGGATCAAATTCTGGTTATTGGCGACTCTGTTTTGAGAAATGTGAAGTTAGCGACACCAGCAACCATTGTCAATTGTCTTCCGGGGGCCAGAGCAGGCGACATCGAAGGACATTTGAAATTGCTGGCTAAGGCTAAGCGTAAATTTTGTAAGATTGTAATTCACGTCGGCAGTAATGACACTCGGTTACGCCAATCGGAGGTCACTAAAATTAACATTGAATCGGTGTGTAACTTTGCAAAAACAATGTCGGACTCTGTTGTTTTCTCTGGGCCCCTCCCCAATCGGGAGTGACATGTTTAGCCGCATGTTCTCCTTGAATTGCTGGCTGTCTGAGTGGTGTCCAAAAAATGAGGTGGGCTTCATTGATAATTGGCAAAGCTTCTGGGGAAAACCTGGTCTTGTTAGGAGAGACGGCATCCATCCCACTTTAGAGGGAGCAGCTCTCATTTCTAGAAATCTGGCCAATTTTTTGGGATCCTCCAAACTGTGACTGTCTAGCGTTGGGACCAGGAGGCAGAGCTGTGGTCTTATACACCTCTCTGCAGCTTCTCTCCCCCTGCCATCCCCTTATTACCCCATCCCCGTAGAGACGGTGCCTGCTCCCAGACCACCAATAACTAGCAAAAATCTATTTAAGCATAAAAATTCAAAAAGAAAAAATAATATAGCACCTTCAATTGCACCACAGACTAAAACAGTTAAATGTGGTCTATTAAACATTAGGTCTCTTTCTTCTAAGTCCCTGTTGGTAAATGATATAATAATTGATCAACGTATTGATTTATTCTGCCTAACAGAAACTTGGTTACAGCAGGATGAATATGTTAGTTTAAATGAGTCAACACCCCCGAGTCACACTAACTGTCAGAATGCTCGTAGCACGGGCCGGGGCGGAGGATTAGCAGCAATCTTCCATTCCAGCTTATTAATTAATCAAAAACCTAGACAGAGCTTTAATTCATTTGAAAGCTTGTCTCTTAGTCTTGTCCATCCAAATTGGAAGTCCCAAAAACCAGTTTTATTTGTTATTATCTATCGTCCACCTGGTCGTTACTGTGAGTTTCTCTGTGAATTTTCAGACCTTTTGTCTGACTTAGTGCTTAGCTCAGATAAGATAATTATAGTGGGCGATTTTAACATCCACACAGATGCTGAGAATGACAGCCTCAGCACTGCATTTAATCTATTATTAGACTCTATCGGCTTTGCTCAAAAAGTAAATGAGTCCACCCACCACTTTAATCATATTTTAGATCTTGTTCTGACTTATGGTATGGAAATAGAAGACTTAACAGTATTCCCTGAAAACTCCCTTTTGTCTGATCATTTTTTAATAACATTTACATTTACCCTGATGGACTACCCTGCAGTGGGGAATAAGTTTCATTACACTAGAAGTCTTTCAGAAAGCGCTGTAACTAGGTTTAAGGATATGATTCCTTCTTTATGTTCTCTAATGTCATATACCAACATAGAGCAGAGTAGCTACCTAAACTCTGTAAGGGAGTTAGAGTATCTTGTCAATAGTTTTACATCCTCATTGAAGACAACTTTGGATGCTGTAGCTCCTCTGAAAAAGAGAGCTTTAAATCAGAAGTGTCTGACTCCGTGGTATAACTCACAAACTCGTAGCTTAAAGCAGATAACCCGTAAGTTGGAGAGGAAATGGCGTCTCACTAATTTAGAAGATCTTCACTTAGCCTGGAAAAAGAGTTTGTTGCTCTATAAAAAAGCCCTCCGTAAAGCTAGGACATCTTTCTACTCATCACTAATTGAAGAAAATAAGAACAACCCCAGGTTTCTTTTCAGCACTGTAGCCAGGCTGACAAAGAGTCAGAGCTCTATTGAGCTGAGTATTCCATTAACTTTAACTAGTAATGACTTCATGACTTTCTTTGCTAACAAAATTTTGACTATTAGAGAAAAAATTACTCATAACCATCCCAAAGATGTATCGTTATCTTTGGCTGCTTTCAGTGATGCCGGTATTTGGTTAGACTCTTTCTCTCCGATTGTTCTGTCTGAGTTATTTTCATTAGTTACTTCATCCAAACCATCAACATGCTTATTAGACCCCATTCCTGCCAGGCTGCTCAAGGAAGTCCTACCATTATTTAATGCTTCAATCTTAAATATGATCAATCTATCTTTGTTAGTTGGTTATGTACCACAGGCCTTTAAGGTGGCAGTAATTAAACCATTACTTAAAAAGCCATCACTTGACCCAGCTATCTTAGCTAATTATAGGCCAATCTCCAACCTTCCTTTTCTCTCAAAGATTCTTGAGAGGGTAGTTGTAAAACAGCTAACTGATCACCTGCAGAGGAATGGTCTATTTGAAGAGTTTCAGTCAGGTTTTAGAATTCATCATAGTACAGAAACAGCATTAGTGAAGGTTACAAATGATCTTCTTATGGCTTCGGACAGTGGACTTATCTCTGTGCTTGTTCTGTTGGACCTCAGTGCTGCTTTTGATACTGTTGACCATAAAATTTTATTACAGAGATTAGAGCATGTCATAGGTATTAAAGGCATTGCGCTGCGGTGGTTTGAATCATATTTGTCTAATAGATTACAGTTTGTTCATGTAAATGGGGAATCTTCTTCACAGACTAAAGTTAATTATGGAGTTCCACAAGGTTCTGTGCTAGGACCAATTTTATTCACTTTATACATGCTTCCCTTGGGCAGTATTATTAGACGGTATTGCTTAAATTTTCATTGTTACGCAGATGATACCCAGCTTTATCTATCCATGAAGCCAGAGGATACACACCAATTAGCTAAACTGCAGGATTGTCTTACAGACATAAAGACATGGATGACCTCTAATTTCCTGCTTTTAAACTCAGATAAAACTGAAGTTATTGTACTTGGCCCCACAAATCTTAGAAGCATGGTGTCTAACCAGATCGTTACTCTGGATGGCATTTCCCTGACCTCTAGTAATACTGTGAGAAATCTTGGAGTCATTTTTGATCAGGATATGTCATTCAAAGCGCATATTAAACAAATATGTAGGACTGCCTTTTTGCATTTACGCAATGTCTCTAAAATCAGAAAGGTCTTGTCTCAGAGTGATGCTGAAAAACTAATTCATGCATTTATTTCCTCTAGGCTGGACTATTGTAATTCATTATTATCAGGTTGTCCTAAAAGTTCCCTAAAAAGCCTTCAGTTGGTTCAGAATGCTGCAGCTAGAGTACTGACGGGAACTAGCAGGAGAGAGCATATCTCACCCGTGTTGGCCTCCCTTCATTGGCTTCCTGTTAATGCTAGAATAGAATTTAAAATTCTTCTTCTTACTTATAAGGTTTTGAATAATCAGGTCCCATCTTATCTTAGGGACCTCGTAGTACCATATTACCCCATTAGAGCGCTTCGCTCTCAGACTGCGGGCTTACTTGTAGTTCCTAGGGTTTGTAAGAGTAGAATGGGAGGCAGAGCCTTCAGCTTTCAGGCTCCTCTCCTGTGGAACCAGCTCCCAATTCAGATCAGGGAGACAGATACCCTCTCTACTTTTAAGATTAGGCTTAAAACTTTCCTTTTCGCTAAGGCTTATAGTTAGGGCTGGATCGGGTGACCCTGGACCATCCCTTGGTTATGTTGCTTTAGACGTAGACTGTGGGGGGGTTCCCATGATGCACTGTTTCTTTCTCTTTTTGCTCCGTATGCACCACTCTGCATTTAATCATTAGTGATCGATCTCTTTTTCCTGGTTCTTTCCCTCAGCCCCAACCAGTCTCAGCAGAAGACTGCCCCTCCCTGAGCCTGGTTCTGCTGGAGGTTTCTTCCTGTTAAAAGGGAGTTTTTCCTTCCCACTGTGGCCAAGTGCTTGCTCATAGGGGGTTGTTTTGACCGTTGGGGTTTTTCATAATTATTGTATGGCCTTGCCTTGCAATGTGGAGCGCCTTGGGGCAACTGTTTGTTGTGATTTGGCGCTATATAAGAAAAAAGTTGATTGATTGATTGATATATACCCATTACTTCCTCATCACCTCTGTTCCCTTCACCAACATGCCCATTGAAGTCCGCTCCTATCACCACTCTTTCATGCTTGGGCACACTCTCCACCACCTCATCTAACACACTCCAGAAATCTTCTTTCTCCTTCATCTCACAACCTACCTGTGGGGCATATGCACTGATAATATTCATCATCACCCCTTCAATTTCCAACTTCACACTCATCACCCTGGCAGACACTCGCTTAACCTCCAACACTTAACATACTCTTCCTTTAAAATGACCCCAACACCATTTCTCTTCCTGTCCTCACCATGGTACAACAACTTGTAGCCACCGCCGATGCTCCTGCTCTTACTTCCCTTCCAATTGGTCTTTTGCACACACAATGTCTACCTTTCTCCTCTCCATCATATCAGCCAGCTCTCGCCCTTTACCAGTCATACTACCAACATTCAAAGTCCCCACTCTCATTTCCACCCTTCTAGTTTTCTTCTTCTCGCGCTGTTTGTTGAAACGTTCTCCTCCTGTTTTTCGTCGTCTTCGCCCAGCAGAAGCCCAATTTCCACCAACACCTTGTTGGGCAACAGCACCGGTGGCGGTCATTGTTAACCCGGGCCGCAACCGATCCGGTATGGGAATTTGATTCTTAGTCTGCATAGTTGGGTTGGGTTGTTTTATGCCGGATGCCCTGCCTGACGCAACCCTCCTCATTTATCTGGGCCTGGGACCAGCACTCAGAATGTACTGACTACACACCCCATTTGGCTGAGTTATTGGAATGTATAATAAAATATATACCTTACTGAATTTTCATATCAATATGATCTACGATATGACTATGATTTGACACCAAGTGCAGCAACAGTGAAAATTAAACATTCTTAAAACAGTAATAATATCACTCATTTTGCACTCATCATAAGGTTAGGATACTGTGCCCTCCAAAACTATTGGAACACTTGGAATTTCACACATTTTATTTTGTCTGTCATTTTAAATACAAGAAATACAAAAAAATAAAGAATAGAAGAGTTTCTTTCACCAAAACATCAAAACCTTTCATCTCAAATGTACTTTCTGTCAAATTGTAGCTGAACTTTTAGGTCTTCTTTTTAAGAAAATCCTTCTCTACACCACTTCATCAGGAAGCTGGATTTTATATTTTTAATTCATTGATATCAAATTGTAGAGATTTGCTTTCAGTTTGAGTTAAGGAAGATAATTTTAGAAAAAAAAGTATTTGAAATGGAATAAACAAATTAAAATGTGTGAAATACCAAGTGTTCCAATACTTTTGAGGGCAAATGAGAAACACTGAGGAGCAGCATCTTATTACATCTCATATATAGTGCAGCAGATAAGAGAATATTTAGAGTGGAAGCCTGCAAGTGGTGATACAAGCATCAAATTTGGCACAAATAATCCATAGGCATTAACGCTTAAAAAAAAAAAAAAAAACTGACTGGTCACTTGAATTTTCAATAGGCAGCCAGGTAGGGATCAACTGAAGAATTACACAGGGGTCTAAATCAGGGGTAGGCACCTTTTTTTTCCAGAAAGGGCCAAGAGGGTGCAGGTTTTCTTTGCAGCCACTGACTCCACCAGGTGATTTCACTGATTATCACTTTGAGCAGATGGAATCAGTTAATCGGTTAATCAATTATTTGCCTCATCATAAAGATTCCAAAAAAAGGTATAGTTTGGACAATCTGTGACTGAATGTTATGGAGTTATGAGGTAAAAGCAGGAAGAATGGTGACAAAGGTCAATTTCAGTTTGTACAGGAGTCAAAAGTTAAAGTTGCTCCATTAATTTTTGCTTTGTGCTGAATTTGATGCTTGTATCACCATTTGAAGGATTGTTTCAATTATCTGCTGCACTAATAAGTCATCAACAATAAGACACTCGAATTAAAGGAGAAATGCTGCTTTTACAAACCTGAATCTCATTTCTGGCATAAAATATGGTTGTTTACTCACCAGTATAAGTTTGGTGTGATTAGAATTCCATAGTTCAAACGCCGTGTTCAGTTCAAATCTGGAGCAAACATTTTTCTTCTTGTACGAAGGTGGATTAGAACTTTTTGTGGTACACAGCACAAACTACTGGACAGGAGGAACCTAGCAGTCAATGTGACTCACTGACTTTCAGGAGAGTCCAGTAAAACCCCAGCCTCCTCTCTAGCTCCACCCATGCCAGGAAGTGTCTGACATTTGAACATTTCTTGTTTCACTGTGACTGATAAATTGGCACTTCCTATTTGAGTGTGAGCTTGGCACTGATTTCCCGTGAGATTCCATGGGATCTCATCTGTCAATCCAGGAAGTGTTTGACATTTGAACATTTCCTGTTTTACTGTGGATTTGAAAATTGGCACTTCCTGTTTAGGACGCCGTGTACCATGAATGAGCTTCGCGCCACTGCACGACGCTTCGATCATATAATATCCAAATATCATTTTAGTTTTAGACCAATTTAATGACAATTTGTTAATATCAAACCAACTCTTCTACTTCATCATTTCAGTTATTAAATCAAATAATAATTCTTGCAAATTCTCTCCTGAACAAAACAAGTTTGTGTCACCAGCAAAGAAAGCTGTTTTAAACACATCTGAAACTTTACATAAATCATTGATATATAAAATAAATAATTTTGGTCACAACACAGAGCCCTGGAGTACCCCGCAAACGATGTCCAGATACGAAGAACAGCAGTCCCTGAATTTAACAAACTGCTTCCGGTTTTGTAAATAGCTTTTAATCCAATTCAGAGCCACTCCTCTGATCCCATAAAGTTCATCTTTTGAAATATGCTGTGGTCAACAGTGTCGAAAGCCTTTCTTAGATCAATAAATAAACTAATTACTAATTCCCTTTGGTCCACATGTTTATTGATCTCTTCTATTACATTGAACAAAGCCAGAGCGGTGGACCTTTTCACTCTGAACCCACATTGACTGTCATCAAGCAAGTTGTGTCGTTCAATAAATTTATCCAATCTGTTATTATAAAGTTTTTCCATCTTAGAAAATTGGCACAATAAAGACACAGGCATGTAGATTGTAGAAAAGATGTTTGTCACTAGATTTGAATAGAGGTATCACTTTTGCCACTTTCATACCGTTTGGAACAATTCAAGTTTGAAATGATTTATTAAATATATAAGTTAATGGTTTAGCAATTTCTGTAATTATTTGCTTTACTAAGTCCATATGTACATCATTATGATTAGTTAACTTTTTGCTTTTTGTTGGCGACTACCAAAATAATTTCCCTATCATCAACAGGGCGAAGAAACATTGTGTATGGATTTCTGTCAATTAATTGCTGGTTTACCCATGTAGTGTGTGGACTGTCAGCTGCCAAATCTGGCCCAACATTAGCAAAAAATGTATAAACTATTCACCACTTGGTTCATGTCATATTCATCTTTGTTATTATAAGTAAAGTATGTTGGGTAGTTCTTTGCTTTGGGTTTAGTTGTTAAAATACTATTCAATATTCTCCATGTTTCCTTTGTTATTTTTATTACCATTTAGTATTTTTCCAAAGTATGATTTTTTTACAGTTCTGCATAATGGTTGTTCATTTATTTTTATAGTGCTTATATTTAATCTCTGCCTCTCTTCATTTACTTCTGATAAACTCTCTATAAAACACATTTTTCATCTTACATGCCTTTTGCAGCCCTTTTGTTATCCATGGATGAGCCTTATATTTATTATTTGCACTGCAATGTATAATTGGACAATTTTTGTTGTATATATCGAGAAATATGTTTTCAAATTTGGCATATGCTAAATTAGCATCATTCTCCATATACATGTAATTCCATTCCTGCAAACATAAACAATTTAATGCGATAATAGCTTCTTCAGATTGCAGACATTGTTGATATTGTATTTTCTCATTACATTTTTTATTTAAATTTAAATCAGTTACTGTAAAAATTGGTAAGTGGTCACTAATATCATTGATCAATAAACCACTTATTGTGTTGGTATCGGTAGCATAAGTATATTATGAATGAGAGTAGCAGACTGAGAAGCTGTTATTGAAGGCCGAGTAATTTTTGGAAATAAATTTAAGCTATACAAGGTATTAATGCAATCCTCTGTTCCTTTGTGCTGATATAGATTTAAAAGATCAATATTTATATCTCCAAAGACAAATACTCGTTTATTACCCATCTGTGAAAAATATTTCTCAATCCAATTTTGAACTTCTTCAATATTTAATCCCGGAGCTCTATAAATACAGCAAATCACATTTTTACCTTTCCCCATACATATTTCAATTGTAATACATTCCAGAAGAATCTACGGCCATTGTCACTTCAGCTTTAATTTTGTATTTAAGCCTTTTATCAACATACACTGCTACTCCACCTCCTTTATTATGTATATTCATATGATTAAATTCATAACCCTCCAATTCATAATTTAAATCTTCAACGTCAGTAAGCCAAGTTTCCGTTATAGCAATTATACTAAAAGGTTGCCAGAATTTCTTTTTTAAATAATCTTTAATAATGCCCAAATTCTTTTGGATTAAAATGGATTATTGAGCACTTCCCATCACTTATAGTACACTTATTGTATTGTTCCTCAGTATAATACTGGCAGCTACTATCCACAGAAGAAAAGAAATGATTATCCGGGTCTATCTCATATTCCAAATCTTGTATATGATGTTCAGTGGACTGAAAAGGTTGTAATTCCTGCACAGAAGTAAATTCAAAAGTATCATTTGTTGTCATAACATAGAAAAGAAAATTTCACAACCAAAGAAATCAATTCATTTCAGACTCACTACCAGCTGTAAACACATACATACTTTGGAAATCATTGCCCTAATTGATTATACCCATGTTCTTTTGACAACACGGACATAACCATTACTAAACCAAAACAAATACACTCAACAAAAATATAAACGCAACGCTTTTGGTTTTGCTCCCATTTTGTATGAGATGAACTCAGATCTAAAACTTTTTCCACATACACAATATCACCATTTCCCTCAAGTATTGTTCACAAACCAGTCTAAATCTGTGATAGTGAGCACTTCTCCTTTGCTGAGATAATCCATCCCACCTCACAGGTGTGCCATATCAAGATGCTGATTAGACACCATGATTAGTACACAGGTGTGCCTTAGACTGTCCACAATAAAAGGCCACTCTGAAAGGTGCAGTTTTGTTTTATTGGGGGGGGGGATACCAGTCAGTATCTGGTGTGACCACCATTTGTCTCATGCAGTGCAACACATCTTCGCATAGAGTTGATCAGGTTGTCAAGTGTGGCCTGTGGAATGTTGGTCCACTCCTCTTCAATGGCTGTGCGAAGTTGCTGGATATTGGCAGGAACTGGTACACGCTGTCGTATACGCCGGTCCAGAGCATCCCAAACATGCTCAATGTTTGACATGTCCGGTGAGTATGCCGGCCATGCAAGAACTGGGACATTTTCAGCTTCCAAGAATTGTGTACAGATCCTTGCAACATGGGGCCGTGCATTATCCTGCTGCAACATGGTGATGTTCTTGGATGTTGGCACAACAATGGGCCTCAGGATCTCGTCACGGTATCTCTGTGCATTCAAAATGCCATCAATAAAATGCACCTGTGTTCTTCGTCCATAACAGATGCCTGCCCATACCATAACCCCACCGCCACCATGGGCCACTCGATCCACAACATTGACATCAGAAAACCGCTCACCCACACGACCCACGCTGTCTGCCATCTGCCCTGGACAGTGTGAACCGGGATTCATCCGTGAAGAGAACACCTCTCCAATGTGCCAAACGCCAGCGAATGTGAGCATTTGCCCACTCAAGTCGGTTACAACGACGAACTGGAGTCAGGTCGAGACCCCGATGAGGACGACGAGCATGCAGATGAGCTTCCCAGAGATGGTTTCTGACAGTTTGTGCAGAAATTCTTTGGTTATGCAAACCGATTGTTTCCGCAGCTGTCCGAGTGGCTGGTCTCAGACGATCTTGGAGGTGAACATGCTGGATGTGGAGGTCCTGGGCTGCTGTGGTTACACGTGGTCTGCGGTTATGAGGCTGGTTGGATGTACTGCCAAATTCTCTGAAACGCCTTTGGAGATGGCTTATGGTAGAGAAATGAACATTCAATACACGAGCAACAGCTCTGGTTGACATTCCTGCTGTCAGCATGCCAATTGCACGCTCCCAAAAGTGTTGCGTTTATATTTTTGTTGAGTGTACCTGTAACTTAAATCTTTCCAATTCTGAAAGCCCTCTTATCACTATAACTTTAGCTTCTTCCGGCGATCATTTAACTTTACAATTTCTCATTCAATTCGCTGAATTTTCTGTTTCTTCTGGAGGATTCTAGCTTCTAGAATAGAATAGAATGCTTTTTATTGTCATTATACAACCCCTGGCAAAAATTATGGAATCACCGGCCTCGGAGGATGTTCATTCAGTTGTTTAATTTTGTAGAAAAAAGCAGATCACAGACATGACACAAAACTAAAGTCATTTCAAATGGCAACTTTCTGGCTTTAAGAAACACTATAAGAAATCAAGGAAAAAAGATTGTGGCAGTCAGTAACGGTTACTTTTTTAGACCAAGCAGAGGAAAAAAATATGGAATCACTCAATTCTGAGGAAAAAATTATGGAATCACCCTGTAAATTTTCATCCCCAAAACTAACACCTGCATCAAATCAGATCTGCTCGTTAGTCTACATCTAAAAAGGAGTGATCACACCTTGGAGAGCTGTTGCACCAAGTGGACTGACATGAATCATGGCTCCAACACGAGAGATGTCAATTGAAACAAAGGAGAGGATTATCAAACTCTTAAAAGAGGGTAAATCATCACGCAATGTTGCAAAAGATGTTGGTTGTTCACAGTCAGCTGTGTCTAAACTCTGGACCAAATACAAACAACATGGGAAGGTTGTTAAAGGCAAACATACTGGTAGACCAAGGAAGACATCAAAGCGTCAAGACAGAAAACTTAAAGCAATAAGTCTCAAAAATCGAAAAATGTACAACAAAACAAATGAGGAATGAATGGGAGGAAACTGGAGTCAACGTCTGTCACCGAACTGTAAGAAACCGCCTAAAGGAAATGGGATTTACATACAGAAAACCTAAACAAAAGCCATCATTAACGCCTAAACAGAAAAAAAAACAAGGTTACAATGGGCTAAGGAAAAGCAATTGCGGACTGTGGATGACTGGATGAAAGTCATATTCAGTGATGAATCTCGAATCTGCATTGGGCAAGGTGATGATGCTGGAACTTTTGTTTGGTGCCTTTCCAATGAGATTTATAAAGATGACTGCCTGAAGAGAACATGTAAATTTCCACAGTCATTGATGATATGGGGCTGCATGTCAGGTAAAGGCACTGGGGAGATGGTTGTCATTACATCATCAATAAATGCACAAGTTTATGTTGATATTTTGGACAATTGAAAGGATGTTTGGGGATGATCAAATCATTTTTCAAGATGATAATGCATCTTGCCATAGAGCAAAAACTGCAAAAACATTCCTTGCAAAAAAGGGCCTCTGACTCCACCTGGGCTGGGTTGGGCCTCCGATTCGGCAATGAGTTGAGGGGCCGCATGCGAGGTGGTCTGCTACGCCACTGCAGACCGGGATGTATCCACAAATCTGCCGTGAGACCGAGTTGGGCCTCCGACACTCACTGGGCTGCCATTGGCTGCCACTGGCTGGATGTACAGTGGTCCCTCGCTATAATGCGGTTCACCTTTCGTGGCCTCACAGTTTCGCAGATTTTTTAGTCCAATTTTGCATGCTTTTTGTTTTTTTTGTTTTTTTTACAGTGCACTGTGTTCTGCATCCTCATCAAGCAGACCGGTAGCGGCACAGTGAAGGGAGAGTACGCGCATTGTGGTCTGCTTGTCAGTTTATAAGAATTTTCTTGCCCAGAAGAAAGAGGGCCAACAGCTACCCATAACTGTGTTCTTCACTCGGATAAAGACACCTGCAGCGAGGTTTGACTCAGTGGAAAAAGGCACAACAGCGCAGCGGCACCATGATGAAGAGGCATGATCAGAGGAACTGTGAAATACTGGTCAGTCACTATTAATAATTTCTTATGTGTCCAACCTCGTAGGTTGATCGTTAAAATTAAATTTGTTAGTTCTAAAAGACATCACAATTATTTATAGGAAAACGTTCTATTTTTATTTCTCAAACAAATGTTTGGGCCTGAAAACAGGTTGGTCTTATTTTTCTACTAAGGTTTGAACTTTGAGTGTTTACACACGAGAGAAAAGTGAGAAAATGTTAATGCCTGTTTGAGAAAAGTGTATAAAGTGTGTAGTGAGGGGTTCTACAGCCTTAAAACGTCTATAATAATTCTAAAAAATAACGCTGTCTACATCGTGGATTTCGCTTATTGCGGGCTATTTTTGGAACGTAACTGCCACGATAAATGAGGGACCACAGTATCTGCTACTCCACTGCCGCAAGGCCGAACTGAGCCTCCAATACTGTCATGGGTACCGTGGGCTGGGTTGCTGGGTCACCGGCCACTGAAGGACCAAGGGCTGGGACGTGCCTGCGACTCTGACGCTGACCTGGATGGTGGACCCTGCACTGCCGCCAGTAACAACTCGCTCACTGGTCCACTCCCTGCTCGCTGCTCCACTCACTCACAGTTTGGTATGCTCTTTCATACTGTTTTAGTCTGGAAAATCACTAAGGACTCTTGTGTATTTATTTATTTATTTTTCTGACAACAGAAGTGGGAATTAATTAATGCTGCTGGCCAGCAACCACCCACTGTTTCAGCACTGTGACTTCATTCCTTTGTTTTTTTATCAGAGTGCTTCCAAATTAACATGATGCCCATGCATCCTGTCCTACCATCGATGAGCCGTGCCACCTGATGGGACTCAGCTTTATGTCAGGCCAGGCTGTAAACGCACAGTCTGGCTGACCACACACACAATTTATGCTTTCTGCCTGGCCACAGATGAGCTGTGACACCAAATGGAACTCCGTTTTATGCATGGCCCAGCTGTGAAGGCACAGTCCAGCTGTATACACATACTTTATGTGTTGTGCACAGTCACAGAGGAGCACACAAACCGGATTTTCTATTTTTATTTATTTATTTTTCTGAGGACTGCAGTCTACTGCTGCTGGCCAAAAGCAGGGACAAACTGTGAGGATGTCAATGGAACTTGAGACACACAAGTCAGTGGACATCATTCTTTAAGTCCATGAGTGGTTGTTCACACTTTTTAAAAAAAAAAATGTATTTATTTAAAATTGTCAGTGCTTTTCACAGCCTTTTTCACATAATAATGCTGTACGAGTTCACAGCCATCAAGAGCAGTGTGTGCGCAAACGTGTCATCATTTCAGCTGCACCAGTGGCGCTCATCATTCGTGAAAGTGGTATTCACATGAAAATGCTTGTGCCTGCAAAGACCGCGCCAGTGCTGCTCAACTTTCATGTGTGCATTGCATGCCATGTCAGTGACTCTTGCGCAATATGTTTGCAGACTGCTCGAGATTTGTGGCCGTAATTTTCATCACCACTCCGAACTAAGGATGGGTATTGATAAAATTTTATCTATCAATGCCATTATGGATTCTGCTTATTGATCCAATTCCTTATTTATTCCCTTATCGATACCTCTTGTGAATTAGTAGTAGAAGTAGTTTTACAGATTTATGTCAACATTTTATTGAGTCTTAAAGTAAATAAATATAAAATTGGTCACTGGATCTGTAATTTTTGTCAAAAGCATTTCCTTTCAGACATTTTGGCATGAATTTCACTCCATACCTCTGAGCCAAGCTCAGCCGGCTGCTGCACGTCAGTTCAGGACATCTCATTTTGGGAGGCTAAAACATTTTACTCAATTGTTGTTTATTGTTTGTATTACAACGTTTGGAAAGAGGTGTGATTTGATTTAAATGGTGAGGTAAGGAAAAACTCCACGTGATGATTTGAGGAAGAAACCTTAAGCAGACCAGACTCAAAGGGGTGACCCTCTGCTTAGGCCATTCTAACAGTTACAAGGTTTTGTAAGTTGCAAAGTTTTAGAAAGCTGAACAAAACAGAAAACAGGAAATCAAACAACACAACTTCATAAAAGAAAAAATAAGGTTAATTTGATGAGAAGTTCACGCAGGTGCTTGCACCACAGGCAGTGGTCATCCAGGCTTCCTCATGCCATCAGTGGCCCTGTTCCTGTGAGGACATCTATTCCAAACACAGACTACTGCATAGCTTAAGGCTGGCATCTCACAGGCATTCCGGCACCCTGTGGTGTGTAGCGGTAAGTCCTGCAATCCTAAGTGACATTATACGTACCTCACACAGAGAAAAAAATAGAACGTCAACTGGAAAAACTACACCTAAGGTATAATTTATCAGCAGTAAATTGATAGGAAAGCAGAGAAAATACTTTGAAACATTTAGGAACAGATCCAGAGGTTCATGACAGGTTGATCTTTTCCAACACAGTAGGCCCAAGGGTGGGCCACAGGTCCTTAAACTATTTTGTTCGTATAGGATTGAATAAGCAGGTTGTGCTTTTAGCAGACATTACAAGTTTCATCAGCATGCCCAATGAGATACTTGTTAAGGATTTTATATATATATATATATGTTATCACTGTTAAACATTTGTACCTTTTGTCTTCTTTCTGATGAGAACGGTGTTGTGCTGTTTGCACTTAACCCCGAGAATGTACGTGTTATTCAACCTTGTTTTAGCATGCTGGGGTCAATCTGAACTGGGAATGAGGAGCTGGATGTACTTATTATTATTATTATTATTACATTATTACATTACAGAATGTCTTATCATACGGATGCATAATCAAACTGTATTTCGGGGGCAGCAGTTCTCAGCAAATCTGATAAGATGTAACACCACTTGCCTCAGTGCAACCACTTATATGATAGGGATTTCAACAGAGGACGTACAAGCGTGCCCAAGTGCTGCTCCATTGACTAGACTGAAGGGAAACGCAAAAATATCATCACGTTAAATTGTCATCACAACGGCCATTCCCAATTTGCTTTTACGGGACAGGGAATAAAAATGTAGGTAAAATTAAGAAACGTCTGTGTACCCAAACGTATGTTTTATCAAATAATTTAAGCCTAACCAAAACATAATATGTGGATGGTACTTATCTTCATCACATTGGACGGGGATGTAATTATACAGGCTCCTGTCCATGGGGAACGGATGAATCATGTGCTTATGTTAGTAAGTTTTTGCTACCACCTGTAAATGGTACTCCGGTGTATGATGACATCTATTGGCTTTATGGTTCCAGACTGTACATGAGTCTCCCACCAAATTGGGGTGGTGTGTGTGCACCTACCCAGGTGACTGACCATACATATGTGGTAGGACCTCCACAGAGAAGAATGGCAGCACCAGACGGAGGAGATTGATATACCCAGATGTGTTACCACATAATCACATGTGGGGCTCGGATGTACTAAAGGACCAAAAAATTGTGGTCTGTAGGAGATAAAATAGCACATTCATTGTTCCCCTGGATAGGAGTGGGAAAAAATTCATTAATGATTGAAACTCTGAATTATCGATTGGGTCTGTTCATGAATGTAACTAAAAAAATAGTAGCAGCTCAAAACACTGAAATAGATGCTTTACGTACCATGGTGATGCAAAATCGTATGGTTTTAGACTTGCTTACTGGTTCACAGGGAGGAGTTTGTGTTCTGCTGAACACAACATGCTGTACTTTCATCCCAGACTCCATTCATTCAGTGGATATGCAGGACGCATTGGAAGAGCTGAATAAACTTCGTGATGCAATGCATAAAGACACCCTAGCCGTGAACCGGTGGAATCCCTGGTCCTGGTTGACTTCAGGACCATGTTGGCAGTTACTATTGAAAATGGTGACACCAGTTATTATAGTCCTAATTCTGATTGGACTTTGCATGTGTTGTGTGATCCCTTATATCAAAACAATGGTTGGCAAAATGGTGTCAAATACATTTGTACAGTGTAATCTGGCCTTCCAACAAACTATGCCAAAATATCAAGCATTGAAACAGTCAGACCTTAGTGGAGAAAACTGTAATGACTGTACTGAGAATTATGATGATATTGAAAAGCTCACAACTCCAGTTCAAGCTTGAACTGTTGACGTGATGAGTTAACACACTCTTAGCCTATGAAGCTTTAGCTGAAAAAGTAATAAGACAAGTGGTGTAGTCGAATAATACAGAAAAACGGTTCATTTATACCAGTCGGTAGGAGTGATGTATGGTGGTGGTGTGGTGATAACAGAATCTTTGACAGACTGCCACGAAATGTGTCAGGTTATTGTGCATTAATATCATTATTGTTACCCATGACCCCTGAAGACGTTACGACATATGCAGCCTCTCTTATTCCTGAGGATTGGCAGAAAGGCATAGCCAGACATAGAGTAAAAAGAGATTGGAAAGGAGTAGGAAATCCAACATATATTGACGCAATAGGAGTCCCCAGAGGAGTGCCTGACGAGTATAAACTGGTTGATCAAATAGCAGCTGGATTCAAATCTTCCATCTGTTGGTGGTGTTCAATTAATAAAAATGTGGACAGAATAAACTAAGTTAATAAACTAACTAACTAAGCTGGGTGATGCCTACTGTATGTTTAACAGGTGATAAACAGGTGGGAAATGTTAAGGATTTTATATATATATATATATATGTTATCACTGTTAAACATTTGTACCTTTTGTCTTCTTTCTGATGAGAACGGTGTTGTGCTGTTTGCACTTAACCCCGAGAATGTACGTGTTATTCAACCTTGTTTTAGCATGCTGGGGTCAATCTGAACTGGGAATGAGGAGCTGGATGTACTTATTATTATTATTATACAACTTGTTTTCGTAGCCGCTAACGACTGGGAGTAAAAGAACTGAAGGTTGAATTTTGACTGATTGTGATGTGATGCTTAGTGTTCCAGGCAGATGCAGAACAGCTGATAACTGCGAACGAGATGTGCTGACCTTCGACGATAAGAGTAAAAGAAAGAAACTGTTTTATGCTTACAGCTGTACTTATTGACGTGTGTGTTTATGTTACGGGAAGAAACTTGTCTTGCGTCATTCCCCCACCCTTAGGACAAGTTTTTGTTTATGTGATGAGGGATTCACTAATAAAAAGAGCGAAGCGCAGGCCAGACTTTAGTGTAGCTTTGGTGTACAGCCTGACTGCACTCCGCGCGTAAAATTTGACTTTCTGTCTCACTGGTGTTTCTTGACTCTGTTTGTCTTGTTAAAGGTTTTAAAAATGTTTGGAGGAGAAAATACCCAACATACTATCAAATTTGGTGAATCTAGGTAACATATCAGTGAAGGCACCAACCTCGATAACAGAAATAACAAAGTGATCAAACCCACAAGACAATCAGAACTAAATCATGACAAAATCTAAATCCATAACTCCAACAGAAGAATGACATGGAACAAAGGATCATAAGAACATACAAGAAAATGTGAGACTGACACTGTGACACAGGAATGGGGACAGGACAGAAACAGAATCATAAACAACCCACAAGGGACCGGACACAACATATGCACAAGACACAGAGGAGGCACCGCACACGACATACACACACCCTCACATACATGAAGCCAGGAGATGAACGGCACACACATACACACACAGGAGGCAAAGATGAGGAACAGCACACAATGGACAGGGGGAGGTACACCCACACACAAACGCACATAGGAGGC
The DNA here is from genome assembly GCF_902500255.1 of Thalassophryne amazonica. NCBI lineage: Eukaryota > Metazoa > Chordata > Actinopteri > Batrachoidiformes > Batrachoididae > Thalassophryne > Thalassophryne amazonica. The sequence goes on along the minus strand of NC_047113.1, from coordinate 96,410,140 downwards.
AAGGAGCAGGTGCACAAGACAGATGAGAGGAGACACACCCGCACACAGACAATCACACAGGAGGAACAAGACAACCACAGAACATAATGTAAACACATTCAGCAAACCAAGCCACAGATTAAAATCAAATCAATTTTATTCATATAGCGCCAAATCACAACAACAGTTGCCCCAAGGTGCTTTATATTGCAAGGCAAAAGCCATCCAATAATTACAGAAAAACCCCAATGGTCAAAACAACCCCCTATGAGCAAGCACTTGGCGACAGTGGGAAGGAAAAACTCCCTTTTAACAGGAAGAAACCTCCAGCAGAACCAGGCTCAGGGAGGGGCAGTCTTCTGCTGGGACTGGTTGGGCTGAGGGGAGAGAATCAGGAAAAAGACATGCTGTGGAAGACAGCAGAGATCAGTCACTAATGATTAAATACAGAGTGGTGCATACAGAGCAAAAAGAGAAAGAAACACTTAGTGCATCATGGGAACCCCCCAGCAGTCTAAGTCTATAGCAGCATAACTAATTTTAAGCTTTAGCAAAAAGGAAAGTTTTAAGCCTAATCTTAAAAGTACAGAGGGTGTCTGTCTCCCTGATCCGAATTGGGAGCTGGTTCCACAGGAGAGGAGCCTGAAAGCTGAAGGCTCTGCCTTTCTACTCTTAAAAACCCTAGGAACTACAAGTAAGCCTGCAGTCTGAGAGCGAAGTGCTCTATTGGGGTGATATGGTACTATGAGGTCCCTAAGATAAGATGGGACCTGATTATTCAAAACCTTATAAGTAAGAAGAAGAATTTTAAATTCTATTCTAGAATTAACAGGAAGCCAATGAAGAGAGGCCAATATGGGTGAAATATGCTCTCTCCTTCTAGTCCCCGTCAGTACTCTAGCTGCAGCATTTTGAATTAACTGAAGGCTTTTCAGGGAACTTTTAGGACAACCTGATGATAATGAATTACAATAGTCCAGCCTAGAGGAAATAAATGCATGAATTAGTTTTTACATTACAGTGGTGGTACAGGAGTGGTTTTTAGTTTAGTAGATTACAACACAAAACCATACAAGACAGAAAACCAGGGCCAAACAGGCCGATGGGCGGAAATGCCACAGGTTCCCCCAGTCCCTCAAATTCTCGGCATCATTTAAACAAATGTATCACATTGAATGATATCTTATGGAGCACATTCATTGAAAACTGTTGCACACTGTTTTTTCAACAGTGGCAGCTGGTCCATAGGGGGGCGCTTGGGCGCTGCCCTCCCAGATGTGGAGGGGAAAAATTATAAAATCTATATATATATTTTTTTTTAAGAATTATCAATGTCAATTAGTTTTGCTTAATAGTATGTGTCTACATGTAATCTAAATTATTAAAACAACAGTTCCACCAACAGAACGTATCAATCAATCAATTTTTTTTTTTTTATATAGCGCCAAATCACAACAAACAGTTGCCCCAGAGTATGATTTCTCTTTTTGGGCAATCACTCAAAGAGCCCCTTGAAGTGCAGCGAAATGACCAATTGTGTATGTTTGCTAAGGAAAAATAATAAATATTTGGCCAATCAGCATTGCCAAATTTAATGTCTTGGTGGCGATAGAATTTCTGCCCCTGGATCAATTGTGTATGGTTGCTAAGGAAAAATAATGAATATTTGGCCAATCAACATCGCCAAATTTGAACCCAAAGGACCAAGCCTTACTGCTGACTCTGAATGCATCTCCAGCTGTGCGCTCATGACACTGAAGCTACCTGCAGCTTATGCTCAGGTAATGCTGATCTCTCCCTCTAATTCCCGCTTTAGAGCGAACTGTCTTTTCCTACTGTTCCAGATGATCCTAGTACAGCTTCCAAGCGGACGTGGACCCTCGTACTAATACCTGCACCGCAACGTCACTTTGGGAATTCCTCGGCTCCCGGCGTGGAGCGCTCGTTGACTAAATGTCAGTTAAGTTCTCCTCGTCTCTGTGAGATTCCGTTCTCACTAAGTTCCTGTTGTGACTGTGCTATGATAAAGAACTATTTCAAGAACTCTGTCTAAGGGCCCTGTCCCACTGGCATTTAGGAGGATTTGTGGATGGAATGCACACAAAAGTGGCCCACATCCGCCAAACAACCGCAATAACCGTCTAACATTCCTGTATGAGTCTGCCGCCTTCCGAACACGTCCGTGATCATTCCCAGAGGCACGCATGTCTGCAGCCAGGATTTTTGAGCGGGTCAAAAATCCTGCTGTGTATGAGATCCGCATCACTGCCTGAACACATACTGAAGACATACGCAGGACATACACAACCAACGCGGCGCATATCCCCTGTCATCCGCTGATATCCGCAACCGACGAGTTGGCGCGGCTTGGCGGCGGACCAGGACAGCGTGCAAAACAGATATGACGCATGCCCAGCACGGCCACATCATGGTCGCAAATGGTATATCGTGCATGCAGACTAGAGCATGACACGGGAGTGGATTTTCACTCCCGTCCCATCCCGCTCCCAGAAAAAAAATCCCATCCTGTCCCAATCCTGGACTAGAGTAAAAAAATAAATCCCATCCCGTCCCACTCCTGTAAAGAGGACTCCCAATCCCATCCCGCTCCCACTCAAAATCAGTCCCACTCCCGTATGTCTCGTGCCGTGATGATCAATCAGGGACTGAATATGTAGTAACGTGGAGATGTCTGGAGTTTGACTGAAGATGTGAACATGTCCTGTCTCTGGTAGCAGCCTGTGAACAGGACTTAGGCTATGTCTCTTTTGTCCTTTATTTCACAATTATGACAGAGTTTTTGGAGCGAGCAGCAGCCCCACAGCAGCAGGAGCGGAGTTTATTTTTCTTCTTACGTTATGTGCGCGCGCAAGCGAATGGAGATTACTTTACTTATTAACTACACAGATGTATAATAGAACAAATGGTGACTGGTTTCTAAACACAATTATGACAGAGTTTTTTGGTGGAAGAGCGAGCTGCAGCAAGCAGCGGAGTTTCTTTTTTTGTTTTTTTTATTGTTTACATGTGCGCGCGTGAACGGGACAGTTGGTCCTCAAACTGGGTCCTGCAGAGGCGAAAGGACCGCTGAAAGCAGCCATCATCCAGACGCAGCTCCTGCAGCAAATAATCAAAGTCAAAGTCAAAGTGTCTTTATTTGTCTCCCTAAGGAGAAATTTGCCTTGGATAGAGTCTGCTACACAACACATCCAGTACATAGCACCCATACATTAAAAACAACACAGTAAGTCAAAGGATAAAATATAAATACACAACATTATTAACATCTTTGTGCAAATTCCGCAATACATACCCTTAAGCTATCTTCCCTGAAGTATCTGCTGATTTATGAGCTTCACTGATAATGGAATAAATGAATATTTAGATCGATTATATTTACAAAGAGGAACCCTGTACCTCCTTCCTGAGTTAAGTAAAGTATATTCAGAGTGCATAACATGAGACTCATCTGTTAAAATATTGTCAGCACATCTGAGAACTACCTGTTCAAACAACTCTTGGGGAGTTACAGGTACCACCATACCCATGATTTTGCCAGCTATCTTAATCAGATTTAATATTTGAGTTTTTGATTTAACCATTAAATTACAAAACCAGCTAGTAATACCATACCGTAACATGGACTCAATTGTTGCTCTGTAGAAAATCAGCATAATATTCCTACATACAGCAAACAGTCGGAGTCGACGAAGAAAGTGCAAATGCTGGTGGATTCGGGCACAAACACTTGACACTTGCATGTGCCAGCTTAAGTTATTATCGATATAAACCCCCAGATATTTATATGAATCCACCTGTTCAATGTTACGTCCATGTATGATGACCACACTACGGTCTCCAACAGCCCGAGGGTCCACCAACATCTCCACTGTTTTATTAACATTAATCTGCAATTGATATTATTGATATTATTGATATTAATGATACTCTCTGTATTGGGAGCTTTTCACAACTCGCTCCGTGTGATCAAGGTCTGTCATGTTAACTTGACTGACAACCGGAGCCGGCGAGTGGAATGGAAGCTCTTCCTATTTGATGACGCACCGGGGCGAATTTTCGCAGCAAAAGCAGAGTGACACACTGGGCGAAGGAGGCGCATCCGTCGCCACGCGACCCCCGCAAATTTGTAGCGTCTGATCGCGCCGGTGTGAATGCGGCATTAAATAGATGAAAATCATCTATTTTTGGCATCCCCGCTCCTGCCCACTCCCGTTCATTTTTATTCCAATCCCATCCCAATCACGGGATTGATAAAATTTTGACTCCCATCCCGCGGGAATCCTGCAAGAATCACGTGACCCACGGGAATTCCTGAAAAATATCATCCTCTAATGCAGACAGAGTGGGCACGGATGAAGCAAGTGCATCACGGCCGCTGTGCCCCTCATGGGGGCGCCTCCGCGTCGCCTTCGCTTCTATTCCCTGTTATATCTGCTTTTCTTCCTCATGTATTCGCTGATCCACCCCGGGCCATTTGTCATTTCCACCCATCTTTGTTGCAGACGCTCAGCTTTTGTCTCTTCATTTCTCCTAAACGCCAGTGGGACAGGGCCCTAAGAACTGCATAATCTCTGATATTAAACAACTGAGAACTATGCCCAGCTGTATTAAGTCCTACTTAATTGGAACAGGGGCGGAGCTAGCCATTTCGGGGCCCTAGGCAAAATATAGACATGGGGCCCTCATTCTTGAAACACACACATAAACCAAATAACCATCCCAATACCCTTGCTTTAAACTGAGATTAAAGAATCACAATAAACCAATAGTGCACTGCCACTAACAATGGTCTCAACACAATGGTCTTAACTCTCCACATTAAAAACAGTTTCAGAGTACTCCAGCATTTGCCAAAATGATGTGTTTATTATTCAGATCAAACCAGAGAGACAGAGAGAGAGAGAGAGAGAGAGCTCTAATGAAACAAATACATGTGAAATCAAATAATATTGCCACTGCCAGAGATACAAAATGATCTTACGCTTAACAGAACTAGAATACAAAATGGATATGAGTCCATGAAAACCACTATTGACACTTAAACAGGACTGAAGAAAATATTTTGTGTGGACAGGAATAACAGTGGCTATGTGGCTGTGAGAGACAGGCAAAACAGTGTGTGTGTGTGTGTGTAAGTGAGAGAGAGAGCGCACAAGCATTTGTAAATGCAACGTCCTACTGTTGTCGGCTTCTCAAAAGTCTTCATATTATAGAAAAGTGGTGAGCAGCAGTATGGAACCCAACCTGAAATAAACACATAAACACAGCATTAGAACAAAAACACTCACTACACTGTGTTTCATTTGTCAATGATGTTTATACAACAGGAATGTACTTTGTCAAATCAAATACTTTGTTCAGCCAGGGCTAACTGATAGAAGGTGATGTTCATCCGTCTTTTCCCTTGTTGTCTTCTCACTATGACAAAAAAACACCAGGTCAATCATGGAGCATTAGAAATAAATATCCAACTCAAGTCAAGTCAAAAAATGTTTTTTAATGATTACCTTCTCTTTGTCCCTCTCTTCCTTTTCTCTGTCTGTATCCCTGTTACTCTTCATCTGTGTCCCTGTTTTGCCTTCAAGTCTCCTCTCCTTTGTGCCTGTCCCACTCGGCTCTTCTTAATGTACATTTCCTGCCCTTCTCTCCTTTGTGCCTGTCTTACTAGTGTCTTCTTCGTGTTCTTGTCCTGCCATTAATACAAGTTTCTATTGTTTTTGAACTTTCTGAACTTTCTTGGGTTTTCAACAGTCTCATTCTCTCTCATTTCAGGTTGAATCATCTGACATCACTTGTGTATAGCTGAGAGGCCTTGTATACATTCTACAGTCTGACCCTGCGAGCTTTGGCTTCTGCAAATCTTGTGATCACTGAGTCCATGTCCAGTGTTTTTGTGATTTCATGCTCAATAGAGATAACAGCAAGGGCAGACAGGCGGTCTTGAGACATGGCGGATCTCAGATAAGTCTTGAGTCGTTTTAGTAATGAGAAACTTCTTTCGCCTGATGCCACAGTCACAGGGAGACTGAGCAGTAGTCTCAGAGCTATACTCAAATTTGGGTAAGTGTCAAGGATGTTTTCCCTGTACACATAATCCAGCATCTGGAAAGGCGAAGAGAGACGTGGGGGAAATGCTTTGACTGCATGAATGATTTCCTGCTTTAGGTCCCCTGCATCAACATCATTCATTTTCTTCTCGAGCCTGTGGCAACATTCCTCTAATTCCTCTCCCTGCATGGCATTTTGCATCTGGTCAGTGGAGTACAGAAAGCCATATACCTCAAAACAGCCTCCATGTGTGAAAATCTCTAACTGACTGTCACAAGGGTTGTGTCCACCATGTGCAGGAACAACTCTCTTCTGAAAAGCTCTTCTGCAGTACACACTGTCTCCTCTCTCCCCTCATACTCAAAACTAACTTTTTTTTCTCTCTGGCCAGGCCATCTCCAAATCAATCCTCTCTGCTATCTCCCTGGCATCTGTTTTAGCAGAGTTGAATCCATCCTCTCGATAATCTTTCAGAAATGCTATCACTGCAAGGACCTCACTTCTCATTACCTCCACTGACACCTTGGGGCTCTGCAAGACCTTGTTGACTTGTTGATGTGAAAAAGGACATTGTACCACACGACAGTACTCACCAGAAAAGGCCATTTCTTCATCTCTTTGTGAATGCTGTAAGCACTGGAGACACATTCAGAGTCCTGGTTCTCCTCAGCATACTCCTTCAGAGCTGTCAGGGCATCCAAAATTTCAGGCAGCTGGTATCGGACAGCTTTCACGGACTCCTCCCTAGCCTCCCATCTTGTTGCACAGAGAGGTTTAATGGAAAAATCCTTCACATGTTTTTGGAGGATTGTCCAACGGTGAACTGAAGCACTGAAAAGAGCATACAGTTGCTGTAACAGTCCAAAAAAACTTAAAGCTGTCACAGAAGACTTGGCAGCATCACCAACCACCAGATTCAATGTGTGGCTAGCACATGGGACACAGAGTGTCTTGTTGTTAAGCTCCAGGATTCTGCTCTGGACTCCCTGTTTCTTCCCCTGCATGTTACTGCCGTTGTCATAGGATTGCCCACGACAATCAGCAAGATCCAAATTTAGTGTCTGCAGGTGTCCCAAAAACAACTTGAGTAGGCCTTTCCCAGTTGTGTCCTCTGCCACGAGAAAGCCAACAAAGTCCTCATGAATTGACACTCCTTCGCCAGGCTTACAGTCCACAATCCTCAGCACCACGGACAGCTGCTCATCATGGCTGACATCTGGGGTGTAGTCCATGATGACACTGAAGTATTTGGACTTTTTCACCCTCTCCACTATTGTTTTCGTCACGCAGCTTCCGACCAAGCAAATCAACTCATTTTGAAACACTTTACTGAAGTAACTCTCAGCGACTGATTTCTCAGCTACCGTCTTCACGTGGTCCCTCATTACAGGGTCAAACTGAGCCATCAGTTGAACTTGGCCTAAGAAATTGCCATTGCCATGCTCATACAGCTTCTCTGAATGCCCTCGAAAAGCTAAGTTGCGCTCGGCCAGATTTGTAATAATGGCAATCAGTCATTTCAGAATCTTTCTCCATTTGTTCACTTCGTTTACAAACAGTTCTTGGTTCACATTATCTATGGCTTTACCTGTTTGAAGCCGTTGATGAAGTGTTCACCAAGCAGCCATATTTGCAAGATGATCGGCAGACTTCTCATGATCTTTTAGGAAGGCTGATAAATTTTTCCAATCGTTTGTGCCATCGGAGCTGAACTGCTGGTTGTTGCAATCTCCAAACAGCCGACAACAAAAGCAAATAGCGCGGTCTTTCGTCTTGCTGTACACAAGCCAGGACCTTTGGATTTTTTTGCCATTCTTCATGTTCAAATAGTAGTACGTGTTTGTAAATCATCTTCCCTGTTTATTCTGGAGGAAATCTTCTCGTATTTGCACTGGTCCTTTCTGTACAATTGAACAACGCTCGGAGTCTGTCAACTTTTCTGCCCAATGTGCAGGGTCGTCGCCTAATATTATTAAATTGTCTCAACTGCTGCTGGTGGTTAACGGCTGAGGTGGCGTATGCCTACTCACCACCAAATCATCTTTGTCTTCATCTGCATCATCCAGAGTCACCTGTTCCTCTGCTTCGGCTTCCATAGCCACCTCTCCTTCCTCCTCCACTTCAGTATTTTCCTCAACAGCGGAGCCTGAGCATGTCGCAAGTTCAGGAGCTACAGCAGATGCTGTAGCAGCAGGAGGTGTAAAAAAGGACGTTAATTTCGGCAGTGCATCTGCAATTGTTTTGCCTTCTGCCCGTTTCTTTCTTTTAGCATAACTGCTTTCATAATTCCGCTTCATTTTCACCTAGTCGCATACAGTTCCCTCTGCTTTGGTTTGAAGTCACGTCATGTCGCATACTGCTACGTCATCATATTATGGACTAGTCCAATGCACAGCAACAGAGGGGGGTATGTGTGCTTAGACAACTATTATTTAGACATTAATTCAGTACTGTGCTGATATTTCGTGTTTTTTAATATAAACATGTTTTGTTACTTTACATCAGTAACAAATTAAGATTAGTTTTTTTGTGTATTTACTGTGGCTGGGATGGTCAGATTTGGGGGCCCGTATGGAGGGCAGATTTGGTTGAGGCAAAAGGCAAATGCCTAGGTTTGCCTAGTTAAAGAACCGCCTATGAATTGGAACTGTGTTTCAACACGCAGCACTTGACCTCTGGCCTCTGGATAAAACTTATGAACTATGAACAATTGCTTAACAGTGAACTGTATTTCTTAAGAAGAGGACTTTATTTTGTGTACTCTGCTACAGCCTGTGTTAAACTTTTATGAACTGTGACAGTGTGAGACTTCAGCATTACGAGTGCCTTCCACTCACCCCCTGTGTCTTCTTCCTTAGTTCCTGGTCACAGAGGCAAATGTCCCACTTGGTCCAAGTCTCAGAATCCTTTCTTACACATTACTTCAAGACTGGCTCAGAAACTGCAGCTCCCTAATCTCACTGATAGAGGGTGGGCCACTCTCTACACTGCAGGCACTCCAGCGCAGCATTTTCATTTATTTATTACAAATAAATCTGATTTTTCCTTTGTACTCCACTCCGTGTCCAGCTCCCTAGGGCCCATAGTCTAAAACGGTTCAGTTGCAGCACCAGAACCCTAAATACTTGGACCTTTGTTCACCTGCAAAGATATTGGCATCGCCAAATACCTCTGTCTGGTGACCTAATGACTCCACTAGCTCTTCCCAGGCACCTTTCATTGCAGAGATGAGAAATGTATAAGAAATGAAATGTACTTGACCACACAAAACATGAAATATCTTGGGTTCATACTGCCTGTAATGAAATAAAACACAAATACGAGAGTTACTGTAGCTTTGTTTGTATATTTTATTAACATTTTGCATCATGTCCCAATGTTTTCTGATTTAGGATTGAGCACAGAACTCAGACATGTCTTACAAGTGGGTTGTCCACATGGGTGTCTTGGTGGCTTCACTCACCACTCATCTACTTGCATAAGTCACTCAGGTAAATTAACTCAGTGATCTCGAACAGTAATGAATTCAACCCCTGTCCTGTCCAAAGAAAACTGGCTATGAATGAGTTGTAATTTTTTCACAGTAAGGAAATATGTTTTATATAACCAGTTTTATTTCACTCTAAGAAGTTACTTTTAGAGTTGTTGGTCATTTTATTAAATTATCAGACTATATCAAAGTGGAATTAGATTTTTTTTCTTCAAAGAAAGCTGAAGAAAAGATGACAATAAAGTAAATGTCCCGATGTTTTTTGCATCACTGCAACCACTGTAGAAGGACCAGCACAGCCACTCAGAGACTGCTGGAGTGAATACGGCAGAATGAACAGAGGGCAACGAGATTAGTTGAGGAGGAAAATTGGAAAACAGAGAGATACACAATAAAGGCTAGATTAAAAAAAAAACTGAGATAAGGTGGAGCAAATTGGATGAGAGTTTGGGAGTGGGGACGCATACAATGAGGAAACAACAAGGGAAAAGAACAAGAATCGTGAAGGACACAACACTGATTTAAGGTGCGACAGAAGAGGACAGGCTGTTACCTCTTGATTCAGAGCAATCATCATTTAGCTGTCAGAGCGGCAGCCTCTTCTGAGCACCATTCAAACACTCTCATTCTAATCAGCCTGTGCATGCTGACACTGTGTACTCACAGTAACAGGTCCCGTCTAATGGCACTCCCACTGATAATGGGGCTGCCGCTCGATTCATCACCCTGTATGATGAGTGGAGATTATATGCGCAGGATTTTCTACAAATACACTGACAAGCAATGGAGGAAAAGATGCCACAATTTATTCCAAGGATGAATTTTGATGAAAAGATAATTTTGCAAACTACAGCTGACAGAGTGACAGCAGACACGTCCTGTCCGGTAAAGCCTGAAGCAACTAGTTCACAGTTAAATATTCTTCTTCATATGACAATACATTTGTAGTTTAATAATAAAATATTTGGACAGTGTGATTTAACTAGGCTTTCAAATAATTTCCAGATCATGAATAGTGGATACAACCTTCAGTACTTGTTCATAAATGCTTCCTGCATCGTTTCACATTTGCCAACGCATTTTTTTAAGCCCTGCCAGAGTATCCCATAGTGCATTATTCTTCTTGGCATCAAGCACATTTTGGCCGCCAGTCTCCTCAGTGCCATCTGTGCAATACATGATCAGTGGCTCCCGTGAAATTAATGTGAAATACTTGCAGCATAAACTGAAACAGTAACAACTAGAAGGGCAAAAGCTGTGGACATGGGTGGAAATTTACACCAGACCTTCTTGTTGTGAGGCAAGAATGCTAATCACTGGCACAACATAGTATTTTTTATGTTATTTTTGCCTGGGCACCAGTATCTTTCTTTCAGTTGCTGTAAATGAGAATGGAGCCTATGCAGCCACAACAGTGCCTTCTCAGGCAACTGGGTAGGGAGGCTTATTTTTGCTTAGTTGTTACTCTGAATTTGTCACAGTAGAGCGAGAGAGAGAAAAAACATCTGTGATAGCAGATTGGACAGACACTTGGTTCTTGCTGAGGGTAAGTACTTTTTATCAGTATACATTACAAGCTACTCATTAGCTGTTTATTGTTGTAACAGAAGCAAATCCCACACGCAGGATTTTCCCTCTAATGAAAGTAATGTGATGAAGCTTTTGTGAATACTCTCAGTGCTTTTCCACCAGAAAATAAAAACCCTGATATGCATACTAACTTTAATGATTTAATGATTAGCTGCTGCAGGTGTTTGTTGAAACTATAAAGTCATCAGTAGGGGAAACCGGGGCACGGTGAATCATGGTGAATCAGTAGCTCTATCTGTAAAACTACATACAGTATATATTTGCAGCAGTTATGCCATATTTTTATGCATAACGACATCCCCCTTGTAAATTAGTGTTTTGTTTTTGGATACATTAAGAGTAACAAGGCAAGTGAAATCATTTTTTTCCTATCAAAAGTAAATTTTGTGGATGTCGGTGTCTTTGTATTTATTTCTCACAAGAGAGGAAAGGCGGCCCCCAAAAAATTATTAGTTAGAAGACTACCCCGTCCAACCGAGCATGTGTTATGTCTTCTCCTGACTATCAGCTATTTGATAACATGACTCATGTGTGTCAATCAGTCTAGAAAGTGATTTACTAAGCCCCAGTATCAAGTGGATGACAAATATTACTTGTTGAAGCTTATACCTTTACTTTTCCATGTAATTATTTCTATAATTTGTCTATATAAACAACTTTTTTCATGTTTGAACAGAAATTATGACAATTGTATTTATAATAGTTTCTAAAGGACTTATATCATCTATATACTGTAAGTGTGTTGTATTAAGGTGTTATACTTGAACCTTTTCTACTGAAATATGTAGGTGGTAACCACCTTGTATTGGGAGCTGTTTGGAAATATTTTTCTTTTAATTGTAATTATGAGCTGCTGTTGGTCAGATTTTGTGTAGAAATGAACGTTTATGAAGAGGCCATATGCCTGGTTTGATTTGACTTCATAGCGGGGTGTAGGCGTTGATAAGCTTTGCTTCTGCCTACGCCTTTAGGCACCATGTACATTGTTTATTTTTTTCGTACTGTCTTTTTTCTTTGACTATATTATTTGAGTTTTGTTGTATCTGAGTGAAATTTTGTTGCATGGGTGTCTAATAAATTCAATTCAAATTCAATTAAGACACTCACATTGCATAGCTGGTTTGCTGGATTATAGTTTATATATGCATCAGAATATATTTAATAATTTGGAACAAATCTTTATCATCGTGTGTTTTTTCATTATATTCTAAGTTGATTCACTGTGCCCGGGGTACATTAGTGTCCGGGGCACAGTGAATCAAAAATTTAAAAATTGATTGTAAATTACACTTGGGGAGACATAATTAAGACATCCTTATAAACAATAACTTGCTGTATTAAATCCACAATAGAATGACCTAAACCTATGCATAATGTGTTTATGCTGCCACAAAACAACATTTTCTAATCCACTGTGCCTGCCTTCCCAAAAAATGACCTTCTTGCAATGGATTCAGACCCCACTACAGTTCTGGTGCTGTTAGATCTTAGTTCTGCATTTGATACGGTGGATCAACGTATTCTACTCGATAGACTGGAGAATTATTTTGGGATTACTGGGAAGGTCCTTGCATGGTTGACATCATACCTAACTAGTCGTTCTCACTGTATCTTGTACAACAATATTACAATCCCAGTTCCAATGAAGTTTCCCCTATGTTTCACATATAATGTCAACATTTGCTCCAGTTGACAAAAAATCTCCCTATTTGAGTGGAACAGAAAGCCCTTAATCTTGGCTTGATGTGCGTGCTTTGAAAATGTGTGAATGAATAATGCAAGGTAATGCTATGCTAATGTAGGCAGAGGTGTCTGGAGGGTAAACGAATACACAGGAGGAGTGTCACAAGGTGAATTTGACAATCAGCGCTCATCTGCTCCTTTACTTTAGAGGCCATGGACTATAACAGTGTGGACAGAATGGACAGGTGCAGGAGGTTAGAGAAGCAGGGCAGAGAGCATCTGTCCGCACGTCCGAACCAGCCACTGTGTCCGTGTGTGTGTATGTGTGTGTGTCACAGGGACAGATGCTAGCGTAGCAGGAGTGTCATCCCCTGATAGGTGACAACTCTAACTGCTCTGAAAACCTTATGGCCAGCAGACCAGGGTCACATTGTTAGTTAAATACTTTGCGATTCTCAGGGGTGCTCGCTTTAACCTGCCTGACACACCACAGGGAAACTGTTCATTAGCTTCTTTAGGAAGGGCTGATGGCCTCGCATGAATTTCAGGACAAACAGGCAAAATTTGGAGGACGTTTAAGGCACACTTTCCAATGAGTCACCAGAACTTTATCATCTGAAGAGTAAGTGTTCACAAACCCAATAAAATGTCCAACACAACAATCTGAGATGATTTCTATAGACATGACACACTTATGTATTTAATATGATGTGAGAGAGTTCACTGAAAAATCAAAACTTATTATAAAAAGAAACAAACAAAAAAAATTACAAATCTGAAAACAGTTTTATTCATATTTACAAACTGAAAACAACAACAACAAAAAAACCTTCAGGAGCAAAAATATTACTGGGTTTCATCAACAAGCTTCCTGGTTCAAGACTTATTCAGCTATTCTGACATCCACTGGTTTGGACAGTCTTCTTTCAAAGTTCTTTTTAAATAAATTGCACAATTAGAATAACAAAAGAGCATCATTTCTACCCTGCAACAAAAACCTCTGTGCCTTACTATCACTCAACTGTTTAACCCTCTGGACTCTTGACTATTTTGGGGTGTTTTTGACTACTTTTGGTTTTACCTTCATACAACCCAAATTCCAATGAAGTTGGGACGATGTAAAATGTAAAAAATCCCGAATACAATGATTTGCAAATCCTCTTCAACCTATATTTAATTGAATACACCACAAATACAAGATATTTAATGTTCAAACTGATAAACTTTATTGTTTTTGTGCAAATATGTGCTCATTTTGAAATGCAACACATTTCAAAAAAGTTGGGACAGTGGCAACAAAACACTGGGAAAGTTGATGAATGCTCAAAGAACACCTGTTTGGAACATTCCACAGGTGAACAGGTTAATTGGAAACATGATTGTGTATCAAAGGAGCATCCCCAAAAGGCTCAGCCTTTCACAAGCAAAGATTGGGCGAGGATGACCACTTTGTGAACAACTGCATGAAAAAAATAGTCCAACAGTTTAAGAACAATGTTTCTCAGTGTTCAATTGCAAAGAATTTAGGGATTCCATCATCTACAGTCCATAATATAATCAAAAGATTCAGAGAATCTGGAGAACTTTCTACACATAAGCGGCAATGACGAAAACCAACATTGAATGCCAGTGACCTCCGATCCCTCAGGCAGCACTGCATTATAAATGGGCATCACTGTGTAAAGGATATTACCCTGTGACCTCAGGAACACTTCAGAAAACCATTTTGAAATGTGTTGCAGGCATCAATTTGAAAATGAGCAAATATTTGCACAAAAACAAAGTTTATCAGGTTAAACATTAAATATCTTGCGTTTGTGGTGTATTCAATTGAATATTGGTTGAAGAGGATTTGCAAGTCATTTACATTTTACACAACGTCCCAATTTAATTGGAATTGAGGTTGTAATTTACCTTTAAAAAAAAACTGTTTATCTTGCCTTGTTTGGTGTCATTTTTTTCAGCACAACCTCACCTGTGTGACTTTAGTTTTTCTTTCATTCTGACATACTGCATTAAAGCACTGACCCAATATTCACCCCAAAACATAAAATTCAAATCATAAAAAGGTGTGTGTGTGTGCTGTCATCAAACCCACGTGAAGTTGGTGAATGTGATTGGTTAGTTACTGAGTTTTCCACCAATGGTAACACCCCTTTCTCCTGCTGCAGTTGAAGGAGTCCTGTTTCATAACAACCTTCTTGTTCCTCCAGCTGAAAGGAGGAAATGAGTCGTTTTGCTGCAGCTGTCTGCATGCACAGCAAATATGAGAATATTATCCCAAAAAAGTCACATAAATTACTCATCATAATTCAAGTTATGCTTGGCCTATTAACATTTTAAAAGTTCTGTGGAGGTTGAAGTCTCCACATTCAACACGCATTCAAACAGACAGAGTGGAGCCGATTATGTGCTACCTCTGCTTAATTAGGTCATGTGACTATTGACGCAAGGGTCAATAGTCGGATGACCCTCTGGCATCCCAAGGCATTGGGATCCCCCAATGAACTAAAAGTTAAAAGATGGGTCACTGTTTCAAAATGACTGTAAAGCCATGGAAGAAATAAAGTCAGTGAGAGGAAGCACAGAGGCGACTGTCCAGGAATGCGCTCACGCAAAAGAGTGAATTTGCAGATATTAACGGATGAACACAAAGTTAAAAGTTGGATCATGGTGTCAAAATCACTGTAAAGCCGCTGAAGAAATAAACCCAGCGAGAAGAATCGCAAAGGCGACTGTCCAGGAACCTGTGGTTTATCTATTTGGTCTGTTGCATTTAATGACTCTGGAACACAGGTGAACAGCAGCCTGGCACACGGCACACACCGGCGCCACTGTGTGACATCTTTAATGGATGCTATGAATTGAAAACCCACACTTTAAAGGGACCAAGTGTGAGAGGGCAGGAGGTTTGGACCAAACCCATGCCTAAACGTGCATCAACTTCACATTACATGGTACTACATGGATCATATGAGGCGACATGGGCCATTCGAGACTGAGTGGGGCTCAAATGACAGGTCAGTCGTGGCTCACTAGAGGCTGATACGTGGCACATGTGAGGAACAGAGAGGCACATAGATGCACCTTAATAGCAGATATGTGATAGCTTATCTTTCTTATCTTTCTTCAAATAATCACTCACACACCCATGCGTGGCTCATAGGGTTGAGCCACAACAGCATGAGCCGAGCATGATCCGAATAAAACTCATCAATATCTGTGCTCGTGCTTAAGGAAAATTCTCATTGGCTAACTGACTGTCTTCACGCTCTGTGATTGGCCAGTCACACACAGCGCCCACCCCTCCCAACACAGGCACATCTGTCTGCAGCTTCTCTCACAGACAGGATCTCTCTCTGTGCTTGGCTGGATTCTGCCTCACGTTGCTCTGTCAGTACTCTTGCCCAGCTTAAGTTTTCTTCAGCTCGCCTCTTTTTCGGTTTGTCTGATATTTAAAGTTATTTGGTGAACTTTTGTGTCGTATGCAGAGCATTTGACAAGACAGAGCTGCAAACAGCTCCTGTCGCGTCGGTAACTGTGTCAAGTTATTTATTCATTTTTCTTTTAACCGTTTGTTTGCTCTTCGTTTTGATGGTGATATAAAGTCAGTTGGAGAACTTTGCTCCGACTGAACGCGATGCTTTTGAGAAGAATACAGTGAACAAGGCTGACATATTATTTCCCCGTTTGCTATCACTGGATGTTTGCATGAATCACCAAGTTCACACAGATTATTAAAAAATAAAGTCTTACAGACCACTAACACACATACACACATATAGCTGAACACACAAAGTAGCATATATTAATATTTTTATTGAATATGGCTGCATGCAGTATCTGACACTTTCTCACTGCAGTTCATAAAAATAAATTGGTCAGTTGAACAACCTCTCTCTCTCCCTCTCACAATGTCACTCAGTCACACACACATACACACAAACACACACACATACACACAAACACACACACATACACACACACACACACACACACACACACACACACACACACACACACACACACACACACACACACACACACACACACACACACACACACACACACACACCTTAATCAATATTGTTTAACTTTGTGGAAAAAAAAATGCCAAGAACGTTAGGTAGTAAAAACAAATAAATGAAAAAATCACAGTTTGATCATAAAATTTTAAAAAAAGGAAGGTGTGCTGAGTATGACAACTCTTGTTGATGCATACTTAGTAGTTCATAATTTCCTACTAAAATGAATTCATACACTTAAGAATATTCATGTTCTGAGTTCATAAAAAAAACTTGTTCTGTAAAATAGTTCCTTTACTATTGTGATCAAAAACATATTCATGTTCTGAGTTTATAAAAAAATACCTTGTTCTATAAATAGTTAATTTAATATTGTGATCAAAAACATTGAATCTCAATTCTCAGGCTGTTCTATAAATATTCATTCATATACTTAAAAATATTCATGTTCTGAGTTCATAAAAACTTGTTCTGTAAATACCTCTCTTACTTTTGTGATCAAAAACACTGATTTGAATCTCAGTTTTGAGGCTGTTCTGTAAATAGTTTTCAAATAAACAATAAATATATCAACTTCTGATCAATCCACATCAATTTCAGACTTAAAATAATGTACTGATTAAAGCCTCAGCCATTTTCGGATAAACCACGCCCACGTCCGATTTAGGCCCCGCCCACTACGAGTACAAATACAGATAATTTAGATGGTTGAACAGATACAGATAGTGGTGCACGCGTTCATCCCTAGTGGCTCATTATTCATGGCTTATTATTCAGTGGGACTGAGGCTTTATAAGGTCTTCGGGTCTGTATAATACAAAAAATACAAATCAAATCAAAATCAAATCAATTTTATTTATATAGCACTAAATCACAACAAACAGTTGCCCCAAGGCGCCTTATATTGTAAGGCAAGGCCATACAATAATTACGGAAAAATCCCAACGGTCAAAATGACCCCCTGTGAGCAAGCACTTGGCGACAGTGGGAAGGAAAACTCCCTTTTAACAGGAAGAAACTCCCTTTTAACAGGAAGAAACCTCCAGCAGAACCAGGCTCAGGGAGGGGCAGTCTTCTGCTGGGACTGGTTGGGGCTGAGGGAGAGAACCCCAGCAGTCTAAGTCTATAGCAGCATAACTAAGGGATGGTTCAGGGTCACCTGATCCAGCCCTAACTATAAGCTTTAGCAAAAAGGAAAGTTTTAAGCCTAATCTTAAAAGTAGAGAGGGTGTCTGTCTCCCTGATCTGAATTGGGAGCTGGTTCCAGAGGAGAGGAGCCTGAAAGCTGAAGGCTCTGCCTCCCATTCTACTCTTACAAACCCTAGGAACTACAAGTAAGCCTGCAGTCTGAGAGCGAAGCGCTCTATTGGGGTGATATGGTACTATGAGGTCCCTAAGATAAGATGGGACCTGATTATTCAAAACCTTATAAGTAAGAAGAAGAATTTTAAATTAACAGGAAGCCAATGAAGAGAGGCCAATATGTGTGAGATATGCTCTCTCCATCTAGTCCCTGTTAGCACTCTAGCTGCAGCATTTTGAATTAACTGAAGGCTTTTCAGGGAACTTTTAGGACAACCTGATAATAATGAATTACAATAGTCCAGCCTAGAAGAAATAAATGCATGAATTAGTATTTCAACATCACTCTGAGACAAGACCTTTCTAATTTTAGAGATATTGCGCAAATGCAAAAAAGCAGTCCTACATATTTGTTTAATATGCGCATTGAATGACATATCCTGATCAAAAATGACTCCAAGATTTCTCACAGTATTACTAGAGGTCAGGGTAATGCCATCCAGAGTAAGGATCTGGTTAGACACCATGTTTCTAAGATTTGTGGGGCCAAGTACAATAACTTCAGTTTTATCTGAGTTTAAAAGCAGGAAATTAGAGGTGATGCATGTCTTTATGTCTGTAAGACAATCCTGCAGTTTAGCTAATTGGTGTGTGTCCTCTGGCTTCATGGATAGATAAAGCTGGGTATCATCTGTGTAAGAATGAAAATTTAAGCAATGCCGTCTAATAATACTGCCTAAGGGAAACATGTATAAAGTGAATAAAATTGGTCCTAGCACAGAACCTTGTGGAACTCCATAATTAACCTTAGTCTGTGAAGAAGATTTCCCATTTACATGAACAAATTGTAATCTATTAGATAAATATGATTCAAACCACCACAGCGCAGTGCCTTTTATACCTATGGCATGCTCTAATCTCTGTAATAAAATTTTATGGTCAACAGTATCAAAAGCAGCACTGAGGTCTAACAGAACAAGCACAGAGATGAGTCCACTGTCTGAGGCCATAAGAAGATCATTTATAACCTTCACTAATGCTGTTTCTGTACTATGATGAATTCTAAAACCTGACTGAAACTCTTCAAATAGACCATTCCTCTGCAGATGATCAGTTAGCTGTTTTACAACTACCCTTTCAAGAATTTTTGAGAGAAAAGGAAGGTTGGAGATTGGCCTATAATTAGTTAAGATAGCTGGGTCAAGTGATGGCTTTTTAAGTAATGGTTTAATTACTGCCACCTTAAAATCCTGTGGTACATAGCCAACTAATAAAGATAGATTGATCATATTTAAGATCGAAGCATTAATTAATGGTAGGGCTTCCTTGAGCAGCCTGGTAGGAATGGGGTCTAATAGACATGTTGATGGTTTGGAGGAAGTAACTAATGAAAATAACTCAGACAGAACAATCGGAGAGAAAGAGTCTAACCAAATACCGGCATCACTGAAAGCAGTCAAAGATAACGATACGTCTTTGGGATGGTTATGAGTAATTTTTTCTCTAATAGTTACAATTTTATTAGCAAAGAAAGTCATGAAGTCATTACTAGTTAAAGTTAAAGGAATACTCAGCTCAATAGAGCTCTGACTCTTTGTCAGCCTGGCTACAGTGCTGAAAAGAAACCTGTGGTTGTTCTTATTTTCTTCAATTAGTGATGAGTAGTAAGATGTCCTAGCTTTACGGAGGGCTTTTTTTATAGAGCAACAGACTCTTTTTCCAGGCTAAGTGAAGATCTTATAAATTAGTGAGATGCCATTTCCTCTCCAACGTACGGGTTATCTGCTTTAAGCTGCGAGTTTGTGAGTTATACCACGGAGTCAGGCACTTCAGATTTAAAGCTCTCTTTTTCCGAGGAGCTATAGCATCCAAACTTGACCCAGCTATCTTAGCTAATTATAGGCCAATCTCCAACCTTCCTTTTCTCTCAAAAATTCTTGAAAGGGTAGTTGTAAAACAGCTAACTGATCATCTGCAGAGGAATGGTCTATTTGAAGATTTTCAGTCAGATTTTATAATTCATCATAGTACAGAAACAGCATTAGTGAAGGTTACAAATGATCTTCTTATGGCCTCGGACAGTGGACTCATCTCTGTGCTTGTTCTGTTAGACCTCAGTGCTGCTTTTGATACTGTTGACCATAAAATTTTATTACAGAGATTAGAGCATGCCATAGGTATTAAAGGCACTGCGCTGCGGTGGTTTGAATCATATTTGTCTAATAGATTACAATTTGTTCATGTAAATGGGGAATCTTCTTCACAGACTAAAGTTAATTATGGAGTTCCACAAGGTTCTGTGCTAGGACCAATTTTATTCACTTTATACATGCTTCCCTTAGGCAGTATTATTAGATGGTATTGCTTAAATTTTCATTGTTACGCAGATGATACCCAGCTTTATCTATCCATGAAGCCAGAGGACACACACCAATTAGCTAAACTGCAGGATTGTCTTACAGACATAAAGACATGGATGACCTCTAATTTCCTGCTTTTAAACTCAGATAAAACTGAAGTTATTGTACTTGGCCCCACAAATCTTAGAAACATGGTGTCTAACCAGATCCTTACTCTGGATGGCATTACCCTGACCTCCAGTAATACTGTGAGAAATCTTGGAGTCATTTTTGATCAGGATATGTCATTCAAAGCGCATATTAAACAAATATGTAGGACTGCTTTTTTGCATTTACGCAATATCTCTAAAATCAGAAAGGTCTTGTCTCAGAGTGATGCTGAAAAACTAATTCATGCATTTATTTCCTCTAGGCTGGACTATTGTAATTCATTATTATCAGGTTGTCCTAAAAGTTCCCTAAAAAGCCTTCAGTTAATTCAAAATGCTGCAGCTAGAGTACTGACGGGGACTAGAAGGAGAGAGCAAATCTCACCCATATTGGCCTCTCTTCATTGGCTTCCTGTTAATTCTAGAATAGAATTTAAAATTCTTCTTCTTACTTATAAGGTTTTGAATAATCAGGTCCCATCTTATCTTATGGACCTCGTAGTACCATATCACCCCAATAGAGCGCTTCGCTCTCAGACTGCAGGCTTACTTGTAGTTCCTAGGGTTTGTAAGAGTAGAATGGGAGGCAGAGCCTTCAGCTTTCAGGCTCCTCTCCTGTGGAACCAGCTCCCAATTCAGATCAGGGAGACAGACACCCTCTCTACTTTTAAGATTAGGCTTAAAACTTTCCTTTTTGCTAAAGCTTATAGTTAGGGCTGGATCAGGTGACCCTGAACCATCCCTTAGTTATGCTGCTATAGATGTAGACTGCCTGGGGGTTCCCATGATGCACTGTTTCTTTCTCTTTTTGCTCTGTATGCACCACTCTGCATTTAATCATTAGTGATCGATCTCTGCTCCCCTCCACAGCATGTCTTTTTCCTGGTTCTCTCCCTCAGCCCCAACCAGTCCCAGCAGAAGACTGCTCCTCCCTGAGCCTGGTTCTGCTGGAGGTTTCTTCCTGTTAAAAGGGAGTTTTTCCTTCCCACTGTAGCCAAGTGCTTGCTCACAGGGGGTCATTTTGACCGTTGGGATTTTTCCGTAATTATTGTATGGCCTTGCCTTACAATATAAAGCGCCTTGGGGCAACTGTTTGTTGTGATTTGGCGCTATATAAAAAAAATTGATTGATTGATTGATTGATTGTTTAGTTTATCTTACCTTACAGCAGACAGTCTCGGGGAACACAACCACTTATTCAGGGTCTTTTTTGTGTTTGGTGTTGGGTGTTTTTCAAAAAATAAAGACAGCTCGTTTCGGTTATGGCAGCTGAAATAATCCATAGCAGGCTCGGCCTCAGACATAGCTGAAGGGACGTTGACAGTAGAAGCACTAGCATGATGAACTTCAGGTTCTGTCATCTCCTGTGCGTCCTTTCCCACAACCTGCCCACTGAACACGGAATCCTCCGATTCCGACCCAACATAGACAACAATTGGCTTTGAGCCTGGACTAACCTCTCCAGTAAAGTTGTCCTCATTTTTGCCCATTGAAGTTGCATTTTCGCCTGTGGTAGTAGGGACATCGGGAGCACTAGCAGCAACGCTAGAAGTAGTATTGGCCACAGCAAACAAATGATCTATTTTAAAACACCCGGAAGCCTCAGCTTGTAGAGCTTTCTGCTTTTTGTCCCGAATCTTCTCCGCTCCCCCCTTCCTCTTTTTGCCACCTCTTTCCATGATTTATCTAGTGAAAATATATGCGCGACATGCATCCATGTTCCCATGGACCTGCGCCACTCATCACATCAGCAGGGTTGCCAGATGTGACTGACTGATGATTTCCAGCCCAAAAAAATGCTCAAAAACTGCCTGGATGCACTAAATCTCGCCCAATTTGAACAAAAGTCTATTGATCTCTATGGCCATAAATCTACTGGTCAGTGTAAACTGACCTGAGCAGGTTGAATTTCTAATAAAACTCAAACAAATAATACACTATAGTTTTGGAAAAAACTTGCTTCATTTGTACATTTGTTAGTTATTTTCCAGTTATGCCTGTTTTATGATGCATTTATGATGCATAATAAAAAAAAAAAAAAAACTAAACCAAGTGGCATTTCTATTCATGAATGTGATTTAACAAGGGTAAAAGGAACAAATTGAACATACGAGGTCTGTTAGAAAAGTAACGGACCTTTTTATTTTATGCAAAAAATATATGGATTTGATTCATATGTTTTTACGTCAGCCAAGCTTGAACCTTCGTGCGCATGCGTGGGTTTTTTCACGCCTGTCGGTTGCGTTATTCGCCTGTGGGCAGGCTTTGAGTGAGCACTGGTCCACCCCCCCTCGTCAGATTTTTATTGTCAGGCAAATGGCGGAATGAGAGGACAAGTTGGGACATGCCTATCTCGGCTTTCAGTGGCTTACCAGTCGAGTGAGTATAAGAGAAATTGTGGAGAGCTGGGCATGTCCCAACTTGTCCTTTAACACTCCAAAACGGAGGTGTTCTTTGTCTCGCTCCATCAGCGAATCTGTCGTGACGCGCGAAGCCTACACGCGGCTTTCCATGACAAAATCTCTTGTTAAAAGTGAAATCTGCCGGAAAATGGCTGATGTCCAGCTCTTGTGATTTCCCCAGAGAAATTGCACACGATGGTCCCGGAGCCATACAGCCATCCATTTAGAAATTAAATGGTCGTTTCTGCCTGTCGATCGCGGCTTGGAGCGCGGTGCACCGTGCGCCATTGTGGGCCGTCCTTAAAGCGGTAGTAACACTCCTTAATCTCTGTGAAGCCCAAAAATTTCACCGAAAAGCCAAATGAATTTTCCGAATGGTTTCCAGCTGCCTGTCTCTAACAGTTTCTGAAAAAATAGTGGGGTCCTGGGTTTGGTTGGGGATCAGGGGTTTGGGGTGGGGCTTCATGAGTTCTGGATGCAGGGCTTTCCTGGAGCCACCTGGGACATCCTGCTAGCTTCTGGGGTGGTGGGGGGGTGGGCCGGGTACTGGCCTGGGCTCTCGTCTGGATTTCTTCTTTGCAGGATAGGGAATGTGTCGGTGCATGAGGAGAGGTGCTGGGTGGCGGATGTGGCTGGCTTGGGGGCCCCAGCACTGCGCTGCGGGGGCTGCTGGTCCTGTTGGGTGGTGGGGGAGTATCAGGGTGGCTGCTGTCCTTTTCTGGGTTCGGCCCTGGCTTGCTCTGTCGGATGTGGGCTAGGGTCCCGGTGCACGGGTGGGGGGGCCGTCTCTCTCTGGGGCAATGCACATGCATGGCTTACCCTCCCTCAGACTCCTCAAATTTGTGGGGCCCGTCTTTCTCCCTCTGGTTCCATGGTTGCCCCGGCTGCTCTCAGGCCTTGTCTCATGCCTTCCTTGGGCCAGGGGATTGCCCTGCAGGGTGGCTCATCATTCTCCGGCTGCCTAGCTCCCTTGTGTCCCCGTTAGTTGGTTCTCTCCCTGGGGCATCCGGGGATCGTCTGGGACTGTCCACTGCCTTCCCATCTCATGGTTGCCATGGCGCCTCTCTTGTGTCTGTCCCTTGTGTTTGGTGGTGGATCGTGGCTCCCTGTAGAATCGGGGCTGGGGACCTGCTTCGTGCACCATGTCTCCCTTTTACGTTGGCTGTGTGGGGTTTGGCCACACGTCACGCCCTCCTAATGCACTTCACTAGCTTAGTACTTCCACGGACAATATATTGGGTATTAAGTAGCACATTATCGGGTTCATTTACGATCAGGGTGAGGGGTTGGTGTTGGTTTTTGCGGGGCAGATTGTGGCGCAGCTTTGTGCTGCAGCCTCCCACGGCAGCCTAACATCTGCCTTTTGTGCCCTGCCATTTTTATGCATATGCTTTATTTCTGCACATTTATTAAACACATTCAGGGATCAAATTAAATTTGGGGTACATCACATCACTCTTATTACTGTCACCACCCGTCTTTTGTTCTTGTCTGTCTCTAGGTTGTTATAGTGTTCAGCCCTGATAGAAATTGTATGTTGGCTTTGAAAAAAACATTGTAGGTTGTTCAAGAAGGACAGGTGAAGGTCAAACATGTACACCATGTTCACCCACACATTATACACAGGGAGTCCTGCTGGGTCTGGTGGACCCATTGCATTTTGAGCCTTTTAATTCAACGTAATTATACCTTCTTTTTTTTTTTTGTTAAAATATTCAGCAGATGTTTACTTCATCCCAGTTACAAGTGATATAAACAACACATATGTTAAATTTGTTCCTTTTACATTTATTAAATCACATTTATGAATAGAAATGCCACTTTTTTTCTGTTTATTGTTTTAATTAAAATGTAACAATAAGGAAATGCATCACAAAACCAGCATAACTGTAAAATAATTAACAAATGTACAAATGAAACAAGTTTTTTCCAAATCTATAGTGTATTATTTATTTGAATTTCATTAGAAATTTAAGCTATTCAGGTCAGTTTACACATGACATCTGTGTGAACAACGCATTAGATACATTGAACTCGGCCATTTTCATGCCAGACTATACCACACATGAGGGGCAGAGTTTCACTTTTTGTGTATTGCATATGTACTTCTTCCTCTGCATCACCATCAAAGCCCTCTGTCTCTTCCAATATCATCTGTAAGGCAGCCTGAACAGAGAATCACTTTGCCATCTTGATCAGTTGTGGTATGGAACCATGCTGACATAACTATTTATAGTGTCAGATCCCCGCAGATTGGTTCCCGCAAGACAGAGAGTGAAATATGTAGGAATGTGAGTGCAGGTCCCGCACAACGTTGCAACTTTGCAATGCGGGTGCACACTGTGGGTCCTCACACCAAGGGTCCATTCACCTGCTTTACACTCTCTCTCTTTCTTTCTCTCTCGCTCTCACTCACCCACTCACTCACTCACTCACTCACAGGCCCAGAGAGCAGAAAGGGAAAATGGGGGGACACAGGACCTATAATTTCTACACTTTCACTACCCCTGGGTCCAGTGGATCTGAAGACCCTGTATGTAATATAAATGTGAAGGGGGTATGGGGGGAGGGGTGTCATTGAAAATGTTTTCTGATTTATGTTCCTCACAGAAAATTATCCAAGGCCAATGAATCTTAGTTTGAAAAAAAAGTATCATTTTTCTTAAGCTACATAAAAACTGAAAATGGAGTAAACGGTTGAAGATGAGTGAGTGAGTAGTTTCTTGCAAAGGTTGAAGTGCTGAAGACAGAAGAGGCAGGAGTTTTTAAATTCTATCAATTAGATGAAGAGACTTGTGTTTTTTTCTCCACATAGAAGAAACCAGCTCTGGCTGGTGGGGTCTATTTTCCCTTAACAAGTATTATTATATGGTAATGGGATTTTGACAACTTCTGATTGGCCCATTTGCCACTTTCTGAGCTGTACCACATGCCGAGTTGACCGCTGGTGGAGCCGAGTAGACCGTGCTTGCAAAATGAGTACACCTTGCGTGCAGCGTAGTGCTAGCTAATCGAGCAACGCCTTCTATCAATAATGACCAATCAGATAACGCGATACCATGCCTACTTTGGCTGTCACTTTGTTGACAAGATGGCAGAAGACAGGTTTGCGTCTGTTATTGACACTGACTTAAATTTTACACTAAAAAGATGTGAAGAACACCCACAGAAATACACAGTCAGCAGCCAACCTGTTTCGCAAGTACGCCACTGAAAAGGGACATGCGCCCAACTTTGAAACTTATGACAGACGGATGCTTGACGG
The DNA here is from genome assembly GCF_902500255.1 of Thalassophryne amazonica. Taxonomy (NCBI): domain Eukaryota; kingdom Metazoa; phylum Chordata; class Actinopteri; order Batrachoidiformes; family Batrachoididae; genus Thalassophryne; species Thalassophryne amazonica. Next base: position 96,383,826 of record NC_047113.1, on the reverse strand, counting down.
AGTACTCGACCGATTTTATGCGGAAGCTACACAGGCGAATCGCAAACTTTATAAGAAAACAAGCCTGATGACTCTTCGTCATGGACTTAACAGGCATCTCCAGTCGATCGATGGGATGTCAGTTGGTGCAGTATGACAGTAATAATAAAGAGTTGAAACTTGAGATTGATTTTTCAGTTTTAGTATGTTTAACAAACTCCCAATTTTCTTGTTTACCATACAATAAAGCAGTTATAGACTTTTGATTTTTATTTATTTATTTATTTCATTTATATAGCACCAAATCACAACAGAGTTGCCTCAGAGTGCTTCACACAGGTAACGTCTAACCTTACCAACCCACAGATCAACAGTGGTAAGGAAAAACTCCCTCTGAGGAAGAAACCTCAAGCAGATCAGACTCAAAGGGGTGACCCTCTGCTTGGGCCATGCTACAAACATAAATTACAGAACAATTCACAGAACAATTCATGGACGAATATACAAGAACTGTTGTTGGTGCACAGGACAGGAGGGTCACCAACACAAATAAAACTCCCATCTCTGGATGGAGCTGCACCTTAAACAGAGAGAAAAAACAGAATCAGGCATCAGAAAGACAAAAAATACTGTATAATTTGCCAGCATTAAACAACAAGAAAAACAGAGAAATACTAAGGTGATCGCCGGCCACTAGCCCTAAACTTCACTAAAAGACCCAGAAATTAGGTAAAGTTGAGGCCGCGGCACGCTCCAATTACTAATAAATGAATTAAAAGAGTAAAAAGCGTAAAACAAAACTGTACCAGTATGCTAGCCATATGAAAGGGAAAATAAGTGCGTCTTAAGTCTGGACTTGAAAGTCTCCACAGAATCTGACTGTTTTACTGACGCAGGGGTTCACAGAGGCCTCGGTGAATCCCATCCTGACCAGGTCCGCATAATCACAGGTACACCAAAATCAAAAGTCTATAATTGTATATTATTATCTCTGCCAACAAGTACATCCAGTACTTGTTGGCAGAGAAGGTCAGTGGCACAGTCATATGGTCTGAGTGGTGGAAGAGCCATAGTGCTACTCTTACTAAAGACCTACTTTAAATACCTAGATTCAGGAGGCACTCCAGTAAAACTGGGTGGGTGCCAGCTGCTGGGAACCACAGCTTGGAGATGTTAATATGCAAGTTGACTTACAATGAGGAGACCAGGTTATGGTTTATCCAGTTAATGAGTCATGGGTTCTTAACCAAGGACAGCCTAGCATTAGAGGGGTCAATGGAGAGTCAATAACATGGAACTGAACATGCTCAATGTGATAACCAGGTAGATGGAGCTGGATCGGAGCTGACCAGCAGTCACAGTAGAAAACTCTTCCCAGCAGGGTGACCTCCATCAAAAACACCACTCATTCATCTGCTCTTTGCTGCCAGTCATTTGGTTATTCCTGAGAGACTGTGTGCTTATGCTTTTTATCTTTTGGGAAATACATGAATCTTCACAAATATGGCATCTTTTGGACTTGAGAAACATGGTGATGTAGAAAACTCAGCACCATATGCCCATCCAGGAGCAGCATTTTATATATGCAATCAATGCATTTTCCACTTACGGTCACAATATCTACCATCCATGTCACATGCGGTCAGAAAGCCCATTGACTCACATTTTGTTTTTGACTAAATAATTATTGTAATGCTGTGACAGTCAGATACAGAATGTCACCATTTTACTTTTAACAGTCTTATAACCATGACTCTTTGTTGGGGTTTCTGTGATGCACAGCAGTGTGGCTGACGTGCATGGAAAAGCTGTACCTAATCAGTGGAGCACTGTTGCTCCAGTGGCACCTTTATGTTGCAGGTTTCAGATACAGAAACAAAGACTGTATTTCCCAGGAAAAACCTCTCTGAGCATGCTCTACTGCACCGAGGAACAAAACTGCTCAGATTAAAAAAGAATATCATGTGCTGTAAGTAGAACAGGTTGAGTACTGTAGTGAATATTTGACATTGTAACATTACACAGTATGGAGGTTAATATCAGTATGCTCTGTAGCATATTGGCAGCACGATAACTGTAACTGAATGACCCCAACTGAACTGAATGAAAACCAACCCAAACATCTATTTCAGAGTGACACCTCACTATGATTATTGTCCAGAACAGTAATATCATGTGCATGAAAATGGAACCACGCTCACATACAGTACTTTGTGTTGAATATAACTGTTGCCTCATTCAGGGTTGCAGCCTGTAATCTGTGACTTTATTCCATTTCACATGAAGTGAAGGCCCCTTCCCATTGTAGTCTAATGCAGCATTTTGCCACTCCACACCAGAAATGTTGTCATCTTTCAGGGTTCTAGTTCACATCCCATTTTCTGGGCCCTGTTCAATATACTGAGGCATAACTGAGCTTCATGATGAACTGGTATAAAGGAGGATTTTTTTTTTTTTTTTCATCAAAACATCAAATCTAGTCTTGCATCTCACATGTACTTTTTGGCAAATTGTATCTGGACGTTCAGGTCTTCCTTTGAAGAAAATACTACATATAATAGTGGATACAAAATGCAAAAGATGCACTATGCACAATTTCACCAATCACAGGAAGAGAAGCCTATAACATCTTCTGGGTTGTCTGAGTGTCTTGGTGGCTTTCCTCACTTTTCTCCTTCTTGCACATTCACTCAGTTTTTGGGAACTGTCTACTCCATACAAATTTACTATAGAGTGCCATACTCTTTGTATTTCTTCATAACTGATGTGAATAAAGTCCAACATGAAATGTGCATGTATCCATGCCCTGAGTTGTCTGAAGAAAACTGTCAATAAAACTGATTATTTACATGGATTATACAAAAGTGTTCCATTACTTATGCAACCCATCATCTTGGCTTTTATATATTTAATTAATTTATATCAAGGTGTAGAGATTTGCTTTCAGTTGGAGATGAAGGAAGATAATTTCTTTTTTTGGATGTGAAATGGCATAAACAAATTAAAATGTGTGACATACCAAGTGTTCCAATACTTTTGGAGGGCACGGTATGCCACCCCAAGGTGCTTCACAAGGGTAAACTCTAACCTTACAATCCCTGTTGAGGAAGCACGTAGGAAATAGAGGTAAGGAAAAACAGGTCTGTGTGAGGAAGAAACCTGAAACAGACCAGACTCTGAGGCGTGACCAACTACATAGGTCATAATAACAAAAACAGGAATCAGATGAACAAAAATACAACATACAATTGTCAAACATGCAAATAAAAATAAATGTCCACATTGGAAGCCCCCAAGATTTCATTAAAGTTGACTCCTTCATGGCCCTCTATATATTTAGTATAGACTAGTATAGCAAATATTTTTCTGCAAACATGAATCATTCAGTTATAGTATAGTAAAATCAGCACACAGTATATGAAACAGCAAAAATCACTGCAGTGTGTTAAGGAGCAAGTACCTCAGTCTGCTCCTTCCTCACTGACAGGAACAGGAGCAGTGACCTGGAGAGACTGTAGAACAGATTGCTCTGTGACAGCTTGTACTCGCACACTTGCATAAACTTGAGCTGAAATGTGCTCTCCTAAAGTCACTGCTACTATTGTAACCTTCTGTTGCACAACGTTACAAGGTTTACAGCACGATGTGCTGTTTAGTCATATTACAATCATGCCTTTAGTTTTATGACAAGATATCCAACATAGAACTGGGCCCATATTCACAAATCATCCTGAGACTAAAAGTAGGTCTAAGTGATGTCATTCTAAGAAAATTCTTAGAATTCCTCAAATTCTAAGAATTTTCCCTTGGTAAGATAAATGTTATTCACAAATCATCTTAGGCTTTAAGAGAGCTCCTAAGGTGAAAAACTGTTAAGAGGAGGGAGGAGGACTTTTAAGAAGCCTAGTGTCTTAAAGAGACAAGAGAGACAGAGAGGAAGGAGAGATATTCTCCGTATTTTGAATGGCAGTGATTCAATAACACACTACTGGCTTGATGGTGCAGGAATAATGTTTGTGGTTGACCTCATCCAGAATGTGCTTATTTTTCCCACCCAGTGTTGGCACATAATAAATAATGGCTGAGATGAAGGTCATCACAACATTGCGATACCTGGTTACAGAAAAAATGCAAATTGTATGTAAATTTTATAACATTCATACAATCATCAATATGAAAGCAAGCGATGTCCGCGGCCATAGCCTAAACTTTGGCTGTTTGAGAAGAACTTGGCTTGTGTGCTGCAATCTCTGCTCTTGCTTTAAACTGCAGTATGTACCAGTGCTTCTCACAGTCATCGCTTGTGCGCAATTGCCAGCATGGAGAGTAAACATAACAATAAGATAATCAATATATATATATATATATATATATATATATACGAGGGTAGATCGAAAAGTTCTCGGCCTCACCAAGAAGGGTTGTCAGGATACTCCTAGTTCCTGGTTATTTTTCAACATAGTCCCCCTTCACCTCAATGCACTTTGTCCAGCGGTGCTCCAACATTCCGATGCCTTTTCATTTTGGTCCTTCAGGTAGGACTCTACAGCCTTAATGACATCATCATCTGACTCAAAATGGTGTCCGCGAATGTGGGATTTGAGTTTGGGAAATAGGTAAAAGTCAGATGGGGCCAGATCTGGTGAATAAGGTGGGTGGGGCAACAATTCAAACTCACACTTGGTAGCTTCAGCCACTGCAACTTGCGCTGTGTGGACAGGTGCATTGTCCTGCAGCAGAAGGACACCAGCACGCAGCTTTCCCCTGCAGTTTGTCTTCTTTCAGCTGACGTAATTCTGAGGCGTAGTAGCTCCCAGTGATGGTCTGACCTCTTTGGAGGTAGTCAATCATAATGACACCCTTGCTATCCCAAAAAACAGAGGCCATGATCTTCCCAGCAGATGCCACTTGCTTGAACTTCCTGGGAGGGGGGGGGGGGGGGGATCAATGGTGCTTACACTGCTTGCTTTGCATTTTTGATTCTCAAAGTGATGAACCCATGTTTCATCCTGGGTGACAATTCTAGCAAAGAAATTGTCTGGATCAGTCTGGAAGCGGGCCAGAAGTTCCTTTGAAGTATCGAGTCTGGCAAGCATATGATCTGGAGTCAACATTCTTAGAAACCATCTTGCGGACAGCTTGCTCATACCTAAGGTGCCGGTTAAAACACCCTGCACTGAACCATAACTGATGCCCATAGTGTCGGCTATGTGCTGAATAGTTGCACCATGCTGTGAATGGCATCCACTTGTTCTTCTGTTGTTGAGGATCTTGGGCATCCGGACCTTGGATCATCCTCTGGACTCTCCCTTCCCCGCTTGAATTCAGCAGTCCACTTCTTTACGGTGGAATAGGAAGGAGAGTCATCACCAAGTGTTTGTACCATGTCATCATGGATTGCCTTGTCATGTCCTTTTTATGCAGATATTTAATCACCACACAAGCTTCTTTTGTGTCCATTTTTGGATCTTCACTAGAACTGAAGACTTTCAAAGAGCCTCACATAAAAATAAACAAAGACAGACGCATGAATGTTAGTGCATAACCATACAAGGCATAATAGTTTACAACTGCATCATAGATTTGGAGATGCTGCCCTGCCTTCTAGGTGAGGCCGAGAACTTTTCGTGTGTGTTTGTGTGTGTATGAGTTTATACACCCTAAGCCTCTGGCATTAGCATTAAAAATGTTGCTCATTCATTCATTCAAACCTTTATTTAACCAGGAAAAGCTCACAGAGATTAAAAATCTCTTTTCCAAGAGAGTCCTGGCCAAGACAGGCAGCAAATGAGAAAAAGTTAAAACAAACAAGAGACAAACAGGATAAAACAAACATTGATACTCATGAAACATGTTAAAAATAAGCATCATGTAATCATCTGTCCAAGCATCTACAGACTGATGTTTCAGCCTCCAAGTCATGTAGTAGTGCTTTAAAAGTATTTAAAGAGACGAGCTCCTGAAGTTTCAGGTCATTTTTTGAGTTGTTCCAGGTGAAGGGCGCGGCGACTTTAAAAGCCTTCTTTCCCCGTTCTGTTCTGACCTTAGGAACAGAAAGCAACAGCAGATCCTGGGAGCGCAGACTATAACTACCAGCGGCTTTTGTGCTGATAAAAACCTGGAGATACGAGGGAAGCAAGCCTAAAATACATTTATAAATTAAAAGATGCCAGTGGCTTTTTCTTCGAGAAGACAGATCTGACCAACCAACATGAGAATACAACAAACAATGATGAGTAAGAGATTTTAAGTTGGTGACAAACCTTAAGGCACCATGATAAACTGAATCTAAAACACGCAGGCTTTGAACAGAAGCATTCATGTAGATTATGTAACCGTAATCCAACACAGACATAAAGGTAGATGCAACCAGTCTCTTTTTGGCCTCAAATGACAGACAAGACTTGATTCTAAAGTAAAAAGCTAATTACCTCCGCCAAGGAGGTAATGTTTTCGGTCGAGTTTGTTTGTTTGTTTGTCTGTCTGTCTGTTTGTCAGCAGGATAACTCAAAACGTTTTGAATGGATTTTGATGAAGTTTTGTGGAGTGGTTGGAAATGACAACAGGAACAAGTGATTAAATTTTAGTGGTGATCTGGATCACGATCCGGATCCAGGAATTTTTTAAAAGATTCTTCACCATTGCGGGATAGGGGGAATTTTGACATTCTAGTTTCTAACTCCACAAAAACAAGGCAGAAAGGCTTCAAAAAATTAGGGTGTAACATAGTCAAATGTTCTATCAAACAACAAAGTTTGGTGATGATCGGATCCGGATTCTGGATCTGGTGATCCAGAATCAGGGGTGTAGGCAGAAATCATAAAACGGGTGGGCCCAGAAAAAATCAGATGGGCCCAACCTTTGGGGTTGTAGGTAAGGTGTAGGTATTATAATACACCGTTTGAAAAAGTATGCCTCGTTTGGACATCGCAAGCAACGTTATCACTTAGCCTACAGCACTGGCAAAGTCAGCACACAGACGTGACACGTCAGACACAAGTACTCTTCATGGATAATGCAAGCTGCAGTGCAGTGCCACACACACACAGACACACACACACATTCAGTGCAAGTCTGGTAGCCTACTTGGCTGGGCCTAAACCCAAAACGTCAATAGGTATTTAAATAAGGCGTTGTTTCAAAAATGAATTCCAAGTTTAATGATGAACACATCTCAGCCAACTGGACAGACGCTGTGTGCACAGTTACACAGACGCAAAGTGTCAGACACAAGCACCCCATGGACAATGCAAGCAGCAACGCAACGCTTAGTCATGTAAAGTCCTTTAAAATAAAAATTCAAAATATGAGGTCTGTCCGAAAAGTAACGGACCTTTTTATTTTTTTCAAAAACTATATGGATTTGAATCATGTGCGCTTGCATCAGCCAAGCTTGAATCTTCGTGCGCATGCGTGAGTTTTTTCATGCCTGTCGGTTGCGTCATTCGCCTGTGGCCAGGCTTTGAGTGAGCACTGGTCTAGCCCCCTCATCGGATTTTCATTGCCAGGGAAATGGCTCAGTGACTGCCGCTTTGCTCCATGAAAATTTTTTCAGAAATTGTGTGAGTCAGCCAGGTGGAAACCATTCAGAATATTCATATGGCTTTCGGTGAAGATTCTATCGGCGTCACACAGATTAAGGACCATTACAACCGGATTAAAGACGGCCCACACCAGCAGAGGACGCGCCGCACTCCGAGCGGCCATCGACAGGCTGGAAAGACCAGATCATTTCAAAAGTGAAGGCTGTGTTGATCCGGGACGTCGTCTGACTACCAGAGAAATCGCAGAAAATGTGGACATCAGCACTTTTGCGGCACATTCCACTGTTACAGGAGATTTTGTAATGAAAGACGTGCGGAGGAATTCGCGAGTCGGGACGGAGCCGCTCATGGCGCACAACAAACACCTCCGTGTTGGAAATGTCACAGGAAATGTTGTGGCGTGCCCAGCTGTTACGCAATTTCTCGGATACTCACTCGACTGAAAAGCCACCGAAAGCCGTCTGAATCTTCCAAATGGTTTCCAACACGGAGGTGTTTGTTGTGCGCCATGAGTGGCTTCGTCCCGACGCGCGAATTCCTCCGCACGTCTTTCATTACCAAATCTCCTGTATGGTGGGAGGTGTAAAAGAGAGACTGTCATCAACTAAAATCCCAAGATATCTCTACTGAGACACTTGTTCAATTTGTACTCCGTGAGAAGAGGTGATTACTGGCGAATTCTGTTATTTAGATTTGGAGTTTGAAAACAGCATGCATTTGGTTTTGGCTGCATTTAAAACAAATTTTAAGTCATTAAAATTTGACTGGACAATATTAAAAGCAGTCCGCAGGTGGGATAGGGGCAATTCTAATGTGGACGCTGAGGTGTATAACACAGTATCATCCTCGTAAAAATGAAATTTAACACCAGAAACATTGTCTGTAACATTGTTTATATAGAGAATGAAGAGGAGTGGTCCGAGGATTGACCCATGTGGATGCCCTTAGTAATTTCTTGCCAATTGGAAGTGAGCCCATTTGATTGTACACACTGAGACCTATGCGAAAGATAGTTAGCAAATCAGCTGACAGATTGTGGAGAAAGTCCAACTCTGAGAAGTCTTTGTAATAGCAGTGTGTGATCAACTGTGTCGAAGGCTTTGAATAAATCGATGAAAAGAGCTGCACAGTGGTGCTTAATGTCAAGAGAGTCAATTAAGTACTTTTAAAGCTGCAGTAGTTGCACTATGTGATTTCCTAAAACCCGACTGATGGACAGATAAAATATTATTGTCATTAAGAAATTCTTTGAGTTGATTACTAATGAGTTGTTCTTGCACCTTTGCTAGGACAGACAGTTTAGAAATGGGACAATAGTTATTCAATATTAAGGGGTCACCCCCTTTGAACAGGGGGAGAACATAAGCAGATTTCCATACACTGGGGAGTTCATTGGTTGCAAGAAACAGATTAAAAATATATGTTAAAGGAGCAGCAACAAAATCAGCTGCTAGGTTTAAAAAGTAAGGCTCTAATTTGTCAGGACCAGCTGATTTAGAGATGTTTAAGAGCATCAGGGCTTTATGCACCTCGGAAACAGTGAAAGGAGTGAAACTAAAAAACTGGACAGACAAGGGATGATCATAGGACCAGGATGTGGCAGGACAATTATGAGTACTATTAACAGATTCAAATAAGGAACCAGAGGCTATGAAGTGCTCATTAAAACAATTCAACATTTCAGCCTTATCAGTAATTTGGATTGAATCCTTCACAATGCAAGATGGCAACTCAGCAGCAGTATTGTTCATATCAAAAGATTTGATAGTTTTCCAAAATTTAGAAGGGTTGTTTAGATTTTTAGAGGATTGGGTGAGGAAATGATCAGCTTTGGCTTTCCTGATGGCTACAGTACAGGAGTTTCGAAGCTGCCTGAACCGCAGCCTGTCAGTATTGCTATGATTTTTTCTGGCTTTTGCCCAAGCAAGGTTTCACTCATGAAGCAGATCTGTTAGGTAACAGATCGTGAAGGAACCCTTGTTCTGAGAAGTGCTTCATATCACACTTGATAATGATGGAAGATTTGGTTTTTAAAATTTTTGTATGTCTAACAGTTGCAACGACACAGTGGTCACTGATGTCATTCGCAAATACAGAATGTGTAGAATATTTATGTGGGAAGTTTGTTATTATAAGATCAATTAAAGATGATTTATCAGGAGCTTTCATATTGGGTCTTGTAAAACCTTCAACAATCTGAAACAAGTTTAACGAATCACAGTATGATTTACAGTCATCAGATACTGGTTGCAACCAGTTCCAATTTAGATCACCCAAGATTACTAGTTCATTAAAATTCAAGTCAGCTAGAAGCTGCATTAAAGAGGGTAATGCTTTCAGCTAATGGTGTCCTATAACATCCAATAACAGTTATATGTAGAGATTTAGAAACCTCAAGATCCAGTGCTAAAAACTCGAACTGTTGCTTATTGCCTTAGAAAGTAGTACATTCACCTTAAATTTCTTCTTAGTAAAGACTGCAACACCTCTTTTGAGGCGGTCAGTCCTATACACGTTATAACCATCAATATGGATATCATTGTCAGAAATGGACTTGCTGAGCCAAGTTTCTTATAAGACAATGACATCTGCATCAGATGAATGTGCCCATAAGCGAACCATGTCCATTTTAGCAATCAGGCTACGAACATTCAAATGAAACAAACCAAGACTAGATCATAATTTAAAATCGGGGTGTCAAAAATTGTTCCCAGAAATCAACAATAATAAAGCAACAAAACACCTTAGCTTGAGAGCATTACTGTTAAACTTGTCATGTGAATTTTTACTTCAAAGATAAAGTCATGGAAAACATTTGGACTAACATTAAAGTTATCTTGAAGACACATGACACAGGTCAGACTGAACAGATCCAAAGAAGCAGTAAAGAAGAGGGGAGTGATGCCAGTTCTAACACTCTGTATTGAGTCCGTACTACCAGGTGCGATCATCACCCTGTATACTGCATCCAGTTCAGGAAGCACCGGACAGGATTTTTCATTCCCGTGGGAGCCAGCGCCAGAATTGCATAAAATCAATAAACAGAGGGTGACGAGAAGCGAGAACAGCAGCAGACGATTCATCCCCATCTCCATTTCAAATGGGAATAAGTCCGTATCACGCCGAGAAAGGAGGCAGCAAAAACGAGCTCAAAACTGAACCCAGGTCAGCTCCAAAGTAATCCAGTCCAGGAATTTTCACTCGAGTCAGGTGACAGTGATGATTGACGGTTCACATAAACAGGAAGAGAGGCCGGTGTGCAGCAGTGCTGTGGATAAATTGGATTAACTCAGGATTAACCTGAACAAAATAACACGAGAAATTTAGAGACCATTAAAAAACAGAAGAAAGCACTTCGGTGAGGAGATTAGGCCCATCAGAAGCAACCAGCGCGTCCACAGACCGGCTCCATCAGGTGCGCGACCCCATGATCCATCCAGAGAGAATGATCCAGACCGGTGAATCCAGGGAAGGTAATCCAGTTCTTCCAGATCTTCCAGAGAAAGCGAAACCATCAAAGAAGGTCTCGGTTCACGTGCAATCCAGAATTTAGCGAGTCAGTCTGGTCAATTTATTGAAAGATGTGTGCACGATCACTGTACACAGAGCTCAGCAACAACGGCATGAGATACTCTCAAACCTTCGATCTCGCGCTAATTAGTTTACATAGTCCCAGATCTAAGCATGTTGTTTTGTGAGAACAGCTTAAATCACAGCTTTGTGTAAAATTTAAAAACAGATCAAGAGTATCACCATTAACAATCAGTCAGCAAAGAGACAAACAAACAAGCAGAGAGATGTGCTGCCATCTTGGAGCGCATCAAAATTGCTCGCTCATAATTTGCTTGCCCACCCAACTGAATTTCTGAATTTTTACCTGCCAAATAAAATTCTAATTCTGCTTCTGTGTTCAGCAAGAACAGACATCTCTGAATCTATTGATGATTTGATAAATTGTATTACTAAAATACAGAGATAAGGATGCAGACCTGACCAGTCAATGCAGCATGCATAATGCTGATGTTAGTAGTGTATTGCCTGCTTTTTGTTCATTAATTTAGGAATTGTGGCACCTTTTATACAAATCCCCTCCATTTTCACAAGGCCAGAAAACCTTGGACCCACCAAATAATAAAGCCATGAATAATGATCCACATATAAATCTATCACGTATCAGCTATGAAGAAGCCTCTATGTGCCTCTAAGTACCTTGGATGTGCCAGGTATCAGCCTCTCATGAGCCATGAATGACCTGTCATTTGAGCCCTGTCCAGCCTCGAATGGTTCGTGTCGTTGCATATGATCCATGTCAAGGCACATATGATCCATGTAGTGCCATGTAACGTGATGTTGGTGCACGCTTAGGTATGGGTTTTGTTCAGCCCTCCCACACTTGGTCCCTTTAAAATGTGCGTTTTCAATTCAAAGCAGCCATTCAAGATGTTGTGACATTTTTAAAAGCAGTCCAAAAAAAGACACTCCTGCACAGTCCGGCTGGTGTGCACATCAGTGCGTCAGGCTGCTGTTCACCTGTGTTCCAGAGTCATTAAATGCAGCAGTTCTTCGTGTGCACCCAGTGCAAGGTTGAAAAAATAATGAAGGAAAAAGCACTACTGTGGAGAGGTTTATCTGTGACCAAAAAAAAAGAAAAAAGACATCACAATGAGGTGGCCGCTTTAATTATATACACCCTCACCTGTGTAGCTCACTTGTGCACTTCACGACAAAGTGCACAAGGGTGTGGAGCCAAAATAGCCTGTCCTCTACTCGTAGCGGCCAGGTGCTCGGATAATGGGCTTCTAACAGCCTCGTCCTCACCACAAACATGCTTCTAAAATCCTTGTTTGTCCTCGTAGTACCTCGTACACAAACTGCCCCACGCTGTTGTTGCTAAATTTTGAACGTCTTGAAATTAGCGCCACACTCAGAGATGAGCCTCGTAAGCTGAATATTCTGCCTCTAAGAGCCTCTAAGAGCCACTATTCTCCCACGTTTGTTGAATAACTGGACTTGTACCAAAAACAACAACAACAACAAAAACTGCTATGTGGCTCATTAGTCATCGTTCATTATTCAGTGGGATCAGGACTTAAGTAATAATTCAGACTAAATTTAAATATTATTATTTATGCAAATAAATTTACAGCCATCTTTCTTTGGATATTTCAAGTCAGGGGATGGACACGTGAGCATTTCCAAGTCACTGAAGATGTCTTTGACTTTATACTTTGTTTAATCATTGAGAAACACAAACAATATGCTTCTGTGTGGTAAATGTGTCTGGTGTAAACAGGCCAGAACTAAAGTAAGAGATTTAATCATGAATCAGACAGCCAGCCAGCCATCATAGCGAAGGACAATGTAGAGTGCAGGTGTAGGTCCCCGTCCTGTACTGGGTATCAGGGAGATGCAGAACTTGGGTCCTGCCATTTGGAGAAGGCAAGGGCGAGGCGCCAACCCCCTGACGTGGAGACAGGGACCAGCTTGTGGCATCAGGGTGGTGGGGGTGACGTATCAAATGTGCATATGGCACATTTTGTCTGTTGGTCAGCCGTTACACATCACAGTGGAATTCAACAGAGCAGCATTTTTTAACAAACATGAAATGTCATGTAGAATTTGGGAGACTCAAACCTAGATTTTACCTGTTTTTTTTTTTTTTTTCTTTTCATTTTAAAAGCCTTCTCTGTTCCACTCTCTATGTGATGAAAAGATTGTGTTATGGGTGAGAAATCAATGCTCCTAGAGATAAAAAATAATAATAAAAAAGGTTCAGCTTGTTATTGAATCAGTGTGTTTGTGCTTCTTTGGTCATGCTTATCAGGATTGCAGACATGTTTTCCATGTGTTTACATGAGTTCAGGGTCAGGCTTCGTGTGTGTGTGTGTGTGTGTGTGTGTGTGTGTGTGTGTGTGTGTGTGTGTGTGTGTGTGTGTGTGTGTGTGTGTGTGTGTGTGTGTGTGTGTGTGTGTGTAGCAGCAGACAGATGTAGCTGTAAGGTTAGCTGTATGCGGTCCAATGGCTGCTAATCAGATGTTTGTGAACAAATGTGCAGCGCGTTAAACGGTGCTGTCTGTGGATGATGCACAACGCCACCAGAGACACATCAGTCAGTCATGACGTGAGACACACATTCTTGTTTGTACTTCCCCCCGTTTTTGACCTTGTGAAAATAAGAGGTCTTCTATCGTAGCACAGAAAATGTGGAGATAAACCAAATGTCAAGCTAAATAAAGATTGTAATTCAGTTGTCATATTGAAGATACACTTTAATGCTACAGTTAAATATAAAGGTCATCATAGCAACAACAGTTTCATTTGTGCAGCATTTCTCAAAGAGTGGTCTGTGGAACACTGTGGAACACTGGTAAAATATTGGTAATTTAAATTTCAAATTATTTAGTTTATATAGCTCCAAATCACAACAAAGCTACCTCAAGGCGCTTCATGCAAGCAAGGTCTAACCTTACCAACCCATTGAGCAAGCACACAGAATCAGAATCAGAAGAAGTTTATTGCCATTGCCAGTGAACAGGATTCACAGACTAGGAATTTGCTTCGGTACAATGGTGCAACATTAAGAAGAGATAAAATGCTAAGATAAAATATAACATATGTGTCAAAATAAGATAACATCTAAGATAAAAAAAAAAGAAATATGAAATATGAAAGGCTGTGTGTAACAGAAAAACAGAGAAACAGAAAAAACAGTGCAGTGGGAGGAGTGCAATTAAAAACCAAAGTACATTGTCTAAAGTGACCCGTGATAAAATGATAAAGTGACAGAGTTAACCTTAAGGTGACTGAGTTATGAGGTGTTTATGAGTCTAACGGCAGAGGGGAAGAAACTGTTCTTATGGCGGGAGGTTCTGGTCCGGATGGACCGTAGCCTCCTGCCCGAGGGGAGTGGTTTGAATAGACCGTGTGCAGGGTGAGAAGGGTCAGCTGTGATCAGACCTGCTCGGCCCAGAGTCCTGGAGGCGTGTAGGTCGTGGAGAGATGGAAGGCTACAGCCAATCACCTTCTCAGCAGAGGCCACAATGCGCTGCAGTCTGTGTCTGTCCCTGGCTGTGGCCCCGGCATACCACACCGTGATGGAGGAGCAGAGGATGGACTCGATGATGGCCGTGTAGAACTGCACCATCAGCTGGACAGGCAGCTTGGCCTTCTTCAGCTGCCGCAGGAAGTACATCCTCTGCTGGGCCTTCTTGATGAGGGAGCTGATGGTTGACTCCCACTTGAGGTCCTGGGTGATGGTGGTGCCGAGGAAGCGGTGACAGACCAGAGTGGTGATGGGGCTGTTGGTGAGGGCGAGGGAGGGCGGGGGGCTGTGGCTTTCCTGAAGTCCACGATCATCTCCACTGTTTTCTGGGCGTTGAGCTCCAAGTTGTTGCTGCTGCACCAGGTCACCAGCCGGTCCACCTGCCTCCTGTAGGCAGACTCATCCCCATCCGAAATGAGTCCGATGAGGGTGGTGTCGTCCGCAAACTTGATGAGCTTTACAGAGTCGTGGCTGGAGGTGCAGCAGTTAGTGTAGAGGGAGAAGAGCAGAGGGGAAAGGACACAGCCCTGTGGAGATCCTGTACTGAGAACCTGAGTGTTCGAGACATTTTTTCCCAGCCTCACACGCTTACTCCGGTCCATCAAGAAGTCTGTGATCCACCTGCAGGTGGAGTTGGGCACGTGGAGAAGAGAAAGCTTGTCCTGGAGCAAAGCTGGAAGGATGGTGTTGAATGCAGAGCTGAAGTCCACAAACAGGATCCTACCGTAGGTTCCTGGGGAGTCCAGGTGCTGCAGGATGGAGTGCAGGGCCAGGTTTATGGCGTCATCTACAGACCTGTTGGCTCTGTAGGCAAACTGCAGGGGGTCCAGGAGGGGGTTGGTGATGGACTTCAGGTGGGATAAAACCAGGCGTTCGAAGGTCTTCATGACTACAGACGTGAGAGCCACAGGCCTGTAGTCATTAAGTCCAGTGATGCGTGGTTTCTTGGGGACTGGAACTATGATTGAGGACTTGAAACAGACTGGAACATGGCATGACTCCAGGGAGGTGTTGAAGATCCCCGTGAAGACTGGGGCCAGCTCATCAGCGCAGTGTCTCAGGGTGGCAGGAGAGACACAGTCATGGATTCAGCCTTTTGAAATGTCTCCTCACATCCTCCTCTTGGACCAAGAGGGCAACAGGGGGAGTGGGGAGGGCAGCAGTGAGAGGGGGGGAGGTCCAGAGTGTTTGAATATCCAGTTGTGTGGGGGGTGGGGAGGTGTGAGTCCTTGTCTTCAAACCGTGAATAGAAGACGTTCAGGTCGTTGGCCAGCTTGAAGTCGTCAATAGAACGAGGTGCTTTGGGCTTGTAGTTGGTGATCTCTTTCAACCCCCTCCACACAGAGGCCGAGTTGTTGGCAGAGAACCTTTGCTGCAGATGTGAACTGTACATGGATTTAGCCTTTGCCACCTCCTTGCTAAATCTGTACTTTGCACCTCTATAGCTGTCTCTGTCTCCTTCTCTGAAAGCCACCTCTTTCTGCTGATGGAGCTGCTGGAGTTTAGGTGTGAACCAGGGCTTGTCATTGTTATATCTCACCCTGGTACGCTGTGGGATGATGCTGTCTTCACAGAAATGAATATATGACGTCACAGTGTCCGTGTAGTCATCTAGACTGTCTGTTGAAGCCTCAAACATATCCCAATCCGTGGTGGCCAAGCACGCGCGTAGCTCCTCTACAGCTTCATTGCTCCACACTTTAGATGTCCTCACAACAGGTTTAGAGAGTTTAAGTCTCTGTCTGTACGTGGGGATCAAGTGGACCATCA
Organism: Thalassophryne amazonica; assembly: GCF_902500255.1. Taxonomy (NCBI): domain Eukaryota; kingdom Metazoa; phylum Chordata; class Actinopteri; order Batrachoidiformes; family Batrachoididae; genus Thalassophryne; species Thalassophryne amazonica. The sequence continues at coordinate 96,367,491 of NC_047113.1, read as the reverse complement.
CGTGATCTGAGAGTCCCAAAGCCGCACGGGCCACCGCGTGGTAGGCACCACTCACTGTCGTGTAACAATGATCTAACGTGCTCCCTTCTCTGGTCGGGCATTTAACAAACTGTTTGTATTTTGGTAATTCCTGACTCAGATTCCCTTTGTTAAAATCACCAAGAATTATAACAAGAGAGTCCGGAAAGTCTCTCTCCACGCTCATAATCTGATCCGCGAACACGCGCTCGGCCTCGTGCACGTCTGTGCTCGGTGGAATATACACAGAGCAAAGTATGAAAGAGTTAAACTCACGTGGAGAGTAGAACGGTCTCCAGTTTATGAGGAGATATTCCAGAGAGGGACAGCAGTGTTGGGAGATCACAGTCACATCGGAGCACCAGGCATTGTTGATATAGAAGCAGAGTCCTCCACATCTAGTTTTTCCACCAGAGAGTGCTCGGTCTCTGTCTGCGCAGAGGAGTTGGAATCCCTCTAGTTGGAGTGCGCAGTCCAGTGTCTGTGCATTTAACCACATCTCCGTGAAGCACAGTACACAAGATGAGGAGAAATCTCTATTCTTCTTCATCAGCAATTCCAGCTCATCCATCTTGTTGTGGAGTGAGCGGACGTTGGAGAGAAATATCCCAGGTAGGGGCGTACGCGTGCCCCTTCGTCTGAGGCGCACGAGAGCTCCAGCTCGTTTTCCTCTCTGCAGTCTTCTCACTTTTTTGGCCAAAAAGTGAACCAGTTCAGCTGCAAGCACTAAAAAAACTGGCGTAATGTCCGTGGGTGTTGATGATTTGATGTTTAGAAGCTCCTCGCGGGTGTAGGGACATGATGACACACGATTCACGCACAAAAACAGACAAAACAGGGAGCACCAGAATACCAGGGCGCCTTCACGTGGCGCCATCTTGGAAGGGATATCCAGGCAACAGTGGTAAGGAAAAACTCACTCTGATGATATGAGGAAGAAACCTCTAGCAGACCAGACTTACAAGGGTGACCCACTGCTTAGGCCATTTTAACAGTTTTCAGAGTTTGCAAAGTTTTACAAAAACAGAACATAGGCAATACAAGATGAATGTGGGGCCTGTTCCCCTGTCAGAGTTTGTTACACATTCCACATCTGTTTCAGAAATTATGCTGTTGTTGAACCCATCATCATCTGGACCTCGAACCCGATGTCATCTGCACCTCGGACATAGATTAAAAAAAAAAAGCAGAATCAGTGAGCCAGAAAACATCAGTGTTAAGCAACAGGAAAGCAGAGAAAATTCTAAAGTGATTGCTGATTGCAAGTCCTAAGCTTCACGAACAGAACCAGAATTTAGATAAAGTTGAGGAAAGGCCCACTATCTTTACTAATAAAATTAATTTAAAAGGATATGAAGCATAGTACCATACCATGCCAGTATACTAGCCATACAAAAGGGGAAATAAATGTCTGGACGTGAAGGTCTCTACAAAATCTGACTGTTTTATTGCCATAGGGAGATCATTCCACAAAGCAGGTGCATGACAACAGAAGGCCCTGTGGCCTGTGGATGTTTTATTCACCCGAGGGACACAAAATTGCCCTGTGCCCTGAGAATGCAGAGCCTGGGCTGGTAGGTAGGGCTTAAGTAGGTCAAGTAAGTAGGGAGGGGCTATTCCATGAATAATTTTATAGGTTAATAGCAGAACCTTAAGCCCCTTTCACACCGGGGCTGCTCCCAATTGCTCCCAGTTGCGTTGTGTGTCATTATGACGATGCCACGTGGAAGCAACCTAGTGTCGAGACGATGCAGCTCGGCACCACAACAGCGTGAGGGGCGCAAACAAAAATTAAACATATTTAATTTTTGTTTGTGTCCTCTGCTCGACGCAGAATTAAGTGGTTTCAGTGCAAGTCAGAGCAACAGGACGGTACTCAGTGTGACTGGAAGCCACACCCTCACAAGACAACGTTACCCGACACCAATTTATGATTCCTGCTGTGTTCCATTGTTCCCAAAGTATAAATCATGCAGGATTGTTTTTATACCGTGTACACAATGCAGTGAAACTACACACTCAAAAAAAGAAAAATGCGAATTGTAGCTGCAGCAGCTCCTCGCTTTTCTCTCACAAATACGTTTGTATAAAGTCCATAAAAGTCCTTTTCACAGACTGATTGCCAGAGACAGGACATGTACACATCAAGTATAACTCCAGACATCTCCACATTTACTCACGGATGGTTTGTTCACATGCGCACATGTGAGCAATTAAAAGAAAGAAAAAAACTGTCTGGCTGCAGACAGTTTGTTCCTTGTTCTCCACTCAAACTCTCTCATCACTGTGTTAAAAAAGGACAAAAAAAGGACATAAGTCCTGTTCACAGAATGATTGCCAGAGACAGGACATGTCTACATGAAGTAGAACTCCAGACATCTCCACATTTGCTCACGGACGGTTCGCGCGTGCATCTCAAGGTCAAAGGAGGAAAGATAAACTGTAACAGAACTCAGAGTGCAGGCCTGCAGCTCAGCACAAGAACAAATATAAAATAGAAGAGAAGTCAGAGTGCGCAGTCTGTCTGCAGCCAAACTGTGCACTCTGATTCCTCTGTGCAGTGAATCTGCACGCTGCACAGAGTCCGGTGTGAAAGGGGCTTTAAGAGGTGATCTCACAGGGACAGGAAGCCAATGACGAGATGCCAAAATGGGTGTAATGTGGTCAAACCCTGTACTTCCTGTTAAGAGTCTGGCAGCATTTTGAACCAATTGGAGACCCCTAATGCTGTACTGCGGTAAACCAGAAAATAGAGCATTGCAGTAGTCCAAACTAGAAGAAACAAATGCATGAATCAGGGTCTCAGCATCAGCCATAGACAGGATGGGATGAATCTTCCCTATGTTTCGCAGGTGGAAGAAAGCAGTGCTCGTAATATCTCTAATAGGTCAAAGGACAACGTAGGATCAAAAATCACGTCAAGGTTCCTCACTTTGTCAGTGTGATGTATGACACACGAACCGAGGCTAAGCGTCAGTTGGTCAAACTGATGCCGATGTCTCCCTGGACCAAGAACCATCAATTCAGCCTTGTCTGACTTAAACAGTAAGAAATTGCTAGACATCCAGATTTTCACTGATGGAAGGCAATCCACTACGGATTTTAAATAGTTGAGATTACTCACAGTTATTGGAACGTATAACTGTCGCCAGCATAGCAATAAAAGGTAATCCCAAAATGTCGCAGTATGTGCCCAAGAGGTGCAGGGGGCATAAGACAGACCCCTGTGGAACCCCATATTTCATGTCACTAAGGTGACATGAAATAAGGTACAACCCCAATTCCATTGAAGTTGGGGCGTTGTTTGAAATGTAAATAAAAACAGAATACAATGATTTGCAAATCCTCTTCAACCTATATTCAATTGAATACACCACAAAGACAAGATATTTAATGTTCAAACTGATAAACTATTACCTACTATAGGTAATAGTAATAGGTAATACTACTACTTATTGTTTTTGTGCAAATATTTGCTCATTTTGAAATGGATGCCTGCAACATGTTTCAAAAAAAGATGGGACAGTGGTATGTTTACCACTGTGCTACATCACCTTTCCTTCTAACCACACTCAATAAGCGTTTGGGAACTGAGGATACTAATTGTGAGTGTCATGATTGGGTATAAACAAAGTATCCCCAAAAGTCTCAGCCATTCACAAAGATAGGGCGAGGAACACCACTTTAAGAATAACTGTGTGAAAAAATAGTCCAACAGTTTAAGAACAATGTTTCTCAATGTTCAATTGCAAGGAATTTAGGGATTCCATCATCTACAGTCCATAATATAATCAGAAGATTCAGAGAATCCGGAGAACTTTCTACATGTAAGCGGCAAGGCTGACAACCAACATTGAATGCCCTTGACCTTCGATCCCTCAGGCGGCACTGCCTTAAAAACCGACATCATTGTGTAAAGGATCTTACAGCGTGGGCTCAGGAAGATTTCAGAAAACCATTGTCAGTTAACACAGTTCGTCGCTACATCTACAAGTGCAAGTTAAAACTCTACCATGCAAAGTGAAAGCCATACATCAACAACATCCAGAAACGCCACCGCCTTCTCTGGGCCCGAGCTCATTTAAAATCGACAGATGCAAAGTAGAAAAGTGTGCTGTGGTCTGATGAGTCCACGTTTCACATTGTTTTTAGAAATCATGGACGTCGTGTCCTCCGGACAAAAGAGGAAAACAACTATGCAGACTGTAACTAGCGCAAAGTTCAAAAGCCAGCATCTGTGATGGTATGGGGATGTGTTAGTGTCCATGGCATGGGCAACTTACACATCTGTGCTGAAAGGTACATCCAGGTTTTGGAGCAACATGCTGCCATTCAAGCAACATCTTTTTCAGGGACGTCCCTGCTTATTTCAGCAAGACAATGCCAAACCACATTCTGTTACAACAGTGTGGCTTCGTAGACTGGCCTGCCTGTCACCCATTGAAAATGTGTGGCGCATTATGCAGCGCAAAATACGACAATGGAGACCCCGGACTGTTGAACAACTGAAGTCGTACATCAAGCGAGAATGGGAAAGAATTTCACCTACAAAGCTTCAACAATTAGTGTCCTCAGTTCCCAAACACTTATTGAGTGTTGTTAGAAGGAAAGGTGATGTAACACAGTGGTAAACATACCACTGTACCAGCTTTTTGCAGGCATCCATTTCAAAATGAGCAAATATTTGAAAGGAAAAAAAAAAAAATAAAGTTTATCAGTTTGAACATTAAATATCTTGTCTTTGTGGTGTATTCAGCTGAATATAGGTTGAAGGGCATATGCAAATCATTGTATTCTTTTTTTTTAACATTTTACACAACATCCCAGCTTCATTGGAATTGGGGTTATAGTATTGTTGTTAAAGACACAGTGAGAACAGCTAGTTAGGTATGATGTCAACCATGCAAGGACCTTCCCAGTAATCCCAAAATTATTCTCCAGCCTATCGAGTAGAATACGTTGATCCACCGAATCAAATGCAGAACTATAATCTAACCGTAGTGGTGTCTGAATCCATTGCAAGGAGATCATTTAGGGGATGCCGGGGCACAATGGATCACAAATGTTGTTTTGTGGCAGCATAAACACATTATGCATAGGTTTAGGTCATTCTATTGTGGATTTAATACAGCAAGTTATTGTTTATAAGGCTGTGTTATTTATGTCTCCCCAAGTGTAATTTACAGGTGTTTAAAATCAATTTTCAAATTTTTGATTCACACTAACTCACAGGGCACAGTGAATCAGTGTCCGGGGCACAGTGAATCAACTAAGAATACAATGAAAAACACATGATTATAAAGATTTGTTCAAAATTATTAAACACATGCTGATGCATATACAAACTATTATCCAGCAAACTAGCTATGTAATGTGTGAGTGTCTTATATAGTGATATAAGTCCTTTAGAAACTATTATAAATACAACTGTCATAATCTCTGTTCAAATGTGAAAACAGTTGTTTATATAAACAAATTATAGAAATAATTAATGGAAAAATAAATGTATCAACTTCAACAAGTAGCATTTGTCATCCACTTGATACTGGGGCTTAGTAAATCAATTTCTGGACTGATTCACTGTGCCCCGGGTGCATGTGACACATGAGTCATTCATGTTATCAAATAGCTGATAGTCTGGAGAAGACATAACACATGCTCATCAGTTGGACGGGGTAGTCTTCAAATTAATAACAATTTTTTTGGGCCACCTTTCCTCTGTTGTGAGAAATAAATACAAAGACACTGACATCCACAAAATTTACTTTTGATAGGAAAAAAATGACTTTACTTGCCACTTAGTTTTACCCTTAATGTATCCAAAAACAAAACACTAATTTATAAGGGGATGTCTTTATGCATAAAAATATGGCATAACTGCTTCAAACATATATGTAGTTTTGCAGATATAGGTCTTGATTCACAGTGCCCCTTGATTCACCATGCCCCAGTTTCCCCTTCCACTTTAGTGAGAGCTGTCTAAGTGGAATATGTTCCAAATGCAGACTGCAGTGCCTCAAAGAGATTATTCTCAGCAAGGTTATCCGCAAGCTGCTGTGAAACAACTTTTTCCAGTATTTTAGAACAAAATGATAGACTTAATATTGGCCAATAATTTTTCAATACGAGGTCTGTGAGAAAAGTATCGTACCTTTTAATTTTTTTCAAAATCTATATGGATTTGATTCATATGTTTTTACGTCAGCCAAGCTTGAACCTTCGTGAGTGCGTGAGTTTTTCCACGCTTGTCGGTTGCATCATTCGCCTGTGGGCAGGCTTTGAGTGAGCACTGCTCCACCCCTCTCATCGTTGTTTCATTGCGAGGAAATGGTGGAATGATTTGGGCTTTTTTCCATCAGAATTTTTTCAGAAACTGTTAGAGACAAGCAGCTGGAAACCATTTGAAAAATTTATCTGGCTTTCGGTGAAAATTTTACGGGCTTCACAGAGAATAAGGACTGTTACTACAGTTTTAAGGACGCCCCACAATGGCGCACGGAGCGCCGCGCTCTGAGCCGCCATCGAGAGGCAGAAAACACCACATAATTTCTAAACGGATGGCTGTGTGGAGCTGGGGCCGTCGTGAGCAATTTCTCTGGTTATCACAAGAGCTGGACATCAGCCATTTTCCGGCAGATTTCACTTTTAACAAGAGATTTTGTCATGGAAAGCTGCGCGGAGGCTTCGCACGTCAGGACCGATTCGCTGATCGAGTGAGACAAAGGAACACCTCCGTTTCGGAGTGCCAGGGGACAAGTTGGGACATGCCTATCTCGGCTTTCAATGCTTACCAGCCCAGTGAGTATAAGAGAAATTGTGGAGAGCTAACGCGTTAATTTTTCCAAATCAGTAATCAGATTAAAGTTCCTTCTCCAAGTTACTGTGTGTCACTATTATTTTTGCATTGTGGGTCGATAGCAGCATTAAACTTGGTCCGTGGGCAGGGGGTCGGGGTTTGACTGAACTGCCCACTTTAAGCGAGCTGTGAGCTTTTCATCTGCGGTTTTCTGCAGCAGCTCGTCCTCACCTCTTAAAGCACACAGCAAAACAACAGCACACCTGCACTGAGCTTTACAAAGACATTTTTATGTTTTTTCCTCCTTTATTTAGAATTCTGAGCTGAGCCGCTCCGTATCTGGTCGTTAAAAACAGCTGATCCTCCGCGACGCGTCAACAACTAACACTATTGTCCATTCAAATGCACCTAAACTCTCTTTCTGAGGACCACATGATGTGAAAACACAATAAAACTTTCTTACCTGTAAATCTGGTCATGTTTTCTGCATAAATAAATGTTATCCATTCTTTGTGGTCAACCACCAAAACAGGGGTGAATCCAGATGGAATGGGGGCGTGGGGCAAGGATGTGCCCCCCCCACAACACCCCTAGATTAACGGTCCAGTTTTGAAGCCTTTTTTTTACTACAACTACTAATACTACTTATAATAATAATAATTTCGACAAGTAAAATGTTTAGAGAGAATTTAAATGTTAGAAAAATGTTAGAAAGAATTTAATAGTTACATTTATAAACAATGTAGGTTAGAAATTGCAAGTTTTACTGTTACAGTGCTGTCAACAGTTAAATATGAGGTCAAGAAAGAGGTCTTTATTTTACTTTTTATAAAACAAGTATTTTATAAGTCAAGAAAGGGTGACTATAAAGTGAGTTTTGGCTAAACAAGTATCATTGTCATGTTGAGGTGGCAGAGGGTTGTTGTCGACAGCTGGGAAAAGTAACTAAAAAATTAACTAGTAATCTAACTTAGTTACTTTTACAACTGAGTAATCAGTAAAGTAACTAAGTTACTTTTTCAAGGAGTAATCAGTAATCAGTAATTGGATTACTTTTTCAAAGTAACTATGGCAACACTGCTCACTACACACCGGGAACAATATGGATTAAAGACCTTGCCCAAGGGCCCTTAGTGATTCTGCAGTCAGGCTGGGATTTGAAGCGAGGATCTTCTGGTCTCAAGCCCAACGCCTTAACCACTAGACCATCACCTCCCTGTAGTGTATGTTTGTAGTCTTATAGTACATCTCGGGGAATGCCTCTGTTAAACTCCTGGGCCCGTATCCACGAAGCAGCCGAAGGCTAAAAAATTAGCTCCTAGTGACGTTATTCTAAGAAAAATCTTATAATCCCTCAAATTCTTAGACATTTCTTAGGGCCCCTTCAGACATAGCACAAATAAGTAGGAATCAGGGCGAATCAAGGCGAAACAGCCGAATGAGCGAACCATGAAAACATTGAGCCGATGTCGGCAGTGACACACAGTTATGCAGGTGTGAACGATCACACAGTTTTATGCACTCTTGTGCACATGCATGCAACCGTCACAGCGGGAACACAGTGCGAGCAGCTGGAGCACGTGGAACCACATCCTGCAGCTGCTGTGTAAAAAAAATTTAATTAAAAAATACATGCCACCCGCGGGATTCAAACCTGCAGTTTATAAAAGCTGTGATTAACAGATAGAAACTTTACCGCTGCATTGCCAGCGCTGTCTTATAACAGGAGTGTAAAATGCCTTAAATCAACAAAGAGATAAACATATTTAAAAAAGAAATTAGACAATGTAGACGATGAGAAAAGCGCCATTCTTGCCCCTGTTGTGGAGGGGAAAAAAACAAAACAGCTGGAACATGTTGTACCACATTGCACCTCTGCTGTTTAGACAACTAAATAAAACCACACACCATTAAAAAAACGGCATTTTATTGAATCCCTCTTATCGAGCGGACAATACAAGCATGAACAAGCATGTTCCTCTGTAGATGACCCATGTTCACAGAAGTACAGTCATGACATGAATGAAGGAGTGCACTCTTATCATGTCCCAACCCAGTCTCACGGCAAGTCGTGATTCAGCAGCATGGAATATACATTAATCTATTAGTTCATGATATTGTGATGAAAAGCGCCTCATTTTCGTCACAGCAGCACAAATTCATTCTAATACATTTCGTGATGGCTGCACAATTAAAAGTGAAGCGGGGGGTCTGGGTGGTTATAGTTAATGTTGGGGGAAGGAGTAGGGTTAGGTTATGGTTAAGGTTAGGGTTGCCGGTAGGAGTAGGGTTAGTAATAGTGAGTTAAAAAGAACCCTGTCACGAAAATTTGACTCATTTCATGATGGGAGCACGGAAAAAAAAGTGAGACTGGGCTGCATGTCCACATCTGCTGGCCTGGCATATCCTGTCCGACACACGTGTCCTGTGGATGGTGTGCCGCAGGACAGACACCATGTCATGTGGAACAGAGCTCAAGTGGGTGACATGACATTCAGATCGCCCACTGTATGTGATCAGACGGGTCTGTTTCCCCTGGGACAGCCTGTCAATGTACGCGCCGTGTGCTAATTCGCTGCAGCCTGTCACAATAATGATGTGTTTTTATGTATGTCCACGTGAGGACAGCAAGTGAACACATGTGCGTCACAGTGGACAGTTGTTAGGTCATGTCAAAACATGGTACGTGTTCCTCAGCTGTGATGTCCAGAACTAGAGATCTCAACAGCTGCTGCTGTCGACGGACACGTCCCCTGTCAGTTCAGCGCACACACCAACGTGTCACTCTGTTTCTGTGTTATGTGAACTTTTTTTTAGTTATTTGTTATGTAATTGTGTATGTAGATAGTGTTGTGCTTTGATATACCTGTTCTGGCTGTGGTTTGTGTGTTTGTAATGTGACACATCATGTGCACTGAGCTGTCATTTACAGCAGTCAGTGAGTCTCTGGTCAGCTGCTGTGTGTACTCAGACCTGGCTGTTCAGACCCCATGTGATCATGTCTGTACATACATATCAGCATTTTTCTAAGTGTGTCCCCCCCTTCCCCAGCACGCCACATATGATGGGGGGAGGGGGTGTGAAACACACGTGTGCCACATGTTTATGGAGGGGGGGAGGTGCGTGACACATGCGCACACGTGGTGCACATGTAGGCCACATGTTGTTGCTTTTTGCAACGTCACACTTGTGGGGGCACTTAGACAAATTTCACATTGAGCTTGAAAGTGATTGTCTGCTCACTGTTTTCGTGCTAACAGCGTGAATGGCCACACATTTTCTAAGTGCCAAGCAAGCGGTGTTGGATGTTCCTGTGTGTCACCTGGAATTTGGCCGACACCTGCCGCGAAAGGGATCAAATGGGCTCTCACAGGGCACACTCTGTCTTTCAGCCGCTGGTGAGCACGATTAGTTGTACCAACAGTTATACGAGGCATTGGAGGCAGCTCAGATTTTTCACGAATGGCATGCAATTCCTCCTTCGTGCACTAGTTGGCTTCAATCATGTTATGTGTGAAGGGGCCCTTAGAATTTTCCCTTGGTAAGATGAAAGTTGGCCACAAAGCACCTTAGGCCTTAAGAGAGCTCTAATGTGGCAAATTGGTAAGAGTAGGGAGGAGGAATTTTAAGAAGCCTAAGAGTGTCTTAAGCAGAGGAGACGTTGGAAAAGACAGAAAGGAAGCAGAGATATTCTCCATATGTTGGATGACAGTGAGTCAGTAACACAATACCCACTTGATCTATGTAATTATTTTAAGTAAATTTACTGTCTTAATGTATTTATAAATTGTTGATTATGTCCTCACAGTCAATGTACTAAATATATTCAAGCACGCACGCACGGACACACACAATTTTAATATATAGATATTCAACATGTGAATGAGGTATGTTCAAACATTTTCAAGATGTGTAACAATTCATTTAATTTTGCTAGGTTCCATCATCATCCAATCCAATCCAATCCAGCTTTATTTATGAAGTGCTTTAAAAACACCCACAGGGTCCAAAGTGCTGTACAATAAGACAATAAAATACATAAAAATAACTCAATAAATACATTAAAATACAAAATGCATTTAAAATGCACACATCTCACAGGCACAGCATTTCACTTAGTGTTAAAAGCAAATGAAGAGAGATGAGTTTTTAAAAGTGATTTTAAATGCATAAGTGATGAAGCCTGTCTAATATGCAGTGGCAGATCATTCCAAAGATTTGGTGCTGCCACGCCAAAAGCCCGGTCCCCTCTGAGATTACACCTAGTTTTCAGCACTGTCAAAAGCAGCTGGTCCGCCAACGTGAGTGACCAGAAGGGAGTATAAAAGTGTAACAACTCAGAGAGATAAGGTGGGGCAAGTCCATTTAGAGATTTAAAAACAAATAACAGAATTTTAAAATGGATCCTAAAACGAATGGGCAGCCAATGAAGATTTTTTAGAAAAGTCATTGAGCTAAGTAAGACAGGTGAAATGTACGACGGCATATTAGGGCCATTCAAAGACAGGAAAAAAAAAGGAGATAACATTTTGAGTTTAAAGTCACAAATATGCAAGAATAAACACGCAAATGTGCAAGAATAAAAACATGCAAATCTGCAAGAAAAAAGTAGCAAATTTTCAAGATTATCAACATGCAAATATGTGAGAAAAAAGCAGCAAATTTACAAGAAAAATGTAGTAAATTTGCCAGATTAAACACGCAGATTTTCAAGATTATAAACATGCAAATCTGTGAGGAAAAAAGTACCAAATTTGCTAGAAGTAAGTATACAATTTTATGGCTAAAAAAGGTGTGTGTGTGTTTTTTTTTGTGACTAGACGAACACGGAAATGACACTACGGGAAGTTGGTTTGTTTTGGCTAGCATTAATATATTAAAGCTCATGCCTGTCAGAGCGCAAAGTGAGTGGAATCAGGTGGGGGGGACTGAACACATATGCACGCACGCACGCACACACACAGCACAGGATTCACGAAAAGGTGTGAGGGGATGGTAAAAATAAAAGAAAACATAAACGTTCATAAGGCACACTATCAGGTGTTGCTACTTACTATCACTGTTGTAGAAATAAACTATATTTCATACGGAGTCTTATAGCTGTGCAAATTGTAGCAACTTACTCCCTCATCTCTGGTGAATCCTGTTGCTGTCTGCTGTATATGTGTGTGTGTGTGTGTGTGTGTGTGTCTGTGCGCGCATGCATATGTGTTCAGTCTCCCCCCCACCTGATTACACTCACTGTGTGCTCTGATAGGCATGAGCTTTAATATGATATTAGGTTATTGCGAGGGAACGCAATAATATGGACCAAAAAAAATTAACCACCATGTCCCAAGGCGGGCTACGCAATTTCTCTTATCCCGCTGCCCATGTATTAATTCTTTTTGACAGTAAAAACGTACATGATGAAGCCATTGTCCCATCTCATCTCACTACAGGTACATAAATGCACCTGTAGTGTTGTCCTAATCTCGCGTTGTCTTTTTCTCGCAAATATACATGTTTATAATCTCACAAATTTGCATGTTATTTCTTGTAAATTTGCATGTTTATTCTCGTATATTTGTGACTTTAAACTTGAAAATATAGTCTCCATTTTTTCCTGTCTTTGAATGGCCCTAATACACCGTCGTAGAAATGTGCTCATATTTACAGGCACCAGTTAAAAGCCGCCCAGCAGCATTCTGCACCAGTTGAAGGCGAGCAATAGAGGATCCACTAAGCCCCATATAAAGTGCATTACAGTAATCCATCTGAGTGGGATAAAGGCATGGATTACTGTCTCAAAGTCTTTCCTCTGGAGAATTGGCTTTATTTTGGCCAGTTGCCTCAGATGAAAAAAAGCTTGACTTAACTGCTGCCTTAATGTGACTATCAAGCTTCATGTTAGAGTCTATTTTAATTCCTAAATTTGTGATGGCTGGCTTGAGATGCTGTGCCAGACAGCCCAGATTTACTAAAGGGGTCACAGAGTTGTTACAAAACATCACTTCTGTTTTTTTTTATCATTGAAACTTAGGAAATTTAGAGCCAACCATGCCTTAATGTCACCTAAGCAGTTAAGTAATTGTACCACTGAGTAGGCGGCACATAAATCTGGCTGTCATCTGCATAACAGTGGAAAGAAATACCAAGTTTTCTCAGTATGGGGCCCAACGGTAAAAGATAAAAGAGAAAAGAAGTAGGCCCAGAACCGAGCCCTGTGGCACCCCACACACAAGTGGAGCAGAGGAGGACACAAATTCACCAATACCAACACAAAAGCTCCTACTTGTCAAGTAAGACTGAAACCAACTCAGAGCTGTGCCCCTGATTCCTGCTCACTGCTCCAGATGAGAGATTAAAATTTTATGATCCACTGTATCAAAAGCAGTAGTTAAGTCCAAAAGAACCATAACAATAGAATAACCTAAGTCAGTAGCTAAAAAGATGTCATTGAAAACACTTACAAGAGTTGACTCAGTGCTGTGCAGGGGTTTAAAACCAGAATATTGTGCTCCTTTAAAAAGGGCATAAGCTGACTGTAAACTACCTTCTCTAGGATTTTTGATTAAAAAAAGGCAGACTAAAAATAGGTCTAAAGTTAGCCAAAACTGTGGGATCCAGACCTAGCTTTTTTATTACAACCCCTGGCAAAAATTATGGAATCACCGGCCTCGGAGGATGTTCATTCAGTTGTTTAATTTTGTAGAAAAAAGCAGATCACAGACATGACACAAAACTAAAGTCATTTCAAATGGCAACTTTCTGGCTTTAAGAAACACTATAAGAAATCAGGAAAAAAAAAATTGCGGCAGTCAGTAACGGTTACTTTTTTAGACCAAGCAGAGGGACAAAATATGGAATCACTCAATTCTGAGGAATAAATTATGGAATCACCCTGTAAATTTTCATCCCCAAAACTAACACCTGCATCAAATCAGATCTGCTCGTCTAAAAAGGAGTGATCACACCTTGGAGAGCTGTTGCACAAAGTGGACTGACATGAATCATGGCTCCAACACGAGAGATGTCAGTTGAAACAAAGGAAGGATTATCAAACTCTTAAAAGAGGGTAAATCATCACGCAATGTTGCAAAAGATGTTGGTTGTTCACAGTCAGCTGTGTCTAAACTCTGGACCAAATACACAACATTCAAAGGATTCAAGGATTCAAAAGAATTTTATTGTCATATGCACAAAGGAACATGTTCCCTGCACAATGAAATGTGATTACTGCATTTAACCCATCCTAATTGCCAGTTAGGAGCAGAAGTCACCTTTAGGCGCCCGGGGACCAGCTCCAGATGTATATCCCTGCCTAGGTCAACAGCAGGGCTGAGCAAACCTTGACCAGCCTCATGACGACAGACAACACACACATAACACACACATAAGACGGCCCGGTACATGAACACATATAAAAAGCACACACAAGGTAAAACTTGGGAAAGAAAAACCTTCATTGCTGCTGCATTGAATCACGCAGCAGCAAAGCAGGAAAAAAAACCATCAGCACAATGAACAATGATCACACACAACAACAGGACGAGAGACGATGACCGAGATTTGTAAGAGTCCAGTTATCAGACAGAACACCCGGAGGCCGCCTTTAGGCGCCATCAACGGCCTTGTTCGACCAAACTGGAGGGAGGAGGGGCCCAGCCCTGAACAGTCCACTGTCCACAGTCAACGTCAGAGCTGGAGAAGCTGAGGGCGGGGGGAGACGAGGGGGGGTGAGGCATGAGCGTTGTTCTTCTCCAGGAGGATTTTATCACAGCGGCCTTGAAGTGCAGCTGTGTTTTGGGAAGCCGAATGAAAGTCCAGATTAGCAGATGCCTGAAAGATTCCACAGTCTGAGAGAGTGGCTTCCAATACATCTGAATTAAGAGAGGAGATGTGGTCATTACTGATGATCAATGCGGTTTTCCAGCGCAGCAATCTTCCCAGAGATGGTATCCAATGCGTGGTTAACACCCACTGACTGAGCTGACACTGCCCTTCCAATCGAATCAATCATGTGGGGCAGCCTGGACGGGCCAATTATTGCCGCTTCCACTTTCTTAATTTTCCGGTAAACAAGTGCTATGCCCGCTCCACACAGCAGAAACCTGGCCACCACCATGCCAAATATATACACATCTTCGACGTCCTCCACAGACAGCGTGTAAAGGCACATGACCTGCCATTTCCTCCAACTGTCCATCACGTAGCCCATCACGTGTCCCGGCAGGACAGGTCGGGTCCTCCACTCCCAAGTGTCTTGTAGAAAAAAATGTGTCAATTGCATTCAGAGACCACTTTAACAAATCCATTTTTGCTGTTTCCAGAAGAGCAAAGCTGGCAGCCTCACAGACAACACGCCACAGAAGCAGGAAAGATAAGGAGGGAGGGACAAGAGAAAAATGCAACCGTCTCGGCTGAGAGCAAGGAGGCAAAAAAAAACAAAAAACAAAAACATGGGAATGTTGTTAAAGGCAAACATACTGGTAGACCAAGGAAGACATCAAAGCGTCAAGATAGAAAACTTAAAGCAATATGTCTCAAAAATCGAAAATGCATAA
Organism: Thalassophryne amazonica; assembly: GCF_902500255.1. Classification (NCBI taxonomy): domain Eukaryota; kingdom Metazoa; phylum Chordata; class Actinopteri; order Batrachoidiformes; family Batrachoididae; genus Thalassophryne; species Thalassophryne amazonica. Next base: position 96,352,131 of record NC_047113.1, on the reverse strand, counting down.
CAAAACAAATGAGGAACAAATGGGAGGAAACTGGAGTCAACGTCTGTGACTGGACTGTAAGAAACCACCTAAAGGAAATGGGATTTACATACAGAAAAGCTAAACAAAAGCCATCATTAACACCTAAACAGAAAAAAACAAGGTTACAATGGGCTAAGGAAAAGCAATCGTGGACTGTGGATGACTGGATGAAAGTCATATTCAGTGATGAATCTCGAATCTGCATTGGGCAAGGTGATGATGCTGGAACTTTTGTTTGGTGCCATTCCAATGAGATTTATAAAGAGAACATGTAAATTTCCACAGTCATTGATATGGGGCTGCATGTCAGCTAAAGGCACTAGGGAGATGGCTGTCATTACATCATCAATAAATGCACAAGTTTACATTGATGTTTTGGACACTTTTCTTATCCCATCAATTGAAAGGATGTTTGGGGATGATGAAATCATTTTTCAAGATGATAATGCATCTTGCCATAGAGCAAAAACTGTGAAAACATTCCTTGTAAAAAGACACATAGGGTCAATGTCATGGCCTGCAAATAGTCCGGATCTTAATCCAATTGAAAATCTTTGGTGGAATTTGAAGAAAATGGTCCATGACAAGGCTCCAACCTGCAAAGCTGATCTGGCAACAGCAATCAGAGAAAGTTGGAGCCAGATTGATGAAGAGTACTGTTTGTCACTCATTAAGTCCAGCTTGCAGTCTCTGAGTTCAGAGACTGCAAGCTGTTATAAAAGCCAGAGGTGGTGCAACAAAATACTAGTGATGTGTTGGAGCGTTCTTTTGTTTTTCATGATTCCATATTTTTTTCCTCAGAATTGAGTGATTCCATATTTTGTCCCTCTGCTTGGTCTAAAAAAGTAACCGTTACTGACTGCCACAATTTTTTTCCTGATTTTTTATAGTGTTTCTTAAAGCCAGAAAGTTGCCATTTGAAATGACTTCAGTTTTGTGTCATGTCTGTGATCTGCTTTTTTTAATTAATAAAAATTAAACAACTGAATGAACATCCTCTGAGGCCGGTGATTCCATAATTTTTGCCAGGGGGTTGTAGAGGCCAGGCAACAGCGTGTTTAAAATTTACAGGGACCACACCTGAGAACAGACTGCTGTTTATAATATTGAGCACAGCTGGCCCAACAGTGGGAAAGATTTCTTTTAAAAGACAAAGGGGGACAGCATCAATTGGAAAACCTGAAGGCTTCAAGTGACCAACAATCTCCTGCAAAATTTCCAATGTTACAGGCTCAAAAGTGTAAAAAACAGCAGAACAGGAGAAAGAGACTGAAGAGTCGTTCACAGGAGGAGAAATAAGAGCCCTTGTAGTGGAGACCTTATTGATAAAGAATTGCAAAAATCGTTCACAGACATCAAAAGGGGCTTCAATACAGTCAGGCTGTGATGGATTTAAAACACTATCGATAGTTTTAAACAACACATGAGGCTTGTGACAGTTTGAGACAACAATAGAGAAATATTTAGTCCTAGCCTCTTTCACAATTGACTGATAATGACGCCAACAGTCTTTTAGAATTTGAAAAGACACCTGCAATCTGTCTTTTCTCCACTTCCGCTCAGCTCTACGACATTCACGTCTGATGGATCGGGTCGGGTCATTCAGCCAAGGCTCATGTTTGTCTTTTGACTGCCTAATCGTTAATGGAGCCATAGTATCAATAATGTTTTGGCAGGTTTTATGAAACCACAAATTCATCTCCTCCGTATCATCACCTACATCCTCAGGAATGACAGAGTTCCGTATAAAATGGTGGAGAACTGAGAGGCCGTAGAAGGGTTTATAATCTGGCATCTGCGAACAGCAGGCCGAGGATTGACTACAGAACAGCCCAAAGAGATCTCAAACAGAACAGGCATATGGTCATAAAACGCTGCCACCCAAATCCCCAGGTTAACAAGATCTAGTGTGTGTCCATGTTCCTGAGTGGCACCAGACACAGACTGCACCAGGTTAAAAGAGTCAATGAGAGTTAAAAAGTCCTTTGCAATAATATTGTCAGGACAACACACATGGACATTAAAATCTCCAACAATAAGGACACGATCATAATTAGGCATAACTAGATAAAAACACAGAAAAGTCATTTAGAAAGTCCTTATTGTATCTAGGAGGCTGATAGATCAGGGCACACAGCACTGTGTGAGAACAACCCAGTTCAAATAAGAGCAGCTCAAAGATGGTAAAAGAGGACAGTTTGTGGAGAGTTCATGAAGCAGCAATCGTTCGGTAGGAGTTCCGTGAAAGCGCTGGACTCACCAACATTCAGCCAGGTCTCAGTCACAAAGAGAAAATCCAATTCACGGGAAATGAAGAAATCCTTCAGGATGAACATTTTGTTCATGAGCGATCTGGCATTTACTAGACCAATCCTGGCAAGAGCTGACAGGTCCAGAGCATCTGCTGTCCAAGGAACATGACACAGGGGCAGCAGATTCCGTGGGTCCACACCACTCCAACGGGGATGCAAAGAGCAGGGGCAGCAAGGCAAAGACATCTCATCTGGGCCGACTACAGGTACCAAGCAGGTGCTGAAGGGGTTGAGTGAGTGCCATGACACAGAGTTGAAACCCTGATCCTGATTTAACACCAGAAGCTGAATAAAAAGGCTCCAACCCAGCTTTCAGTCTCACCAAGAAACCGCCACGTTTACCTCGGGAGCGGTGGTGCCTATGTCAAAAAGGTGGTGGGGTGCGGTAAAGGAAAGCTGGAATAGCTGATAGGACTGAGGGAAGAGTTTTATGCCCACTATAGTCAGACCTATATAGAAGTATAGCAGAACTTCTAATACCTACTAACATTTGGCGATCGTACACCAGTAAAGCACTGGCCATTGTGAGCAACAAGCAGCAAAAAACACACTTTATTACAGAGACAGGCAGATGGCCAGCCAAACACACCGGTCCCATCTTGCTCCTCCCTCCCTCATAACAAAGTTATCCTCACGATTACACGTCTTAATGCAGTTCAGGTTATATGATCAGTTGACTTCACGGTCCATTCATGACTAGGAGTGCAGAGTGCATTTGTTTTTTTTTAATTTCTCCTCCCCTTTCCATGACAACCAATCACAGCTCTTACAGGACTGTGTCATACCTAGCAATGGGGTCAACCCTGCCTCCTCACAAAATAAAAATTACTGTCTCCTCCTTGCTCAGACTTGCTCTCAGACACCTCCTGACTCACTCTGAGGCTGATTCCTTACCAGGAAATTTTAGGCTAAGTTAGAAGCTCTTTGAGTTGCTTTGCGGATACGGGCCCTGAAGTTTGTGGATGACACCACCATCATTTGACTCATCCAGGATGGCGATGAGGCTACATACAGACAAGAGGTGGAACAAGTTGGTGTGGTTAGAACAACCTGGAGCTGAACCTGGTCAAGACTGTGGAGATGATAGTAGACTTCAGGGAAAACTCACCATCACCCCGTCCCCTCTTCTCCATCCTCAACAACACTTGGTCCGACCTCCAAAGACATGCAGGTTAGTTGAATTGGAAACTTAAATTGACCTTAGTTGTGTGTGTGCGGGTGTGAATGTGTTTGTTTGTCTGTTTATATGGGGCCTTACAACAAAATGCCATCCTGTCCAGTCAGGGTGTACCAAGACCCTTAATTGGAATAAACAGTTGAAGGTGAGTGAGTGAATGAGATTTTTTTCAAATTTATTGCAAAAACACTAGCACATTGCCTGAGGGGATCATCGGGCTCCAGACTGAATAGTGTTTATAAAATCAGCAGCTGACATATTTCAAGGATGGTAATAAATTGTATAATTTAATATTTTAGAACCTTTTACCTCAATAGTTAGAGGAAGAACTTAACCTTTTTTATTTCCTGTTAAATCTGTAATTTTTTTTAATGATAATTTACTGTCTTAATGTATCAATAAATTGTTTAGGTTCTTGTTATCATATACATACAATTATTATTATTATTATTATATATTTTTGTTGTTGTTTTATTATTACTTCTATTTTCTTATTTGATTTTTTTTTTAAATGGACCACAGTGGAAATACGTGTTTTCACTTTCTGAAGTAATTTTTGTATTTTTAATTTATTTAAATTATATTATGTACTTACATTGAATTTACTAAATAAAATCACACAGGCACGCATGCATACAAGTATACAACGGCCACTTGGCTGTTAATATATAGGTAATTTACCACCCCCTGCTGGAATGGCGTATGAGTTCAGAATTTAGTTATCAACATCCATTGCTTATTGTTGTGAGTTAATATCCCTAATTTTTCCAAAAAATATTAGTCCTATTAACTTTCTGTTTTCATGGCATTCGTCCTTGACCCAAAACACATAAGCATACCAAACAGTAAAAGTGAGCCCTACCCAGTTTCTCTGTGATTGAAGCCATGCACACACTCACACACACACAGGCATACACACAAACAAGAGGCCACTTGGTTATGAATATATAGGAAAAAAAACTAAGAAATCAGATAAGTATTCACAGCTTTTTCCATGATTTGAAGGTCCCAATGAGCATAGTGGCCTCCATCAAATGTAAATGGAAGAAGTTCAGATCCACCCGGACTCTTCCTAGAACTGGCCACCTGTCAAAACTGAGCAATCAGAGGTGACTAAGAACCCAATGGTCAGTCTGTCAGAGTTCCAGCATTCCTGTGTGGAGAGGAGAACCTTCCAGAAGGACAACCATCTCTGCAGCAATCAACCAATCAGGCCTGTATGGTAGAGTGGCCAGAAGGAAGCCACTCTTAATTAAAAATCACATGACAGCCCACCTGGAGTTTGACAAAAGGCACCTGAAGGACTCTTAGACCATGAGAAACAAAGTTCTCTGGTCTGATGAGACAAAGATTAAACTCTTTGGTGAGAATGCCAGGCATCATTTTTGGAGGAAACCAGGGACCATCACTACAGTGAAGCATGGTGGTAGCAGCATCATGCTTTGGGGATGTTTTTCAGTAGCAGGAACTGGGATACTAGTCAGGATTGAGGGAAAGATGAATGCAGCAATATCCAAAGACATCCTGGATGAAAACCTGCTCCAGAGCGCTGTTGACCTCAGACTGGGGTGACGGTTCATCTTTCAGCAGGACAATGACCCAAAACACACAGCCAAGATATCAAAATAGTAGCTTCAGGACAACTCTGTGAATGTCCTTGAGTGACCCAGCCAGAGCCCAGACCTGAATCTGATTGAACATCTCTGGAGAGATCTGAGAATGGCTGTGCACCGACGCTCCTCATCCAACCTGATGGATCTTGAGAGGTGCTGCACAGAAGAATGGGCAAAACTGCCCAAAGATAGTTGCACCAAGCTTGTGGCATCATATTCAAGAGGTCCTGAGGCTGTAATTCCTGCCAAAGTTGTATCAACAAAGTATTGGGCAAAGTGTGTGGATACTTATGTACACGTGATTTCTTGTTATTTTAGTTTTAATAAATTTTCTGAATTAAAAGAAAAATCATGTTGTGAGTAGAATTTTGAAGAAAAAATTAAATTTACTTCATTTTGGAGTAAGGATGTAACATAACATAATGTGGAAAAAGTGAAATGCTGTGAATACTTTGCGGATGAAACATACACGTCCTGAGCAATGATGAGGTTATGAGGCCACTTGCTTTCCTCACCAACATATTCCTCACAAACTGAAATCAGTTGACTGACAGTCCAAACCAGGACTTGAAACTGACAACTTTCTGCACAGGAGTGTACTGTCAGCACCAAGGCACCATCCCATCAAAAGGATGCTTGTATTTTTTCCTTGCAATTTGAGTGCATATGGTGTTTTTTTTTTGTTGTTTTTTTTTTGCAACTCCTTGGGCTCATTTATTCTTTTTGCAACAAGTTTTTATTAACGGGATGTCTTGGACATGAAGCAATCTTCAAAGGAGATTAGAGCACTCAGAGAACGGACCTGCGCAGTCACCCCAAGCGTCCCATGTCACACCAACGTTTTTGGTACCTACCATTATGAAAATTTTTTTGTGACACATCACAAACATGTATTTTATCTGACGGCCTGAATATGAAATACTTCTGTCAGTTCTTCATGATAGTATGTATGCGAAGAACACTGCAGTTTTTCTAAGATTAAAAATAGCAACTCTGTAAAAAAAAAAAAAAAAAAAGCAAAAATGTATTGACATGCATATGTTGATTTTAACAATGGACCTGAACAAAACAAATCCAGTGGGATGATGGAAAGGTAGAGCACTTTCACTTTCAAAGCTCCAGCTATGTGTTGTAAAAATTGTTGTAATGTATGAAAGTTTCATATTTTGGGCTGAAGCATTTGTGTTGTGCGATGTCTCTTTCAGTTTTTTTAACAGGTATGTTTTTGAGTGTTGTGCCAGGTTTGATTCTGTCTGTGTTTTCTGTGTCCCGTGATGTCCCCGTGTGAAGATTTAACGCTGTCAGTGTGCGACACGGTCTGTGGGTTATCAGTGCTGATCAGGGCAGGACAGTTAAGCAGGCAGGATGACAGACTTACAGGTGTCAAGTCCACAGGATTCACGTTGATCTGGACATCTCACTCACCACAGTGAGCCAAGAACAGGTGGCTCACACTGATGTACACACATGCACACACTATGCAGCATGAGCGTGCAGGCAGTGAGACAGCACAGCGTGCATGTGTATTCATGGAGGCGTGCACGCCACTTCATCATGAAGCTGTTTAACGGATGATGCAAAATGGAAAATGGAGGACTGTAAGCACCTGTGGTGGCAGGCTTCACTCCACCGGGTGATCAATATCCGGATTGTGGAGGGTGAGCAAGGAATACCCGAACACCACTGGAGATGAAGAGGGGTAAACAAAAAACTGAATGGTCTCCCGGTGGACCAATAACATGACCGGTTCAGTTCGGTGCATTATAACGTTGAGTCTAGTGCCATCAAGAGCGTGAACAGAGGATGTGAGCTTAAGTGACCACACTGGTGTCAAGAAAATTACTTATACGTCTGTAAGTGCCTGTACAGAAATGGAATTATGCTGAAAGTGGATGGTGGCCAGGATTTGGGTGTGCACCAAATTATTATTATACAACCCCAATTCCAATGAAGTTGGGATGTTGTGTAAAATGTAAATTAAAAACAGAATACAATGATTTGCAAACCCCCATCAACCTATACTGAATTGAATACACCACAAAGACAAGATATGTAATGTTCAAAGTGATAAACTTTATTGTTTTTGTGCAAATAATTGCTCATTTTGAAATGGATGCCTGCAACACACAAGCTGGGACAGTGGTATGTTTACCACTGTGTTACATCACCTTTCCTTCTAACAACACTCAATAAGTGTTTCGGAACTGAGGACACTCATGATTGGGTATAAAAGGAGCATCCCCAAAAGTCTCAGCTGTTCACAACCAAAGATGTGGCGAGGATCACCACTTTGTGAACAACTGCATAAAAAAAAAAATCCAACAGCTTAACAACATTTCTCAATGTTCATTTGCAAGGAATTTAGGGATTCCATCATCTACAGTCCATAATATAATCAGAAAATTCAAAGAATCTGGAGAACGTTCTACACTTAAGCGGCAAGGCCGAAAACCAACATTGAATGCCAGTGACCTTCGATCCCTCAGGTTGCACTGTATTAAAAATTGACCTCATTGTGTAAAGGATCTTACCACGTGGGCTCAGGAACACTTCGAAAAACCACTGTCAGTTAACAAAGTTCATCGCTACATCTACAAGTGCAAGTTAAAACTCTACCATGCAAAGCAAAAGCCATACATCAACAACATCCAGAAACGCCGCCGCCTTCTCTGGGCCCGAGCTCATTTGAAATGGACAGACACAAAGTGGAAAAGTGTGATGTGGTCTGATGAGTCTACGTTTCAAATTGTTTTTGGAAATCACGGACGTCATGTCCTCTGGACAAGAGGAAAAAGACCATCCAGATTGTTACCAGCGCAAAGTTCAACAGCCAGCATCTGTGATGGTATGGGGGTGTGTTTGTGGCCATGGCATGGGCAACTTACACATCTGTGATGGCACCATCAATGCTGAAAGATACACTCAGGTTTTGGAGCAACACATGCTGCCATCCAAGCAACGTCTTTTTCGGGGACATCCCTGCTTATTTCAGCAAGACAATGACAAGCCACATTGTGCACGTGTTACAACAGCATGGCTTCGTAGTAAAAGAGTGCGGGTACTAGACTGGCCTGCCTGCAGTCCAGACCTGTCACCCATTGAAAATGTGTAGCGCATTATGAAGTGCAAAATACAACAACAGAGAGCCCGGACTGTTGAACAACGGAAGTCATACATCAAGCAATGGGAAAGAATTCCACCTACAGTGTAAACATACCACTGTTCCAACTTTTATGAAACGTGTTGCAGGCATCCATTTCAAAATGAGCAAATATTTGCACAAAAACAGTAAAATGTATCAGTCTGAACATCAAATATCTTGTCTGTGTGGTGTATTCAACTGAATATTGGTTGAAGAGGATTTGAAAATCATTGTATTCTGTTTTTATTTGCATTTTACACAACGTCCCAACTTCATTGGAATGGGGGTTGTAATTTTGGTTTGGCTCACCCATAGCCCGGGATCTATGGGTGAGTGTTGGCTTTTGGCTGCACTGGACAATCATGGAGGTTGTGACCCAGGGTGCTACAATATATGCACTCCCTGGCAGCAATCCAATGCTGACTTTCCTCAGTGATAAATTTAGTCCTAATTAGCTGCATGGGTTCATTGACAGGGGCATGGTTGTTGTGGGGAGTCCACTACCAGTGGAGCAGAAGGAGTGGCAGAAGGAGCAGGACTGTGTCACGGAGGGATCTGAGGAAAGATGAGTGTTCGGCCATTTTGCCCGTCTCTCCCTCAAATGGTTGTCTATTTTTATAGCTAAAGAAATGAATTGGTCTTATGATTGTGGTTCATCCTGGACATCTTTAAGATGTTCAACAAGTCAACTAATAAAAGTGCTTCTTAGTGCTGTGGGATTTCAGTCAGACTCCGGCGCCACAACCCAGAAGTCATCTGAATAGTCCATGACACTGTGGTTCTCCCGGCAGAGAGAAAACAGCCATTTGGAGGTTGTCTGCCCACACATCGGATGATTGAATACCATTCACAACTGTTGGATAACTGTGGAATAGATATACAAAATAGGTGAATTATGGCCCAAAGGGTCATTACTCAAGCTAAAGTGTCCCCCCCTGGAACAAGTGGTTCAGATAAGTGATTTTACTTTGATCAGTGGTGTATGAAGAATGGTGGTGCAAAAAGACTACCAAGCACTGCATCAATTATGAAGCATAGGTGTCGACTGACCCGGAAAACGGTTCTGGATAGCATAGTGGGTTCATGAGTGGTGTATTGCAGCTGAACTGGTGGTGTGGGTGTAGATGGTGATGGTGTGGAGATGGAGGTGATTTGAATGAACTGATTGGTGAGTGTTGAGAGTTGTGAGCACAATTATGATACGTATAGGGATAATGTTTGTACATTATTGAGGGCCTAGATCTGTTGCTGTTGATGACCGAGAGTTCCCTGTGAGCTGAGAGCTTTGTGTAGCTGGTCTGCTCCCACTGAGTCCATGACATGGCCAAAACACTTATTACGGTCGAGCTAGAGGAACCCAGATAGGACCAACAAATGCAGGGAGCTGTGGTGAAAATCAAGGTTACAGTTTATTGAATAATGCAGATAAATGGTTCTGGAATATGGGTTGAGTCACCGGAGCCTGCAGACAAAGACTGGACCAAAACGGGTGGAGTGGCAGGGAACCAGAACCAAGCAGCTGCACATGGAGCTGACAGGCAGCTGGAATGCACAGAGTGAACGTACTGAGGTTCTGGCGAAGGTGGAGTGAAAGAACCAGGTATGGTGAATACTGACAGGTGCGGTAATCAGCTTTGTAGTGCAGTGCCTGGAGAAAACGGGGGAGCAGAGCAGAGCAGCGCAAACCCAAAGTCAGTACAACAGTTAAGTATGCATGAAAATGAGAAAAAGGCAGCAAAACAGTACACTTATGAGCAGTCAACATGAACCGTGATAAATACTTTGAGCCAAGTGGTCAGCATAATGAAGAAGGCAGAGTGGAGAGGAGACTGTCAGGAAAGTCTTGTGATTAAAGGGGATCTGCATGAGTGAAAAGAAGAGTTTATGAAATGGCAGTGAGACATGCAAATGAGGTTATAGGTTGTAGGGCATGAGGTTGTAGGGCTTGAAGTTGTAGGGCTTGGAGGCAGTGATGCCAATAAAAAGACAGGAGATAGTATTGGAGGTGGCAGAGCTGAAAGTTTTGCATACTTTGTTGGAACTGACAAAGATGGACAGGTTTAGAAATAAACATGTTTGAGATAAAGGGCAGGCAGGATGTTTGGAAAAGTGAAATACGTGTGATTCATTAACATCATCATCATCATCATCAGAACTTTTATTTTAATTCTCAGAATACATGTGAGGGCTTGCCCTGATTTACAATGTAGCTGAGTTTACAGTGCAAAAACAATACAGTTTTAAAAAACAATTAACAATTATTGCAATAGTACATTTAAGTACAATTTAACTACAATTATGGCAATACTAAATTTAACTATAATTTAATTACAATTTGCACACCGCAAAAAAGGAGTGTCTAAAAACCCGATAAAAAATATTAAATCTGAGGGCAAAGGTACTCAAAAAAAGTGAAATTATCTGTCCATGCAGCAAGATAATTTCACCTGACAAGATTTCTTGAATTAAGATTGCTAAATCTAGAAAGAAGATGAGAGTGTAAAGTTTAACACTTAAAATAAGAAATTAATTCTTAAAACAAGATAATTTATCTAACACTTTTAATTCTAAGTTTTTGTTGTTGTTTTGTCTTGGTAAGAATCAAAAAATTTGCAGTGCAGTACTATATTATTAAAATGAACATTAATACCTAGCAATAGACAGAAGCTAGACTTGATTACAGCAGATAAAATCAACCAAAATAGCAAGCATCAGACATACCCTGCACGCTCTACACACTCCAATAGTAAAGTAAGTAAGTCCCTTCATCTGCTCCCTTGTTTGCACTCGGGGTCCACAGCAAATCCAAGGTGGATCTGCATGTTCAATTGGCACAGGTTTTGCGCCAGATGACCTTCCTGAAGGAACTCCACATTACATGGAGAAATGTGGCATGGGTAGGATTTGAACCTGGAACCTTCTGCACTGAAACCAAGCGCATTAAACACTTGGCCACCACCCCTGCTCCTCTACACACTCCAATATAAATGTATAAGTAATACTGTAATATCTATAGGTTTGGGTGACTTTATTTGTACCCGTAGGTAGATTTGTCTTGGAGCAGACAGAAACAGAAAAGGGTGTCCATGTTAGTGAGGTACAACAATAACAGTAAAAACATTAACAAAGGACATATGCAAAACAAAAGTGTGACACAGACACAACCAGGCACTTGCAAGCTTACTAAAGCACTAAAAACAGGCATCAAGAGAAACCACTAAAAGATGGCCAGCATAAAATCGATGTACAAAAGGCAAATAAATATATAAATATGTGCAAACCAAGCTAAGATTTAATCAAATGCACAATTGCTGCTGGAATAAAGCTACTCCTGTAGTGTTTTGTCCTACACGTTGGGACTTTGAACCTATGGCCAGAAGGTAGGAGCTGGAATTCTTTAGCCAGAGGGTGGGAGTCATCGATTGTGATGCAGCTGGCTAATAATGTGACCCAGTCTGTTCCTGTCCTTTAGTATCAGACTGCAAAACCATGCCACCAAAGAAAAGGATAAAAGAGAATCAATAAAAGCATGATAAAATAGTGTTAACATGGTTTGATCCGATGTGGAAGTAGGACTGCTTCCTAAGGCAGAACAAGCGCTGGTGCCCTTTCCTGCACACCATCTCACAGTTTACCTGTAACTTCAGTGAATTATCAATGATAGTCCCAAGGTATTTATAAGCTTGCACAACTTGGACTGGTCATTAATTTTTGTGTTGTCAGGTGTGCCAATACATCCTAAATTCAATGACCATATCTTTGGTTTTTAATGTATTGAGCTGAAGATTTGAGTCTTCACACCATTTAACAAAGTGGTCGACTAACTGACCGTGGCTGTTGTCATTGTCCGGCAGTAGACTGACAATCACTGTGTAATCCACGTATTTTAAAATGAACCTGTTTTGAAAAGTGCCCTGACACATATTGGTATAAAGTATAAATAACAAAGGTGAGAGCACACACCCTTGTGGTGAACCAGAAGAAGAACATACTTTGTTTCATAAAAGCCCGTTCACTCTGACTTTCTGTGTTCTATTTGTTAAAAAGTCTAAAATCCAGTCCACAAGATTATTGCTTAGTTTAAAATGTTCTAAAAGCCTTCGGTTTAAAATACAAGGTTGACTTGTGTTAAAAGCTGAGGAGAAAATAAATAAAAGCCGGGCATGACACCATACATGTCAACCCCTTTGAGGGTCCACCTGTATAACCAAGTGATAAATTCCATAAAATCAACACAAAATCCTAATAACCTCCTAAATCGCACCACAATCAGTTTTATTACAGTTCACACAACTGCATAGCGGTATCACATAACTGGGGTTTTGTCCATATATTAATAATTAACACCGGGGATCTCCATGGGCTCTTTTATGGTGGAAGTCCTCCACAGTTAAATCCTCTTGCTCCACAGTAAAATTGCTTGCTGTCAGTAAAATTAATGTCTACAAGTACATTGTAGGTATTTTGTACAAACTCAATATATTTCCTGTAAATATAGTGTTACACAGCTGTTCTATTTTTACAGAAACAAGAACTCACAGAGTAACATATCACTGCTCCTAACAATCTTTGGCCCTACCATCTGAGACTGCTCTGCCCTACAATTGGATATTGGAAAACCATGTGATGGTGAATTGGACGCTCACATTGCGCATGTCATCACACAGCTTCTATGAGGAGTACAAAGATGGTGGATGGCTGGCCGAAAGTCCACGGAGTTAAGGAAAACAACAGTAAAAAAATAAATTTACAACAGAAAACCCTGAATATCCGTAAGACTTTATTTGTACGTCTGTATGACTCTGAAACTCGGAAAAATCTGTATAATTCATGGACAATCCGTATAGGTTGACATGTATGTGACACTTCCCTCTAGATGTCTAAAAAGCAGATTAAGCAGAGTGAGTGTGGCATCCTCCACTCCGCTGTTAGGCCTGTAAGCTAACTGTAATAGATCAAGTGCTTTTTAGCATTTCAGACTGTACCAGTTTCTGTCATGATTTGGCCCCGCCCAGTCCCTGATCGTTATGCTTTTCTGTCAGTCTGTCTTTATTGGTTTCTTTTTGTGTGCTTTTTGACCATCTGTTTATTTTGCTTTTGTCACTACTATTTGTTTCTGTTCTCCACTCTCTATTGTCACATGTTGAGTTCCATTCTGGTTTAGTTTAGTCTTTGATCCTCGGTCTTTGATTTTTGTTCATTATTGTCACAAGTTTTATTTGTCATATTTTTCATTGCAGCCATTGCTTATATTGTGTGTTTTACACCCTCACCACATATTGGTTCTATTCTTGTTTCAGCTTTTGATTTTCTTCTTGCGTTTTTGTTTCTTTTTATGGTCAAGCATTAATCTGTTCTTGTTGATTATTCCATGCAGCCTTTGGTTTGATTAGTTCTTCTGTCTTTTTATTTTATTGTCTAGCATTAATCTTTCATGTTGACATTCCATGTATTCTTTGTTCCTTAGTCTTCTTGGTCTTGATATTTTAGTATGGTTAATTTATGGCTATTAGTCATGTTCATGTTGTCACTGCACTCCCTTGTCTACACTCCTCATCTCTGTTCTCATGTATTCACGCCCAGTTCCATTTGTATCACTGTCTCCCTCTGATCACTGCACTCTCTTGTCCTGCACCTACACTTCCTCATCTCTGTTGGCCACACCCCGTTTTGTCTGTCATCTTCTCAGCCACTTGTCACTGCATTCTTGTGCCTCACACAGTGTCTTTCATCTTTGTTTGTCCATGCCCTCTCACCTGTCCTGCTAGCTCACCACACCTGTTTCACATCACTGCCTAATTATCTTCTGTGTTTTTAAGCCCTTTGAGATGTGTGTTCTGTGCTTGTTCGTTGATGCTACAATCTCCGTTCCAGCTCTCATACCGGTGTTCCTAGTTCCTAGCCGTAGTTCCTTATTGCTGGCCGTGCCTGTTTTTCTCGACCTTGCCTTTTGTCTCAGCCCTTAAAACTCTGATTACTGTGCTCTGACCTCGGCCTGTATTTTTTGACGGCGCCATTGTATTACACCTGCCTGTACCTTCGCCTCACTGACTGCTTTTTTTGTGTACCAGACCCTCTGCCAGAATTTACGATAACGCCTTTATATCCTACCGCCTGCTTGTGAGTCTGCATTGTGCGGCCTACCTCCTGCTGTGTCCAGCTACCCTGAGAATCATGACAGTTTCTCAAAGATTTTCATCAGGGTTGATATTAGGGCAACAGTCCTAAAATCATTCAAGGTTTTGGGATTGCTGGATTTAAAAACTGGGACCAGAACAGCATCTTTCCACACTTTGGGAACATGCTGTATTTCCAAGAACTGATTAAAAATATGATTGAAAACTGGGCTCAGCACTTTTGCACCAGAATATAAGTGGCCACAGATAAACAAACATATGAATATGGTTAAAAAGGAGGAGAATAATAAGGAGGAGCCACTTTGTATTCATTGACAACAAACCCTTTTTCTTGAACCTTTAACTGGGTCACTTAGCTGGTCTGTTGAAAAGGTGGTTCAGATGATCTGTTTGTCCGTCGTTAATGGAGATTCTGCAGCATGCTCACTTGGAGCTGGGGTTAACTCAGTGGTCTCCCCAGGTGATCCCAAAGGCTTGTGTCGGCTGGCTTTACCGACAGGATGGCTGCTTGCATTCAGGTCATTAGCTTGCTGGACCCCAGAGGTGGAAGGCATTTGTTGAAAATGATTTCTGGTAGCTTTTAAAAATTTGTTGGAGCCAGTTTAAAAGTCTTTGTGAATTTATAAAAAAAGGTAAAAACTGTAAAAACGTTGGAAAAACACAAAAAGAGGAAAGTCGCTTTTCTGTAATTTCGCTATTATTTTGAAAAGTTCAGCTTGGAGGTTCTCTTAAAAATTCAAAAGACTTGATGCACCTTAAAGCGTCAGGTTAAAAAAGGATGAATGAATACCACGTGGTAGCGTTAGCTTAGCTTAGCAATGGGGTCTTGTTCACCCAAAAATAAAAATTAAGCATTTAACAAAGAGAGAGAGTTGCAAGAGGTGAAGAGACAAAAAGAGAGGAAGAGAGGAGGCAATACTCTGTTCTAACCTTTTAAAGAGGGACTGACATCACCAAACTCCACCCATTTAGGGTGTGTAACTTCACAGAAAGCTTCTGCTCAGAGGGCAGACCAAAAATGATTCTATTATTTAAACACATTAACTATTTTGATTTACTATTGTTTTAACACACTCCAGTGGATACACATCATTGACAGTCACTTAAACACATCCTTTGGATAAACAGAATACTTCACCATCAACATACTGATAATGCACAAAGATCACACTTAAACATACATCAGTTATAAGGAACACATGTCAATAAAATGGAATGGTTATATGCAAAGCATGTTGTTTGATTAATCAATACAAACAACATTAGATGTTTTTATATATGAATAAAATAATACTGATGCATTTTTTTAATTTTAAACAAAAAGTATTTTCCTTTGCTTAGACCTAAAGATAAAAGCTGATTGTCAAGACTCAGAGTTTATGACCAGGTCTTGTCATGGGAGAAGGTCCTCTGGCAGTGTGGAGTCATAAAATTTGGGTTCTCCTGGCCTGGAGAAGCTCAGATTCTGACGTGAAGCAGTTATAATGTCATGTAATTCATAGTGACTGAAAATTCATGGGAAAAAAGGCAAGGGCTCCCTTTGAAGAACTTTGAGTTACAGTTCTGTTTTGCTGTGAAGCCTAGTGTTGGTCGATGGGGGACGTCTTCAAGCTTATCTTCAGATCACCAAATGACTTAGAAATTTCCCAACTAAGAGTGAAGACACCGTCTCTGTCTACAGTTCAAAACTCAGATTTTTGTTGAGACAGAACTAATGTACTTATTTAATTAGGGCAAATCGAGGCCATGCACTACATTTGTTAGGGTTTTTTTCAAAGAGACATGGTTAAAATCCCCCAAGATGAAATTAGGAGCATCAGGTGAGATGGACTGCAATTTTTGTACAACATCAAAAACAGTACTGGGGGCACGGGCAGCATTTGCCTTTGGGTGAATGTATAGTACTGTTATAAAAAAGTTGTGGAAATTCACAGGGCAGATAAAAAAAAAAAACGCAGTGACACAGATAAAAGTTCAACATCTGGTGTGCATATTTTCTCTCTGACAGTTACAGAGCTGCAGTACCGTTTGCTGACATACAAACATTTGAACCTCCTTGTGTTTTCCCTCTCACTTCAGCCTGATGATCGAGACGAAGTGGAGCTCCAACACCATCGATGAGCAGATCGGCATCTTGGTCTTGCTCAGTGAGTCATGTCTCCGTAAAGGCCATGACGGAAGTGTCCCTAAAATCCTTTTTGGAAGTGGACGTTTCCCTATAGTTCATCCACTTTATTTCTCAAGGACTGGACATTTCCCACGGAGGGCAGGGGAATCCTGGTGAGCTGCTGTTTCTGCAAATGCAGCTTAACACCACCTCGTTTCCCCCGCTTTCTCCTCTTCTTCCTTGTCAAATCACTTTTATTAAAGTCCAGATGATTAACATCCCTCAGGATGCACTCTGGTAATATGACATCTGTCACATGATTAAGACTGACACAGTTCACCTGCTTCAACACGTCTCTGGAGTTAGTATGACGTGTCCCTGTCGGGTTGACAGCTCTGGTGAGATCCCTCACAAACAGGGTATAAAATAAAAGCCACAATGTGGCAAAATAAATCGGATCTATTTCAGTTAGCAGCAGAATGGGCTTTTACACAATGGCAGACATACAATGGAGACATAAAGACACTTAAATACAAGTATTAAAACAATAAACTCGAACACCAAACTCTTGCTGCCGGGTGCTGCGCGCGACTGGCAGCAAGACATAATCATACATACATAATCATACATACATACAACCCCAATTCCAATGAAGTTGGGATGTTGTGTACAATGTAAATAAAAACCAGAATACAATGATTTGCAAATCCTCTTCAACCTATATTCAATTGAATACACCACAAAGACAAGATATTTAATGTTCAAACTGATAACCTTTATTGCTTTTGTGCAAATATTTGCTCATTTTGAAATGGGTGCCTGCAACACGTTTCAAAAAAGCTGGGACAGTGGTATGTTTACCACTGTGCTACTACACCTTTCCTTCTAACACCACTCAATAAGCGTTTGGGAACTGAGGACACTAATTGTTGAAGCTTTGTAGGTGGAATTCTTTCCCATTCTTGCTTAATGTATGACTTCAGTTGTTCAACAGTCCAGGGTCTCCGTTTTGCATTCAGTGTTGGTTTTCGGCCTTGCTGCTTACGTGTAGAAAGTTCTCCAGATTCTCTGAATCTTCTGATTATATTATGGACTGTAGCTAATGGAATCTCCAAATCCCTTGCAATTGAACATTGAGCAACAATGTTCTTAAACTGTTGGACTATTTTGTCACACAGTTGTTCACAAAGTGGTGATCCTCGCCCCATCTTTGCATGTGAATGGCTGAGCCTTTTGGGGATGCTCCTTTTATACCCAATCATGACACTCATCCATTTTCAATCAGGTGTTCTTTGAGCATTCATCAACTTTCCCAGTCTTTTCTTGCCCTGTCCCAACTTTTTTGAAACGTGTTGCAGGCATCCATTTCAAAATGAGCAAATATTTGCACAAAAACAACAAAGTCTATCAGTTTGAACATTAAATATCTTGTCTTTGTGGTGTATTCAGTTGAATATAGGTTGAAGAGGATTTGCAAATCATTGTATTCTGTTTTTATTTACATTTTACACAATGTCCCAACTTCATTGGAATTGGGGTTGTACAAGTCATACATACATAGTCAAATAGTCAAAATAGTCAAAATAGTCAAATTTGACTATGTATGTATGACTTCATCATATGGTTTCCAGGTGAATTCATGGTGAAGACATTCATAAAAATCAGTCACAAATATTTTGCTGATCATTATGTGGTTAAGATCATTAATCTAGGTTTCTTGGATGTTGCGATGTAGAGTTGTGGTCTGAACTTTATATAAACTCATCATAGGCATGAATGTCATGGTAATTTTAGGCTTTTAATGATGTCCTTGGACTGTTGTTTTTGCAGGGTGGAATGACTGTACAGCATACAGCAGGGGTCATCAGCTCATTCCAGAAAGGGCCGAGAGAGTGCCGGTTTTCTTTGCAATTACCCACTCCACCAGGTGATTTCCATGACTAACTGATTCCATTTGCTCAAAGTGATGTTAATCAGTGAAATCAAAAAAAAAGAATTGAATGCACAAATATGAAGTTGTTTGGAAGGAGTAGATTTAGGAGTAGATTTAGATCTACAGAGTACCATCATTACAATACAGCAGACTGATGTCTCAGCCAAGAAAGGTGAACAAATGAAGGTGGAGGGCTGGAAAGTGGAAGAGATGAGTGTGTTCCTCTGGTGTTGTGAGTGCCGCTGCCAGCAGGGTGCTCCGTGTGGTGCTAATGGGCTCCATTCTCAGACAAAATAAAACACGGCACATTTCTGCCTCCAATGAAACAGCAATTAGAGTCACTTCACTGAACAGCCGGCAAGTTTTCAGACTGACAGAAAATTTAAAACCCCATTTTCACAACATGGTTGTGAGCTCAATATTAAAACAATGCTCATTTGAATAGATTTGTCTTTTTAGACTGATTTAGAGCATCCAGATAAAGGCAAAGCTTCAATTTCATGCACATCCAGTGTGTCATACTAAGAAAAAAATGATCTAAACAAAGAATTTTCAGAGCTTTAGATTAGCCTCATGCTGACTGAAAGAGCAATTGTATAAAATGGTTTGAAAGTAAAAGGGGAATGAAAATAGCTTAATGAGATGAGTTGTTTCAAGAAGCAAGGCTGCAGTCAAAATGAAACACCTCAAAGCACTAGGAGACCTCTTTTCTGCAGTTTGCTGGAGGAATTAAACTCCATCAAGTAATAGATAATACCACAACTATTCGAACCTGACATTAAGTGAACTCAGAACTCAGCTGAGCTTAATACAAAGCATAATGCATTGACTGATTTGTAATATGAACTATTTTATGTGGAAACATTGCTTTGATGGCATTTACAACATTTGAATGGAGCAAGGCCAGGTGTTGTGACCGCTGACTGTATGTATACTGGACAAACCCTTTGTGACGTCACCCAAAGGTTTTATATAGAGACCCAGAAGAACTAATGATGAAGCCCAAAATTTGCTGCTCTAGGGTGTCGACAGCACTTACTCTGCCCATATTACAACTAACCCATTGTGATGGGAAATTGCGATGGATAAAATAAGACCAGAAAATTTACTTCATCAGCGGAATAGCATGTCGTTAATTTTAGATCAAGGTTAAAAACTCACACACTTTGTAACAAAGCCTGGCAATGCCCATAAAAACACAACAGTCCCAGCACAAAAGCATCAAAGGGGCCACGCCCCTGTAACGTTGAGTGAGACGCACATTAATATGTGTAGCATGCACCTCATCGCATTGTTAAATCTACAATACAGAACACACTAACCACAAATGGTAACTGAGTATGGTCAATTATGTCCACAATGTCTATTTCATATTGAATTATGTCTGCTGCAACCTGCTTATTATGTCAGTAAGAAAGGTAAGCTCCTTTAGCTGCTCCCTTGTTCTGCACTCAAGGTTGTCACAGCAAATTCGATCTGGATTTGCATGTTGAATTTGCACGTTTTACACTGCATGCCCTTCCTGATGCAACTCCACATTGCATGGAGGAATGTGGCGGAGGGGGGTGGGGTTTGAACCAGGAACCTTTCACGCTAAAACCAAGTGCACTATTTCTATTGGTATTCATTTGGGACCACTGAAGGTTGCCACTTGGTTGCTAATGGCATACAGTATAAACTCTTCTTTCACCTTCTAAGCCTCAGTAAAGGACACACTAGTGACACAGCTTCATCCTGTTTATAAAGCAGTTGTAACTGACATCATTACATCAAAGGATTGTTCATTTTCCATCTTTGTTGACAAGAAAAGTTTACTTCACTTGCCATAATGACAAAATCAGTAATCCAATCTGCCGTATGATGTGGATATTGAACATTTGTGATATTTCAGATATTAAGATCTTGGCCTGTTAAAAAGCAACACACGGCTGGTGTTTATGAGGCCACTGACAAATAAATGGCTTAGTGCAGAAGATAAGAGAATATTTAGAGCAGAATCCTGCAAATGGCGATAAAACCATCAGATTTGGCAGAAATAGTCCTCAGACAATCCTCTTTTGAAAAAAATGATTGGCCACTTGAATTTTCAGTTGGCGTTCAGGTAGAGGTCAATTGAAGAATTACACGGGAGTCAAAATTAAAAGATGCTCCAATCATAATGAAACCTATGCCACATTATTTGCCTGATCTGTTGTGTGTTGGGGGGGGCGTGGCTGGATGTTTTGGTGTTCTTTTCTTTTCTTTGCTCTCCAGGTGGCATGAGGGCTGATTTGTCTGTGAAGAAGGTGCTGGCTGAAGAGTCTTCACCCTCATTAACATCATGGAAAGCACCTGTGAGTGGTGCTCACGTGCAACCTGGACGACTTGCAGCTGAAGCAGATAATTGGATGGCGTTCTGCATTTAAGTCATGTGTGATTCAAGCAGAACTGCCGGGAACTCGACCTTGTGACGTTCGTTTGTGAGACGCTGAGGACCGCGCCTGGGTCTTGACACATCGAGCCCGTGAAGCAGGGAGGGGTGAGGACACATGCTGTCAGCACACACGAAAGGTAATTAAGTGTTTAAGTAATTGTTGATAGTAACTTGGTGTTTTGTTACACAGTGTACTGGAATTGTGAAGAGAATTGTGCAGTTTGCTTCTCACTGCTGTGGCGTGAAGGATAAGTGATCCTCCACTTGTTGTGAGAAGCTGCTCATTTGCATAAAGTAAAAAAAAAAGGACACTGACCTGAGTGTGTTGCTGATAGCGTGTGTTTATTGGAAGATATAGTTGTATCTGTTGCCTTACCTCACCTTCTCTTTGCTTCACAGAATCAGTTTGTCGTGTCCACCTGGGGGGTGTTTGGCGGTGGTAGGAAGTCCAGGAGCGCCGGCTTTAATCCTTGCGGGCGCTGGAGAGCGAGCCACGAATCACTCCACCAGAGGGATGTTGTTTTTATGTTTTTACACTTTTAAGCACAGGTGAATAATAAATAGTTTCTGTTTGGAACCGCTTTCTGGTTATTTTTAGCGCTGGGTCCTGTCTGACGCAGGTCCGCTCCTCAACCCGCGTCGACACATAACATGATCATAAAGATTCCAAAAAGGTATGGTTTGGATGGTCTGTAACTGAATTCTATGGAGTTATGGGATAAAAACAGCAAGAATGGTGGCAAAGGTCAGTGTCGGTTTATACAGGGGTCAAAAGTTAAAGTTGCTCCAATTTTGGTAAAAAGTGATGCAAATTACTGGTTGAGTTAACACAGTTTTAAAAAGGAATAGTTTGGACCATGTATCATCCTTACTTATCACGTTACGGGGTAACATATGTCACATGTCATATAATCCAATAGATGTAGACCTTGTTTGACCTTTACTTTGGAGACCAAGCATTCAACACTGTCTAAACTATTACATTTATTAATCCTATTAGCTCAACCAATAATTTGCATCATTTTTTTTTTTTTTTTTTATCAAAAGTGGAGCAACTTTAACTTTTGACCCCTGTACAAAATGAAACTGACCTTTGTCACCATTCTTGCTGTTTTTATCCCATAACTCCATAGAATTCATTCACAGATAGTCCAAACTATACCTTTTTGGAATCTTTATGATCAGGCAAATAATGTGGGATATTTTTCAATATGATTGGATCATCTTTAATTTTGACCTCTGTGTAATTCTTCAGTTGACCCCTACCTGACCACCGATTGAAAAGTCAAGTGGCCAATCATTTTTTTTTTTCAAAAGAGGAGTGTCTAAGGAGTATTTCTGCCAAAGGTGATGCTTGTATATCAATGATTTTGTGAATGTATCTAATGTGCTTGGTAGCATTTTATTTGCTGATGATACAACGCTGTTTTACTCTGGATCAGATATACAGGAAGTAGCACAAGTGATAAAAACAGAATTGGAAAAGGTTAAGCATTGGTTTGATATAAACAGACTGTCACTAAATATTAATAAGACAAATTTCATATTGTTTAATGACAGAGCAAAAAAAAAAAAATAATGTGTTATTACAAATAGATGGAATGGATATACAAAGGGTAAAAGAAATGAAATTTTTAGGAGTCATAATTGATGAAGATCTTACATGGAAGTCACACATAAATTACATAAAAGGAAAAATAGCAAAAGCCATTGCTGTTTTGCATAAAGTAAAATATTCATTAAATAGTTATGGTTTATTAACATTGTACAATTCATTGATTTTCCCATATTTAACTTATTGTGTAGAAATCTGGGGATCAACATATACAACTTATATACAACCTTTGTTTATTCTGCAGAAAAGGGCTTTAAGGGTGATTAGCAACAGTGGTTTTAGAGATCCATCTAATCCATTGTTCATTAAGTACAGGGTACTTAAATTTCGTGATTTGGTCGATTTGAAAATATTACAAACAATGTACCAAGCAAATAAAAATACTTTACCAACAAACATTCAAAATATGTTTGAGAAAAGAGTAAGTAGTTATAAACTAAAAGGAATAGAAGTCTTTAGAAAACCAAGATACAGAACCAGAGTAAAAGAACGGAGTATTGCAGTAAATGGTGTAAAATTATGGAACAATCTCAACAAAGAAATTAAAGAATTAAGGTCGCTTAAATTATTTAAAAAACGTATTAAACTAGATGTATTAAGTAAGTATGAAACTATAAAATAAGTTAGTGGGCTGTAAGGAAGTTAAAAAAAATGTAATTTGTTAATAATGTATAAAATGTTTTAAGTTTAAAAATGTAACCTGTCAGAGATGTAATCTATTTAATAATGGTCATAATTATGAAATAAGTCAGTGGTATGTGACAAGTTAAAGAAATACAATCTGTTAAATAATGTTGAAAAATGACGCTGGATATTGAAAGATTGTATTGTAAAAAGGGGCAGAAAATATAAGACTTGTTCTTCTCTCTGCTCCTTTTCATTCTGGTAATGGAGATGCTTTATTTCTGCTTTTCTGTTTTTTTCTTTTAAATGAATGAAATAAATAAATAAATAAAAAATAAATAAATAATAATATATCACCATTTGCATGATTGTTTCAGTTATCTGTTGCACTAGCTGAAGTGAGAAAAAAAAAAAAAACAGAAACTGAAAAAGTGGGGGTAATGCAGCTGAATTTTGCAAGATTGCGTGTTTGGAAATTAAAACAAAACAGTGAATTCATTAACAAGAAGGAAAAGTGACAACGAATGTTCCTTCATGTGTCATATGAATATGAATGATGTTTGCTGTTCAGAACACGAAGTCAAGTAAGAAGTTAAAATCACACATAGCACGAATGAGGCCAAATGGCATCAGAATGTTGGCCCACATCCGAAAAGTGTCGAAGTTCTGCCTGAATACGTCGGACAGCAGTCTCAGAGCAGTCCACATGGGCGGGCCAGTTCGTGTGGCTGTGTTGTGTGTTGGGGGGCTTGGCTGGACACTGTTTTGTGGTTTTTGTGTTTGTTTTCCTTCCCAGGTGGTCTGGGACTGACCTCTGGGAAAATTGTGCTGCAGAAGAGTCTCTCACCTCTGTGATGATTGGTTGCACCTGTTGCATCCTCGTGCGGCTCTTTGTCAGGATGATCTGCAACACCTGTGACGTTCACGTGCAGACTAAGGACTCTCAGCTGGCGTCAATGAGGAAATGAGGAGTTGCATTTGGGCCGACGGTGATGGGGGCTGTTTGCCGGAGAGTACAACCTTGTTACGACCTTGTATCGACCGTTGGGGACACTGAGGGCCGCTCCAGAGTTTGACGTTACGTCTGTGAAGGAGGACTAGGGTGAGAGGCAGAGGTGATTATCTTTAAAGGCTTATTTGTGAATATAATGTGGTGTTTTTTGCACAGCTAAATTTGAACATTGAAGAAATTGTCTTGTTTGCTCCTCGCGGCTGTGGTGTGCGGAATAATAAACCTACACAAGCCGTGAGCAGCTGTTCATCTGAATTACTTCTGAAACCTGAACTGAATGTGTTGCTGATAAGTGTGCCTTTAATAGCTTTCTGGTAATAGTATCGAATAATCTCACCTCTGTGCCCCCTCCACAGAGTACAGTTCTGAGTCCAGAACGTTCGGGCTCCGGTCCGTTGAGGCGCTGGGAGAGCGCGCCACCTCTTCACCCCACCAGATTTATTTATTTTGTATTGCACAGTGGAAAAGAAAAATAAATTTGTTTCTTTTGGAACTGCTTCTGGTTATTTAGCGCTGGGTTCAGTCAGACGCTGGACCGCTCCTCGAGCCGCGTCCCACACATAACAGGCTGTTTCGAATGTTTTACACATGTGCAAAACACTTGTGGCACAGTCCAGGTGGAACTGGCATTCAATGCCTGTCTGTGTGCAGTCTGAGTGCAAGCCCACTGTAATCTCCATATTTGTATGGCATCATAACGGCAGTCGGAACCATCTGATTGCGGCTGGGTGAATCCTGACATTGATTGGGCACGTCAGATCCTGCCAGCATGTCCCGCTTGTGCCACGTACGTGCACCTCCACTGGATTCCTCTGTTGGAGGAATGACGTTGGAACTGTTCCGCCAGCCCATGACACCATAAATATAGATGTAAACTCACCTCCAGTACAGCCTCAAGTGTGTTTGACAGTGCAGGGCGAACAATGGCCAGCTAAGCTCCTCTCACCCTACTGGGCCGTGTGCTGATGATAAAGCCAGTCAGCACAGAGCACAGCGCTTCCAGGCACTCTGTGTGCTCAACACATCACCGTTGCTGTGCTGTGTCCATGTGCACAATACTGACAGTCCATCATGTGTGGGAGACGCATGTCCATCCTGCCGCTGCAATGTCCTGCTCAGAGCTCAGTGCGCACGAGCGAGTGTGGATGAGTGGTGAGTGAGTGACAGCAGTTGAAAGCATCCATCTGCCAGTCTGGGTGCTTTATTTATGTTTCTGTTGCAATCTGACAGCAGTCTGTGTGTCCTTATGGTTGTCCGAGAACATCTGCACTGCGGTTGTATGGGCGTGCACGACTCAGTCTGGACTGGATCCACCCTCATTTCATGAGGTTGTCCAGCAGTTGACCGTACATGGATTGTACACGGCTGTCGACTGTATGTCCCTCCTGACTGCACCTCGAGGTTTGTTTGTTTTTTTTTTCCCATTCTGGCTGATTCTGCTTGGTTCCTGCACAGTCTTGCTATGTGTGATGGGATCTTAATTTTGTTTTTGTTCAGCACATAACTGTATCATTCAAATGATTTGGGAACATTGATTTACAGAATGTACAGTAATGAGATCCCTGTTTGTCCCAATAACCAAAGACAAAGAAAGACATGATGTTAACAGCAGGATAAACGTTGCCACATATGATGTTATATTAATCCAAGGTTTTAATATTTACAAAGAAGTATTTTTGATTTTAAATGAAATGATTCATTTTGGGTGTGATGCATAGTTGTTGAAATGCACTACCGGATAAGGTACTGTAAAAAAAAAAAAGACAAGATTTAAAATTCCTTCTTTTAGGAGAAAAAGATTAGATTTAGGGTGTAGATGGCCTTATCTCAATGGGCATGATTGGGTCAAATTTATTGCTTAGGGGTTTCAAAAATCATCTCATGAATATTCAGGCCTATTCAAAGCCTGGACATCTGTCCTGAGTGTAGATCGCCAAGCGGTGAAAACCGCCACAAAACCCAGGGTCCCCCTGGCTGGCAAATAGACATCTCCAGGTCTACCCGTGAGACAGAGGATTGAAGGAGAAATGTAGTCCCTGACATGGACTGCCGAGAGCCCAGATCAGGCAGCTGACACAGGCCAATTTCATTAAATGCTCAAGTGTATGCAGGGTCACATCAGACACTATCTGCAGAGAGGAACAACAAACTAGCCACAAAGTAACTCAGCCAGCTTCTGTGGTTTCTGGAGGCACCTATCCATGAAAGACTCTGTGCGCCATTGGAAATCAGAGACTCCGACGCCTCCTGACCTCTTCTAGAAACTTACCAAGAAAGCACACGTGAGTGAAGAAACACTGAAAATAGAAACAAAAATTAGACAACAAAACTAAAAATAATGAAAAAAGTCTAAACTCTAACCTAAAATACAGTGCATCTCGAAAGTACTCACAGCACTTCAGGTTTTCCAAATGTTATGTTACAGCCTTATTCTAAAATGGAGTGAATTCATTTTTTTCCGTCAAAATTTTACACCCCATAATGACAACATGAAACAAAGTTTTTTTTTTTTTGCAAAGTTATATTAAAAAAAAAACACAAACTAAGAAATCACATGTACGTAAGAATTCATACCCTTTGCACATTACTTTGTTGATGCACCTATGCCAATAATTACAGCCTCAAGTCTTTTGCCCATTCCTCTTTGCAGCATGTCATCGGTGCACAGACATTTTCAGATCTCTCCAGAGATATTAAATCAGATTCACATCTGTGATCTGGCTGGACCACTCAGGGACATTCACAGAGTTGTCCTGAAGCCACTCCTTTGATATCTTGGCTGTGTGCTTAGGGTCATTGACCTGCTGAAAGATGAACCATTGCTCCATCTGAGGTCAAGAGCGCTCTGGAGCAGGTTTTCATTAAGGATGACTCTGTTCATTGCTGCATTCTTGGGGATGATGGTGGGGGTCTTGAAGCATGCTGGCACCTGGAATGTATCCAGGGAGGTGTTGAAGATGTCCGTGAACACCAGAGACAGTTGGTCTGCCCAGTTCTTCAAAATGGATGGAGATACAGAGTCAGGTCTGGCTGTTTTGCATGGGTCTTGCCTCTTGAAGAGCCTTTTGACATCCCTCTCATGAATGGAGAGAGGCATCATGGGGAAGGATGTGGGGGTCCTTGCTGTTGTGCAGGGGAGCAGACTCTAGTTGTTGTGGGAGAGGAGGCGATGATGGGTTGGAGGTGATGATCATCATAGATTAGATTAGATAGAACTTTAGTGATCCCTTGGGAAGACTCCCTCAGGGAAATTGAGGTTCTAGCAGCATTGTATAGCAGCACACAGGGTAAGAAGCACACAGAGTACCAAAAGTAAAAAAGAAAAGCAGTTTGCAAATATAAATAAAAATACACAAATATAAATACCCGACATACTGATCAATACTGGTTTATTGGCTACTACTGTTCCTCTCATTCTCGACCTCTTTCTTCATGTTACTCCTCCTCTCCCTAAGTGGGGAGTTGTACAGTCTGATGGCCTGAGAGACAAAGGAGTTTTTCAGTCTGTTGGTCCTGAACTTGGGGAGGAGCAGTCTGTGGCTGAAGAGGCTCCTCTGGTTGCTGATGATGGTGTGCAGAGGGTGACTAGCACGGTCCATAATATCCAGCAGTTTGTCCAGTGTTCTCTTCTCTGCCACCATCACCAGAGAGTCCAGCATCATGCCAACCACTGAGCCAACCTGCCTGATCAGGCTGTACTTCCTCAGAAAGTACAGCCTGCTCTGTCCCTTCCTGTACAAGTGGCTGGTGTGGGTTGTCCAGTCCAGTTTGCTGTCCAGCCACAGTCTGAGGTACTTGTAGGAATCCTCAGCCTCCACTTCAGCTCCCTCGATCAGAACTGGTTGTGGACTTGGTCTGAACCTCCCAAAGTCAATGACCAGCTCCTTTGTCTTTGAGGTGTTGAGCTGTAGATGGTTTGTGTGGCACCAGGCAGCGAAGTCCTTCACTATGCTCCTGTACTCCTCTTCTGTGTCATCCCTGATGCCATCCTAACTGTGGCTGTGCCATTTGCAAACTTCTGGATGTGACACAGCTCAGAGTTGTACCAGAATTCAGAGGTGTACAGGTTGAAGAGAAAAGAGGCCAGCACCATGCCCTGGGGTGCCCCGGTGCTGCTGATCACTGTGTCAGACGTGGTGTCCAGAGGTGTCAAGTAACGAAGTACAAATACTTCGTTACTGTACTTAAGTACACTTTTTAGGTATCTATACTTTACTCCTTTACTTATTTTTCTGCCTACTTCTGACTTCTACTCATTACATTTTCACACAAGTATCTGTACTTTCTATTCCTTACATTTTTAAAACAAACAGCCTTGTTACTCTTGGCTTCAGCGCTGGTGGATGTGCGCTGACACCGCGGCTCCACCTGAAGCCCAAGGTGCCAGCGCAGTACCACCGGTGCGGCTTCACCGAGGCCCGATGTGCCAGCGCACATCCACCGGCGTGGCTCCACCTGAAGCCCGAGGTGCCAGCGCAGTTCCACCGGCGAGGCTTTACCGAGGTGCCAGCGTGGATTTATCTGACCATGGGTCCGAAGAAGGCACTGACGGCGGAGGAGGGAGACGATATCAAGAAGTCCCTGGACTTTTTGTCTGAGGAAATCTCTGTTGTTAAAATGCAGCAGAAATACATTATGGAGCTGGTGGAAGAAGTGAAGGCTCTCCGGATCCAGAATGCCGAGAAAGACCGGCATCTGGTGCACCTGGAGAACTGTGTTGCGGAGTTGGAACAGTACACAAGGATGAACAACGTTATTACAGGAATTCATATTAAACCTCGATCCTACGCACGGGCGGTGTCAGAAGACAGCGGAGGGGAGGCCAGTGAGCAGGAGGCCAGCTCAGTGGAACAACAGGTGGCTGACTTCCTGCAATCTAAAGGTATTCAAATGGACTGTAATAACATTGAAGCGTGCCACCCCCTGCCCAGGAGAGAGGATGGAGACAAGCGAGCAGTTATAATGAGGTTTGTCAACAGAAAACATAAAATGGCATTGTTAAAACAGGGACGGAAACTTAAAGGAACAAACGTATTCATCAATGAACATCTGACCAAAAGAAACGCAGACATCGTCAGGAAAGCTCGTCTCTTAAAAAAGCAGGGAAAAATTCAACAGACATGGACATCCAACTGCAAAACATTCAAACTGAACGGAACACCAGAACAAGCGAAGGTTATGGTAATCAGGAACATCGAGGAACTGGACAGATACGATCAATAAGGTATGAGGACACAAACACATCACAACACCATGACACAGACCAGAGGAACCTATTCATCTACTACATCATCTACATCTGGAGACAAGAAGGATATAACTCACAGGATTGCTGATCATGGAAAACTAGAACTGAGAACATTTAAATACACAGACCACAATGTACTGGACTTGAAGCACGATATAGACCTGGACAATAATTTCTTCTCAAATATTAATGACAGTTGTTGCTATTATACAGATGAACAGTTTAATCGGATCATTAAAACAGATAACAAATTATCAATAATCCATTTCAACAGCAGAAGTCTGTATGCAAACTTTAACAACATTAAAGAATATTTAAGTCAATTTAAAAAAATATTTAACATAACTGCTATATCAGAAACATGGATCAATGAAGATAAAGGAATGGATTTTGAACCAATCGAAGCAGTGGTTCGCAGATTGAAGCAATGCTTCGACCTATTGTTTCGTTTATTCTTTCTTTCTTTTGCTTAATTTCCCCCCACTAAAACCCTAAAGAGCATACTTCTATGAGTATTATTTACCTTTTCTATGTTAAACCGACCTGTTATGGTCTTCTGAAACAGTTGATAGATGTATTTTATAACTTAAAAACGGGAGCGACACTAACGTGTTAGCATGTCTATGGCATTTTCAATGTTAAAAGTTAGCATGAAGCAGTTGCAGCTGTCTTCACGTTCGGGTGCATTTGTTTTCAAATTGTAATATTTTTTAAATTTATTTTTGTTTATATATTAATAATCTAATGATTATTATATACAATTTCAGAGAAAGAGATAAAAAGAACCTGAATGGAAACACAACAGAAAATAAAATATAAAAGCAACTAACAATTAACATACATAAATAAATACATACATACATACAGAAATAAATAAATGTTTCCTGTGAACACCTAGTGACTCTTCCACCTCCATTTCATCGCTGTTTTATTTGTTTAATGACAGTTTGTTTCGGTCAAACCATATTTTCAATGTGTTAATTTCTTCAGTGATTTCCTCCAGAACTATCTGCCAAACTAGAAAACTGCTGCATCCTAGTAAGAGCAGAATACTACTGGAATGAATTTGAATAAGGAAAGTTGTTTGTTTTTTTTTCTCACTAAATGGGTGCTGCACTCACTGCAGTTTATTGTCTGGAATAGTCCCAGATTGCATTTCAGAGCTTCTAGAATTGAAACATTTTCATGCAGGTGGTGTTGGGGGGTAATTTGGGG
Source organism: Thalassophryne amazonica (assembly GCF_902500255.1). NCBI lineage: Eukaryota > Metazoa > Chordata > Actinopteri > Batrachoidiformes > Batrachoididae > Thalassophryne > Thalassophryne amazonica. The sequence goes on along the minus strand of NC_047113.1, from coordinate 96,321,562 downwards.
TTTTGGGTCTTGGGCCACATGTAGAACGAATCAGTTTTTAAATTAAGCTTTCAATTCATATAGTGGCATCTACCTTTTTTTTTTTTTTTTTTTAAAGGTTACTTTATACTTTTATACTTTAAGTAGGTTTTGGAGCACATGCTTTTTCACTTTTACTTGAGTAAAGAGGTCAAGTTGATACTTCAACTTTTACCAGAGTGTTTTTAAACTGCAGTATCTATACTTCTACTTAAGTAACAAATGTGTGTACTTTTGACACCACTGGTGGTGTCCCTCAGCTTGACATGCTGTGGCCTGTCTGTGAGGTAGCTGGAGATCCAAGTGACCAGGCAGAGGCCCACTCGCATCATGTTCAGGTTGTCCTGGAGCACAAGGGGCTGGATGGTGTTGAAGGCACTCGAGAAGTCCAGGAAGAGAATCCTCACTGTGCCATTTCCCTTATCCAGGTGCAAGTGGACTCGGTGTAGCAGGTAACAGCTACAACAGCTGCCATATATGCAAACTGCAGACACTCCTGGGCATGTTGCACCTGCTGTTTGAGGAAGTTGAGGAAGTGCCGCTCCAACATCTTCATCAGGTGTGAAGTGAGTGCGAAGTCATTCAGCCCACTGGATCGGTTCTTCTTAGAAAGTGGAATGATACATGATGTCTTCCAGATGGTGGGCACTCTCCCTAGCTGCAGGCTAAGATTGAAGATATGTTGTAGCACTTCTGCCAGTTCAGTCGCGCAGGTCTTCAGTAATCAGGGACACACCTTGTCTGGGCCTGCCGCTTCCTCAGCTGTCCCCTGGCCTGGTCCACAGTGATGTATAGAGGAGGTTGTGTTGAGGTGGGGGAGGAGGCAGATGGGGCTACTGCTATGATGTCTGGGGGGAGGTGTGCTTTTCACACCTTCCCAGACCTCTCTCATGTTATTTTGTTTCAGCTTGTGCTCCATCTTTCTCCTGTAGCTGTCCTTTTTTTCCCTCATACAGTTTCACCTCCCGCTGTGCTGCCTTCATTGCCTCTATGTCTCTGCTTCTGAAGGCAGCCTTCTTCCTGTTGAGGACAGCTTTGACTTCTTGCATTACCCAAGGTTTGTTGTTGGGGTAACAGCGGACAGTCTTGGTTGGGCAGACCATGTTTGCACAGAAGTTAAGATAACCCGTCAGACAGTGTGTTGTCCCTCTATGTCCTCATTGTGCGGGTTGATCAGCTCATCCCAGACAGTGGTGTTGTAATAGTCTCTCAGGGCACTTTCCACTTCTGGGGACCACCTCCTAAAGCCCCTGTCACAGTGGCACACAGCTCTCCACCCACTTCACGAGGAGTTTTTTTCTCAATACGCAGCAGTATGTTGAGGGCTATGCACATAGGACGGAAGAAATTAAACCTGTTTAATTTTCTTCGGTGTACAGCACAGCATGGAGACTTCACGCGAGTACACGCAGCGCTATGCTACTGTCCGCTATTGTGAGCCCACCCACGTGGCAACACGGTACTGTGCACCATTTCACATCTCCCTGTTGTTCTTCTCTGACAGAGAGAGAGAGAGAGAGAGAGAGAGAGAGAGAGAGAGAGCGCTTTATTTTAAGGAGTCTGAGTCTCCTTAAAATAAAAGCACTCTCTCTCTATCAGACTCCTTAAAATAAAAGCACTCTCTCTCTATCAGACTCCTTAAAATAAAAGCACTCTCTCTCTATCAGACTCCTTAAAATAAAAGCACTCTCTATCAGACTCCTTAAAATAAAAGCACTCTCTCTATCAGACTCCTTAAAATAAAAGCACTCTCTATCAGACTCCTTAAAATAAAAGCACTCTCTCTCTATCAGACTCCTTAAAATAAAAGCACTCTCTATCAGACTCCTTAAAATAAAAGCGCTCTCTCTCTATCAGACTCCTTAAAATAAAAGCGCTCTCTCGCACGCTCTCCCTCTCTCTCTCTGTGTGTCTAATCAGAGCTGTGACTCTTTAAAATAAACGCGCACTCGCTACATGTCGGTGCGATCATCAAACGCCCTGATCGATCAGTCTGATTAAAGCTGAAAAGAGCTGTGACTCTTTAAAATACACGCGCCCTCACTGCATGTCGGTGTGCTCATCAAACGTCCTGATCGATCAGTCTGATCAAAGCTGAAAAGAGCTGTTACTCTAAAATAAACGCGTACTCGCTGCATAAAAAAATAAAAAAATAAATAATAATAATAATAATAATAATAATAATAATAATGTTAAATGACTGTTTTTGAGCCGCACCACACCATGCAGTAGAGAACAGAGCGCACTTCCACAGAGGCAGAAAATAGCACTGAAAGTGGTGCAGCATGGCACACGCGACTGTGCACACATTAAAACGCGCAGCTGGAAGTATGAACGAACACTGTTAAAGGCTGAGTACTCGTGTATTTCGGGTGTATTTAAATGAAACACAATGCTGCAATGAGCAGCTCTATGAATACGCCACTGTGACAGGGGCTTAACAGAGCAAGTGGTTATGAGCTTTATTTTTTTCCCTGGCTTTAAACAGTCATTTTTACACCATGATCACTTTTAACTTTGTGTTCGTCTGTTTATTTCTGCAAAATCGCTCTTTTGTGCACATGCTGCTGTTGTCCATTCCTGGACAGCCGCCTTTGTGCTCAGTCTCACTGGCTTAAATTCCATCCGTGGCTTGCTGGCTTTATTTTTTCCCTGGCTTTAAACACAGTCATTTTTACACCATGAACACTTTTAACTTTGTGTTCATCTGTTTATTTCTGCAAAATCGCTTTTTGCTTGCGGTGCCGTTCTGCATACAGAATAAGAATGCCGCTTTAATTATATACACCTGTGGATCACTTTCAAAAAAAAAAAAAAAAAAAAAAAGATGAGTCAGTGCTCAGTGCGCACACACAGCGCAACTCATGTGATCCATTAACAAGATATTAAATCAACCATAGACATACGTTTACAGCTAGGAACTGTTTTATCAAGCTATAAAAACATTTAAAAAGTTACTTTAAGCTGTTTCAAAATACATTCCACATGGAGCAGGAAACAGAGGAAAAAAGCATCCAGATGAAACAGTCCTCTGTGATTCCAGAAGCGACTAGAGGTGTTTTCAGCATCCAATGTTTGGCAGAAAATGATTAATCTGCTACAAAATAATTGGTAACACTTTATATTAACTGCACTCTATAAAGCATTAGTAAAGCATTTATAAAGTGTAAGTAAATGCTTAAGTAACTACTTGTAAAACATTTACAAAGCTTTCTTTTTTATTAGCTACTCATTGTAAGAACATAAATACATGGCTTAATAATTGTTAATAACAAAATATGTAATGTCTTTATAAAACATTTATAATTTTTTTTTAATTCTCTATAAACCATTCAAGAAAAGTTGATCATTAGTAGTCTACCATTTACAAACATAAAATCAGACACTGTTCATTAGTGATAAAAATACTTTACAAATGATATTTTTAGTCTTTTTTTCCTCACAAATTATTAATCATTCTTTTTTTTAGCTACTCATTGGTAAGAACATAAATAGATGGCGTAATAATTATTAATAACAAATATGTAATGTCTTTATAAAACATTTGTGATTTTTTATTCTCTATAAAACATTTAAGAGCCACAATAATGACTTCTCTCTGCACCTATTATTTGTTCATCACATTCCTCTTCTGTTCTTTTTGCTGCTACTTGCTCTCTGCTCTCTAATTCTTTCCTTTTTTCCTTTTTAACTCTCTCAAATACTGTACCTCCCGTTATGGAGGTCCTCATAGTGCCATCTTTTTATTTATTTATTTATTTATTTATTTATTTATTTATTAGTGCTTATTTTTATTCAGTTTCTTAATTTTCATTTTTAGCACCCAATATTTTATGTTTTATTAATTAAATTTCTTAATTTTAAGCACCCAGTCATTTCAAGGAATATAACCTATTTTTTTTAAACCAAACAAGATGTGATTTTATTTATTTTATTTAAGTGCAAATGATACTCTATCACCAACAGATGGCAGCAGCTCACACAATTGTTCAACAAATTAAAACACACTTCCTGTTTCTGTTATCATTGTCGCCGAAGGTCCGAGGGCAAAGATTAGAATAAAAAAAAACTGGTTTTAACCGTTTTTTGGGCCGTATGGATTAATGTTGCTTAATCACTGGCATCCACATGCACTCTTCCAGCAGACACCTCACCGAAAATGATGGTTAATTGGCTATGCGCATAAGTGTTAGCAAAAGCTAGGCTAATGCTGCATTGGCTAACCGTTGTCATACCAAATCTGACTGCTTAACGTATTCTAAGGTTGAAAATCATCAAGCGGACACTTTGTTTCCATCCGTCCGAGAGGTTACTCGCTTGATCAATATGAATTTATATCATCAGAAGTAAAACCTCGTTAGTTTTTTAATACCAGTTATGTTGTGTGGGCCGCCAGAAGAGGAGGTACTGCTGGCCTACCACCAGAGGGCGTCCTGTCTGGAGTGCGGGCTCCAGGCACCAGAGGGCGCAGCCGCCTCACAGGAGCAGCCAGGGTGACAGCTGTCACGCATCACCTGCAACAGCTGTTACCAATCATCTGATCGGCAGGAGTATATCAGCAGGACGACGTCTCCACCTCTTTGCCGAGATATTGTTCTACCTGGAAGGTAACGTACCTCAGCTGTCTGCTTGACAATATCCTTTGTGACTTTTGTGCATTATTTTTGGACTGTTTTTCCAACGAGAGGTGGAGGTAGCATTCCTGCCGTGCTGATTCCTGGGTGCAAACGCATCCTCATTCACTTGCTTTTTGTTCCTCGCCAGCAGTACCAGATCCGACACGCGGAGGCAGTGGCCACCTGGGAGTTCGGGACTTGGCGGCTCCAGTATTCCCGGGGTCTGGTGGCGGAGGAAATCGTGTGGTTCCGGTTCTGCTTTGGACAGGCGTCTCCTATCTTCTGGTCTATTAAACATTAGGTCTCTCTCTTCTAAGTCCCTGTTGGTAAATGATATAATAATTGATCAACGTATTGATTTATTCTGCCTAACAGAAACCTGGTTACAGCAGGATGAATATGTTAGTTTAAATGAGTCAACACCCCCGAGTCACACTAACTGTCAGAATGCTCGTAGCACGGGCCGGGGCGGAGGATTAGCAGCAATCTTCCATTCCAGCTTATTAATTAATCAAAAACCTAGACAGAGCTTTAATTCATTTGAAAGCTTGTCTCTTAGTCTTGTCCATCCAAATTGGAAGTCCCAAAAACCAGTTTTATTTGTTATTATCTATCGTCCACCTGGTCGTTACTGTGAGTTTCTCTGTGAATTTTCAGACCTTTTGTCTGACTTAGTACTTAGCTCAGATAAGATAATTATAGTGGGCGTTTTTAACATCCACACAGATGCTGAGAATGACAGCCTCAACACTGCATTTAATCTATTATTAGACTCTATTGGCTTTGCTCAAAAAGTAAATGAGTCCACCCACCACTTTAATCATATCTTAGATCTTGTTCTGACTTATGGTATGGAAATAGAAGACTTAACAGTATTCCCTGAAAACTCCCTTTTGTCTGATCATTTTTTAATAACATTTACATTTACCCTGATGGACTACCCTGCAGTGGGGAATAAGTTTCATTACACTAGAAGTCTTTCAGAAAGCGCTGTAACTAGGTTTAAGGATATGATTCCTTCTTTATGTTCTCTAATGTCATATACCAACACAGAGCAGAGTAGCTACCTAAACTCTGTAAGGGAGTTAGAGTATCTCGTCAATAGTTTTACATCCTCATTGAAGACAACTTTGGATGCTGTAGCTCCTCTGAAAAAGAGAGCTTTAAATCAGAAGTGTCTGACTCCGTGGTATAACTCACAACTCGTAGCTTAAAGCAGATAACCCGTAAGTTGGAGAGGAAATGGCGTCTCACTAATTTAGAAGATCTTCACTTAGCCTGGAAAAAGAGTTTGTTGCTCTATAAAAAAGCCCTCCGTAAAGCTAGGACATCTTTCTACTCATCACTAATTGAGGAGAATAAGAACAACCCCAGGTTTCTTTTCAGCACTGTAGCCAGGCTGACAAAGAGTCAGAGCTCTATTGAGCTGAGTATTCCATTAACTTTAACTAGTAATGACTTCATGACTTTCTTTGCTAACAAAGTTTGACTATTAGAGAAAAAATTACTCATAACCATCCCAAAGATGTATCGTTATCTTTGGCTGCTTTCAGTGATGCCGGTATTTGGTTAGACTCTTTCTCTCCGATTGTTCTGTCTGAGTTATTTTCATTAGTTACTTCATCCAAACCATCAACATGTTTGTTAGACCCCATTCCTGCCAGGCTGCTCAAGGAAGTCCTACCATTATTTAATGTTTCAATCTTAAATATGATCAATCTATCTTTGTTAGTTGGTTATGTACCACAGGCTTTTAAGGTGGCAGTAATTAAACCATTACTTAAAAAGCCATCACTTGACCCAGCTATCTTAGCTAATTATAGGCCAATCTCCAACCTTCCTTTTCTCTCAAAGATTCTTGAGAGGGTAGTTGTAAAACAGCTAACTGATCACCTGCAGAGGAATGGTCTATTTGAAGAGTTTCATCATAGTACAGAAACAGCATTAGTGAAGGTTACAAATGATCTTCTTATGGCTTCGGACAGTGGACTTATCTCTGTGCTTGTTCTGTTGGACCTCAGTGCTGCTTTTGATACTGTTGACCATAAAATTTTGTTACAGAGATTGGAGCATGTCATAGGTATTAAAGGCACTGCGCTGCGGTGGTTTGAATCATATTTGTCTAATAGATTACAGTTTGTTCATGTAAATGGGGAATCTTCTTCACAGACTAACGTTAATTATGGAGTTCCACAAGGTTCTGTGCTAGGACCAATTTTATTCACTTTATACATGCTTCCCTTACGCAGTATTATTAGACGGTATTGCTTAAATTTTCATTGTTACGCAGATGATACCCAGCTTTATCTATCCATGAAGCCAGAGGATACACACCAATTAGCTAAACTGCAGGATTGTCTTACAGACATAAAGACATGGATGACCTCTAATTTCCTGCTTTTAAACTCAGATAAAACTGAAGTTATTGTACTTGGCCCCACAAATCTTAGAAGCATGGTGTCTAACCAGATCGTTACTCTGGATGGCATTTCCCTGATCTCTAGTAATACTGTGAGAAATCTTGGAGTCATTTTTGATCAGGATATGTCATTCAAAGCGCATATTAAACAAATATGTAGGACTGCCTTTTTGCATTTACGCAATATCTCTAAAATCAGAAAGGTCTTGTCTCAGAGTGATGCTGAAAAACTAATTCATGCATTTATTTCCTCTAGGCTGGACTATTGTAATTCATTATTATCAGGTTGTCCTAAAAGTTCCCTAAAAAGCCTTCAGTTGGTTCAGAATGCTGCAGCTAGAGTACTGATGGGGACTAGCAGGAGAGAGCATATCTCACCCGTGTTGGCCTCTCTTCATTGGCTTCCTGTTAATTCTAGAATAGAATTTAAAATTCTTCTTCTTACTTATAAGGTTTTGAATAATCAGGTCCCATCTTATCTTAGGGACCTCGTAGTACCATATTACCCCATTAGAGCGCTTCGCTCTCAGACTGCAGGCTTACTTGTAGTTCCTAGGGTTTGTAAGAGTAGAATGGGAGGCAGAGCCTTCAGCTTTCAGGCTCCTCTCCTGTGGAACCAGCTCCCAATTCAGATCAGGGAGACAGATACCCTCTCTACTTTTAAGATTAGGCTTAAAACTTTCCTTTTCGCTAAGGCTTATAGTTAGGGCTGGATCAGGTGACCCTGGACCATCCCTTGGTTATGCTGCTTTAGACGTAGACTGTGGGGGGGTTCCCACTGTAGCCAAGTGCTTGCTCATAGGGGGTCGTTTTGACCGTTGGGGTTTTTCATAATTATTGTATGGCCTTGCCTTACAATATAGAGCGCCTTGGGGCAACTGTTTGTTGTGATTTGGCGCTATATAAAAAAAAAGTTGATTGATTGATTGATCTTCGAGCCTGCCCACACGACACCTTGTGAATTGACTATTTTCTATTGTTGCAATCTGTTGTATTTGTTGTGCACATTCACAACAGTAAAGTGTTGTTATTTGACCTATTCCATTGTCCGTTCATTTGCGCCCCCTGTTGTGGGTCCGTGTACCTACACTTTCCCAACAGGATATCTCGGCCAACGTCATGGACCCCGAGGGGTGTCAACCGGCTGTTGAACGGCCAATGGAAGAGCAGGGCGCACAGGCGTCTGCAGGAGGAATGGTCGGTGAGTTGCAACGAATCCTCACTGCTTTTATGGCTCGGTTGGATCTAATAACCGAGCAGAACGTCCTCCTTAACTGCAGGGTGGAGGCTCTCGCCGCGCAGGTGGAGGTGCGCCCTCAGGGCGCTGCTGCGGCTCCCCCTCCTGTCGATCCTGTGCGCAACAGTGACGTTCCACAGGTCGTTCAATGACCCCTCCCACTTTCCCCTGAAGCATACATAAGCCCTCCAGAGCCGTACGGGGGTTGTGTGGAGATGTGCGCGGACTTTCTTATGCAGTGTTCGCTCGTCTTCGCACAACGTCCCGTCATGTACGCGACTGATGCTAGTAAGATAGCTTATGTAATTAATCTGCTTCGCGGCAAGGCACGCGCTTGGGCTACAGCACTCTGGGAGCAAAATTCACGGCTCCTTCTGACATATGATGGGTTTGTGAGGGAGTTCAGAACAGTGTTCGATCACCCAAATAGAGGAGAGACCGCTTCAGCCGTGCTGCTGTCAATGAGACAGGGGCGCCGGAGCGCAGCTGCTTATGCAGTCGACTTCCGCATCGCGGCTGCGAGGTCCGGCTGGAATAACACTGCCCTCCGCGCCGCCTTCGTAAACGGACTGTCGTTGGTCCTGAAGGAGCTCCTGGTGGCCAAGGACGAACCGCGGGATTTAGATGGGCTTATTGATCTCGTTATACGATTAGACAATCTGTTAGAAGAACGCCGTCGGGAACGAGACGAAGGGCGTGGCCGGGCATGCGCCGTCCCTCTCCCTTCCGGTTCCGACCGTGTTCCACCCTCCCCACGCTCCACGGCCTCTACGCTCCATGTAGTGACAGCTCCCCCTGTTGACGAAGCTATGGACACGAGCAGGGCCAAATTTAGGGCACCAGATAGACAGAGGAGGCTGGCCCGCGGAGCGTGCTTTGTTTGTGGCTCATTAGAGCATCAAGTAAGGGATTGCCCCGAGCGGTTAAAACACCAACGCCCGCCCCTAGACACTGGGTTAGGGGTGGGCCAAAACATTCACGTGGGACATACCCATATTGCCACACGACTCCCAGTGACAATCCTTTATGAGGATGTAACCCTGAAGGCCCCAGCACTGGTGGACACGGGCTCTGAACGGAATCTGTTAGACAGCAGATGGGCCAGGGAGATAGGGCTCCCTCTGGTGGCGCTTACCTCACCTGTGCAGGTGCGGGCACTAGATGGCTCCCTACTCCCACCAATCACACATAAGACACCACCAGTAACTCTGGTGGTGTCAGGAAATCACCGGGAGGAGATCGAGTTTTTTGTGACTCCTACTACCTCCCGTGTGATTTTAGGGTTCCCCTGGATGTTAAAACACAATCCCCGGATCGATTGGCTATCCGGGGTAGTGGTTCAGTGGAGCGAGACCTGCCATCGGGTATGTTTAGGTTCCTCGGTTCCTCCCGGTTCCCAGGCTAAGGAGGAGGTCAGAGTCCTGCCCAATCTGGGGACGGTGCCGGTGGAGTACCATGACCTTGTAGATGTGTTCAGTAAGGATCTGGCGCTCACCCTTCCCCCCCACCGTCCGTACGATTGTGCCATTGATTTGGTTCCAGGCGTTGAGTTCCCGTCCAGCAGGCTGTACAACCTCTCACGACCTGAGCGCGAATCAATGGAGACCTACATCCGGGACTCTTTAGCCGCCGGGTTGATCCGGAATTCCACCTCCCCGATGGGTGCAGGTTTCTTTTTTGTGGGTAAAAAAGACGGCGGACTTCGTCCATGCATTGATTATAGGGGACTGAACGAAATCACGGTTCGTAATCGATACCTGTTGCCCTTGTTGGATTCAGTGTTCACGCCCCTGCATGGAGCCCAAATGTTCACCAAGCTCGATCTTAGAAATGCGTATCACCTGGTTCGGATCCGGAAGGGAGACGAGTGGAAGACGGCATTTAACACCCCGTTAGGTCACTTTGAGTACCTGGTCATGCCGTTCGATCTTACAAACGCCCCCGCGACGTTCCAAGCATTGGTTAATGATGTCTTGCGGGATTTCCTGCACCGATTCGTCTTCGTATATCTGGATGATATACTCATCTTCTCTCCGGACCCTGAGACCCATGTCCGGCATGTACGACAGGTCCTGCAGCGGTTGTTGGAGAACCGACTGTTTGTGAAGGGCGAGAAGTGCGAGTTTCACCGCACTTCTTTGTCCTTCCTGGGGTTTATCATCTCCCCCAACTCCGTCGCTCCTGATCCGGCCAAGGTTGCGGCGGTGAGAGACTGGCCCCAACCCACTAGCCGTAGGAAGCTGCATCAGTTCCTCGGCTTTGCTAATTTCTACAGGAGGTTCATTAAGGGCTACAGTCAGGTAGTTAGCCCCCTGACAGCCCTGACCTCACCAAAAGTCCCCTTCACCTGGTCGGATCGTTGCGATGCCGCGTTCAAGGAGTTGAAACGGCGCTTCTCGTCTGCACCCGTTCTGGTGCAGCCCGATCCTAGTCGCCAGTTAGTGGTTGAAGTGGACGCCTCGGACTCAGGGATAGGAGCTGTGCTTTCCCAGAGCGGGAAGACCGATAAGGTCCTTCACCCGTGTGCCTATTTTTCCCGCAGGTTGACCCCGGCCGAACGGAACTATGACGTCGGCAATCGAGAACTCCTTGCGGTGAAAGAGGCTCTTGAAGAGTGGAGACATCTGTTGGAGGGAACGTCCGTGCCATTCACGGTTTTCACTGACCACCGGAACCTGGAGTATATCAGGACCGCCAAGCGGCTGAACCCCAGGCAAGCCCGCTGCTCACTGTTCTTCGGCCGTTTTGACTTCCGGATCACCTACCGTCCTGGAACCAAGAACCAGAGGTCGGATGCCTTGTCCCGGGTACATGAAGATGAAGTCAAAACGGAGTTGTCGGATCCACCGGAACCCATCATCCCGGAGTCCACTATCGTGGCCACCCTCACCTGGGACGTAGAGAGAACCGTCCGGGAGGCCCTGGCACGAAGCCCGGACCCCGGAACTGGGCCGAAGAACAGACTCTACGTCCCACCAGAAGCTAGGGCTGCAGTCCTGGACTTCTGTCACGGCTCTAAGCTCTCCTGTCATCCAGGGGTGCGAAGAACCGTGGCAGTTGTCCGGCAGCGCTTCTGGTGGGCGTCCCTAGAGGCCGACGTCCGGGATTATATCCAGGCCTGCACCACCTGCGCCAGGGGCAAGGCTGACCATCGCAGGGCTTCGGGACTGCTCCAGCCGCTGCCCGTGCCCCATCGCCCCTGGTCCCACATCGGCCTGGATTTTGTCACGGGCCTCCCGCCGTCCCAGGGCAACACCACCATCCTCACGATAGTGGACCGATTCTCCAAGGCGGCCCACTTCGTGGCCCTCCCGAAGCTCCCGACGGCCCAGGAGACAGCGGACCTCCTGGTCCACCACGTCGTCCGGTTGCATGGGATCCCGACAGACATCGTCTCCGATCACGGTCCCCAGTTCTCCTCGCAAGTCTGGAGGAGCTTCTGCCGGGAACTGGGGGCCACGGTGAGTCTCTCATCCAGGTATCATCCCCAGACCAACGGGCAAGCAGAACGGGCCAATCAGGAGGTGGAGCAGGCCCTGCGTTGCGTGACAGCCGCGCACCCGGCGGCCTGGAGTACCCATCTGGCCTGGATCGAGTATGCCCATAACAGCCAAGTGTCGTCAGCCACCGGCCTCTCCCCTTTCGAGGTGTGTCTGGGGTACCAACCTCCTTTGTTTCCGGTGGTTGAGGGAGAGGTCGGTGTGCCCTCGGTCCAGGCCCACCTACGGAAGTGCCATCGGGTGTGGCGTGCCGCCCGTTCTGCCTTGCTGAGGGCCCGGATGAGGATGAAGGCCCATGCAGACCGTCGGCGGACCCTGGCCCCTGCGTACCGGCCAGGGCAGGCAGTGTGGTTGTCTACTAAGGACATACCCCTTCAAGTGGACTCCCCTAAACTGCAGGACCGGTATATCGGTCCGTTCAAGATCATCAAGGTCATCAGTCCAGCCGCAGTGAGGCTTCAGCTTCCGGCCTCACTGCGGATCCATCCCGTTTTCCACGTGTCCCGGATCAAGCCCCATCACACCTCACCCCTCTGTACTCCCGGTCCGGCACCACCTCCTCCCAGATCATCGATGGCCAGCCGGCTTGGACTGTGCGCCGGCTCTTAGATGTCCGTAGGATGGGCTGGGGCTTCCAGTATTTGGTGGACTGGGAGGGGTACGGACCTGAAGAACGCTCCTGGGTGAAGAGGAGCTTCATCCTGGACCCAGCCCTCCTGGCCGATTTCTACCGCCGCCATCCGGACAAGCCTGGTCGGGCGCCAGGAGGCGCCCGTTGAGGGGGGGGTCCTGTTGTGTGGGCCGCCAGAAGAGGAGGTACTGCTGGCCCACCATCAGAGGGCGTCCTGTCTGGAGTGCGGGCTCCAGGCACCAGAGGGCGCAGCCGCCTCACAGGAGCAGCCAGGGTGACAGCTGTCACGCATCACCTGCAACAGCTGTTACCAATCATCTGATCGGCAGGAGTATATCAGCAGGACGACATCTCCACCTCTTTGCCGAGATATCGTTCTACCTGGAAGGTAACGTACCTCAGCTGTCTGCTTGACAATATCCTTTGTGACTTTTGTGCATTATTTTTGGACTGTTTTTCCCAACGAGAGGTGGAGGTAGCATTCCTGCCGTGCTGATTCCTGGGTGCAAACGCATCCTCATTCACTTGCTTTTTGTTCCTCGCCAGCAGTACCAGATCCGACACGCGGAGGCAGTGGCCACCTGGGAGTTCGGGATTGGCGGCTCCAGTATTCCCGGGGTCTGGTGGCGGAGGAAATCGTGTGGTTCCGGTTCTGCTTTGGACAGGCGTCTCCTATCTTCGAGCCTGCCCACACGACACCTTGTGAATTGACTATTTTCTATTGTTGCAATCTGTTGTATTTGTTGTGCACATTCACAACAGTAAAGTGTTGTTATTTGACCTATTCCATTGTCCGTTCATTTGCGCCCCCTGTTGTGGGTCCGTGTACCTACACTTTCCCAACAAGTTAGCCGATTAGTCGCTATCACTTAGCGACTAATGGCGACCCGTTCTGAACCCACGTTTAGCTATCGGTTAGCAACTAATGGCGGCACAATTACTTTCAAATCAACACCACCTCCTAACCGAACACTTTAACATTTCGCGACGAATGAACCCGCACTCCTTGTCTAATACCGCTGTACCAATTCCTCAAAACAAAATATGCGTTAAGTATTTATGAATGGATATATAAAAGTGAATTGACCAACTGTTGGTGACTCTGCTTAACACATATAAATAGCATCTACAAATGAGTTATAATGCAAATTTAACCTTCACTTTAATTAAGCTCACACGATACTTATTACTTCCTAATAGGTTGTAACGGCTTTCTAATAGTATTTTTAAATTTACTAAGGCATTGATAAGCATTTATAAATGCACATATAAAATTGAATTGGCCAGCTGTTTGAGACTGTGGTTAAAATATATATTAAGCATATGCAAATGAGTTATAAAACAAATTTAACCTTCACTTTAGTTAAGCTCACATGAAATACTTTACTAACAGCTTGTAAAGGCTTTATAATAGTATTTTTAGGTTTACTAATACATTGATAAGCATTTATAAATGCACATATAAAATTGAATTGGCCAGCTGTTTGAGACTGTGGTTAAAATATATATTAAGCATATACAAATGAGTTATAAAACAAATTCATTCTCTTTAAAACTGCATACTTATAGTGATGGGGAAAGAGACTTGAGCTTTGTACATTATTAACAATTGGTACATAAAGGATACATTGAGCATCAACTAACGGTTTATTACTGCTGAGTAAAGACTTAATAATTTGTGAGGAGAAAATGTAAAGACAACAAAAATATGATTTGTAAAGTATTTTTATCACTAATGAATAGTGTCTGAGTTTACATTTGTACATGAACTATTAATGATCATCCTTTCTTAAATGGTTTATAGAGAATTAAAAAAAAAACCTTTGTAAATGTTTTATAAAGACATTACATATTTTGTTATTAATAATTATTAAGCCATCTATTTATGTTCTTACCAATGAGTAACTAATAAAAAAGAAAGCTTTGTAAATGTTTTACAAGTAGTTACTTAAACATTTACTTACACTTTATAAATGCTTTACGAATGCTTTATAGCGTGCAGTTAATATAAAGTGTTACCAAATAATTATTTTATATACAGCGTCTAACACACAGAGCAGGTGGAATTGTGTGTGCAAGAAGGCAGCCACTCCAAAAATAGCCTCTCAGGTCCTGCGTTGCTACCAGGTGAATGGATAATGGGCTTTTAGCAGACTCATAAGCACTACGCAAATGCCTCTAAGCCATTGCAGTAACTCGTACACAAACTGCACCACGTTGTTGTTGCTAAATTTTGAACTTCTTGAAATTAGCGCCACGCTCAGAGAGGAGCCTCGTTAACTAAGAGCCACTCAGAGCCACGAAACTCCGATGATAGTTGAAGAAACCCTCTCGTAGCAAAGAAAAAATGCTGCGTGGCTCATTATTCATCCTTCATTATTCGGTTGGACCCAGGCTTATGGCCACAGGCTAACGATTAGCAGCTGGAGTACAAGACCGTCTTTACATAGATGTGTCCTGGGTCTCCAACAGCACCAGTTTCATGAGGGATTGAATTAGGACTGTCCCACTGTATTTCAAATCTGCAGTAAATTTCGTCCAGGTGGTTGGCCAGACATTTTTTTTTACTTCAATCACCTGTTTTTGCACTGTCCCATTCCATCACATTTTATTTATTTAACAGTGAATATAGTTTTGTCTGTTTGACTATTTTACTTCTTATAGAAGTGTTTTCTTTTTTCTTTTCTTATTGCTTATGCACCAATGACACTAGATCAAATTCCTTGTATGTGCGCACTTCCTTGGCAGTAAATTCAATTCTAATTATGATTCAGCATTCATCTTCCCCTCGACCCTAACTAGTCTCCCAGTTCCTACCACCAAAAAAAAAAACATCCCCACAGCATGATGCTGCCACCACCATGCTTCACTGTGGGGATGCTGCCTGGTTTTCTTCAAATGTGACACCTGACATTCACGCCAAAAAGTTCAATCTTTGTCTCATCAGACCAGAGTATTTTTTTTCTCATGGTCTAAGAGTTATTCAGGTGCGTTTTGGCAAACTTCAAGCAGGCTGAAAAGAATAGAGCCTTTCTTGTCAATGGACATACAACAAAATTTGTCCTCCCATCCTAATTACAGTTCAACACAATCCAACCACTAGGAGCAATGGGCAACCACAGTCCAGCACCCGGGGACCAACCCCAGATGTAGAGACGTTGCCTTGGTCAGGGGCAGAGAAAGGAACAGACCCAAAATAAGCATGTTTTTGATTGCAGGAGAAAACCAGAGTGGCCGGAGGAAACTGACCCAGACACAGGGAGAACATGCTAACTCCACACAAAACGAGAGAGAAGCGATCCTATGACCTTCTTGCTGTGAGGCTCCAGTGCTGACAACTAAGCCATCGTGCCGTTATGCCATGTGCGTTTCACTAAGGAGTGCCTTCCATCTGATTACTCTACCATACAGGCCATATATCTTCATTCACAGCTTCATGTTGTAGAGTAGTGGAGTCAAAAAGGATTGGAAAACAGCAAAATAAATCAAATCTAAGCTCGGTTTTCCTGTATGCCTTCTGGCAAACTGCAGATGAAATTATTTTTCTTTTCAAGAAAATCTTCTACACCACTTCGTCATGAAGCTGTATAACTGGTGAGACAACATAAACTAGAGCACTGCACATGTAGAGGGTAAACCTCCGCCAACACTAGTTTCCATGAATTTCTTGTTACAAGTGACTTTTCAAAAGTTAAAATGTAATACAAAATATTAATCAAAAGGGCTTTTCAAAGTTAATATAAAATACCCGCTAAATTCACAGTACGGATCAGATGTGTATCAAACTATTCATTCTGTTCATTGAGAGTACCAGTTTGCACCTCTTTGTCACAAATAAGAGTGATTGATGTGCTTTTGATTGAGATATAATGCAAAATGTACATCAAATGGGCTTTTCAATATTAAATTTAAATGTCCACAAAATCCACAATCCGTATCAGATCTGGATCAAACTTTGTCAGGTGATAGTGAGTGCCAGTCTGCACCTCACTTTCAAATATGAGGGTGATTGGGACATGTTTGATTAAAATATAATGTAAAATATACATTAAATGTGTTGTGAAAGTGTAATGACACGGACCCACAACAGGGGGCGTAAATGAACGGAATAAATATATATACTGAATATATATGCCAAAATATAACAATTTAATGTTGTGAAATGTGCACAACGGAATACAGATGCTGCTCTTTAGGTAACAGTCAATGTAATCACAGGTGACGTGTGGGCAGGCTCGAGGATAGGAGACGCCTGTCCAGAGAAGAGCCAGGCCCCACACGGCTTCCACTGCCAACGGAGACCTGCAATACACCGGAGCCGCCAAGTCCTGAGTCTTCAGGTTGCCACTGCCTCCAGCTGTCAGATCTGGTACTGCTGGCGGGAAGAACAAACAGGTTATGGTGGGTGTGCGAACACCCAGTAAACAGCAAAATCACAGTTCTTTCCTGAGGGAAAAGTCCTCCACTCCCAGGTAGCAGGAAAACTGAATACGTGCAGTGCCTTATGTAATACTCAGGAAATTTAGGAGTGGAAACGCCAGCTCCTCCAAATTCCCACAAAACCAGCTCCAAGCTGTAAGTATTCAGAAGGTTACGACTGCAAAGAGTTCAGAAGCAATTATGTGCGTATGGCACAGAGACGGCTGAGAGGTTTACCTGTCGGGTAAGCTGATATCTCGGAAGGGAGGTGGAGTCACTGCCCGGCTTATGTAGGAAGGTGGTGATGATGGCAATAAGTGACAGCTGTCATCCTGGTGGTGATGATGATAATGAGTGACAGCTGTCATCCCGGTGCTCCTGGTTGCTCTTGGGAGGCGACTGCACCCTCTGGTGCCTGAAGCCCGCCTTCAGGCCAGGGCGCCCTCTGGTGTTGGGCCAGCAGTACCTCCTCTTCTGGCAGCCCACACAACAGGACCCCCCCCCCCTTCAACGGGCGCCTCCTGGCGCCTGACCAGGCTTGTCGGGATGTCGGTTGTAGAAATCGGCCAGGAGGGCCGGGTCCAGGATGAAGCTCCTCTTCACCCAGGAGCGCTATTTGGGTCCGTAACCCTCCCAGTATACTGAAACCTCCAGCCCTTTCGATGGACGTCCAGGAGCTTGAAAACCGTCCATGCAGGCTCCCCGTCGATGATCCGGGCAGGAGGCGGCGCCGGTCCGGGGGTGCAGAGGGTTGAGGTGTGGTGTGGTTTAATCCGGGAGACATGGAATACTGGGTGGATCCGCAGTGAAGCTGGCAGCTGCAGCTTCACTTCGGCCGGGCTGAGGACCTTGAGGATCTTGAATGATCCGATAAAGCAGTCCTTCAGCTTGGGGAGTCCACTTGCAGGGGAATTTCCTTGGTTGAAAGCCACACCTCCTGCCCGGGCTGGTATGCAAGGGCCGGGGAACGCCAGTGGTCTGCATGGGCCTTGGCCCTCGCCTGGGCCTTTAGCAGGGCAGAGCGGGCCGTGCGCCACACCCAACGGCACCTCCGTAGGTGGGCCTGGATCGAGGGCACACCGACCTCTCCCTTCATGATTGGGAACAATGGGGGCTGGTACCCCAAGCACACCTCAAACGGGGAGAGGCCGGTAGCAGAGGACACTTGGCTGTTATGAGCGTACTCGATCCAGGCCAGATGGTTGCTTCAGGGCATCGGGTGCACGGAGGTCACGCAGCGGAGGGCCTGCTCCAGTTCCTGGTTCGCCCGCTCTGTCTGTCCATTTGTTTGGGGATGGTACCTGGACAAGAGGCTCACGGTGGCCCCCAGTTCCCTGCAGAAACTCCTCCAGACATGTGAGGACCACGATCTGAGACGATGTCGTTCGGGATCCCATGCAGACGTACGACATGGTGGACCAGGAGGTCTGTTGTCTCCTGGGCCGTTGGGAGCTTCGGGAGGGCCACGAAGTGGGCCGCCTTGGAGAACCGGTCCACTATCGTGGGGATGGTCGTCATGCCCTGGGACGGCGGGAGGCCTGTGACGAAGTCCAGGCCGATGTGGGACCAGGGGCGATGAGGCACAGGCAGCGGCTGGAGGAGTCCTTGTCCTTTTTTATGATCCGCCTTGCCCCTGGTACAGGCCTGGACATACTCCTGGACGTCGGCCTCCGTAGACGCCCACCAGAAGCGCTGCCGGACCGCTGCCACAGTTCTTCGCACGCCTGGGTGGCAGGAGAGCTTAGAACCGTGACAGAAGTCTAGGACTGCAGCCCTGGCCTCTGGTGGGACATACAGTTTGTTCTTGGGTCCAGTTCCCAGGTCCGGGTTCCGTGCCAGGGCCTCCCGGACGGTCTTCTCCACGTCCCAGGTGAGGGTGGCCATGATAGCGGACTCGGGTATGATGGTGTCCAGTGGATCTGACAGCTATGTTCCGACTTCCTCCTCGTGCACCCGGGACAGCGCATCGGACCGTTGGTTATTGGTCCCGGGGCGTTACGTGAAATGGAAGTCAAAATGACCGAAGAACAGTCACCAGCAGGCTTGCCTGGGGTTCAGACTCTTGGCGGTCCGGATGTATTCCAGGTTCCGATGGTCCGTGAAAACCGTAAATGGTACCGCCACTCCCTCCAACAGGTGTCTCCACTCCTCAAGGGCCTCTTTCACCGCCAGGCATTCCCGATTGCCGACGTCGTAGTTCCTTTCAGCCGGGGTCAACCTGTGGGAAAAATAGGCACAAGGGTGGAGGACCTTGTCGGACTCCCTACTCTGGGACAGCACGGCTCCTATCCCTGAGTCAGAGGCATCCACTTCAACTATGAACTGGCAGTTAGGATCGGGCTGCACCAGAACTGGTACAGTCGAGAACCGGCATTTCAACTCCCTAAACGCGGCTTCGCACCGATCCGACCACATGAAGGGGACTTTAGGGGAGGTTAGGGCCGCCAGGGGGGACGAACTACCTGGCTATAGCCCTTTTTGATCCTCCGATAGAAATTTGCAAAACCGAGGAACTGTTGCAGTTTCCTACGGCTTGTTGGTTGGGGCCAATCTCTCACCGCCGCTACCATGGCTGGATCAGGGGCGACGGAGTTGGAGGAGATTATGAACCCCAGGAAGGACAAAGAAATGCGGTGGAACTCACACTTCTCGCCCTTCACAAACAACCAATTCTCCAATAACCGCTGCAGGACCTGACATACATGCATGACATGGGTCTCAGGATCCGGGGAGAAGATGAGAATATCGTCCAGGTATACAAAGACGAACCGATGCAGGAAGTCCCACAAGACGTCATTTACCAAGGCTTGGAACGTCGCGGGCACATTTGTGAGGCCGAACAGCATGACCAGGTACTCAAAGTGACCTAACGGGGTGTTGAATGCCACTTGTCTCCCTTCCGGATCTGAACCAGGTGATATGCATTCCTGAGATCCAACTGTGTGAAGATTTGGGCTCCATGCAAGGGCATGAACACTGAATCCAACAGAGGTAGCGGGTATCGGTTGCGAACCCTGATTTCGTTCGACCCTCTGTAGTCAATGCATGGACGGAGTCCGCCGCCTTTCTTGCCCACAAAAAAGAAACTAGCACCCATCGGGGAGGTGGAGTTCTGGATCAACCCAGCAGCAAAAGAGTCCCGGATGTAGGTCTCCATTGATTCGCGCTCCGGACGTGAGAGGTTGTACAGCCTGCTGGACGGGTACTCTATGCCCGGGATCAAATCAATGGCACAATCATACGGATGGTGTGGGGGCAGCGTGAGTGCCAGATCTTTGCTGAAGACGTCAGCAAGGTCGTGGTACTTGGCTGGCACCACCGCAAGATTGGGGAGAATTTGAACCTCCTCTTTAGCTGTCACACCGGGTGGGACCGAGGATCCTAAGCACTCCCGGTGGCAGGTTTCGCTCCACTGAGCCACAACCCCAGATGGCCAATCTATCCGGGGATTGTGCTTCACCATCCATAGAAAGCCCAAAATGACTCGGGAGGTAGAAGGTGTTACATAAAACACAATCTCCTCCCTGTGATTCCCAGACACAACCAATGTCACGGGCTGTGTCTGGTGTGTTATTAGTGGAAGAAGGGTGCCATCTAGTGCCCGTACCTTCAATGGTGAAGGGAGGGCCACTAGAGGGAGCCCTACTTCCTTTGCACATCTGCTGTCCAGCAGATTCCCTTCCGACCCCGTGTCCACCACTGCTGGGGCGTGAAGGGTGAGATCCCCACTCAGGATCGTGACTGGGATGCGTGCAGATTTACGTGGTTTCCGTGCATGAGTGTTATGGCCCACCCTTAGCCCAGTCTCTAAGGGCGGACATTGGTGTTTAACCGCTTGGGGCAGTTCTTCTGTATGTGCTCGCTTGAGCCGCAGAAAAAACACTCCCCGCGGGCCAGCCTCCGTTGTCTATTGTTAGATTTATCTTTGGCCCTGCTCATGTCCATAGCTTTGTCAGCAGGGGGAGCTGTTGCCACACGGAGCTCTCTGGCTGTGGAGCGTGGGGACGGCGGCACCCTTTCGGACCCGGAAGGAAGAGGGACGGCTTGTGCCCGGTCACGCCCTTCGTCTCGCTCCCGACGATGTTCTTCCAATCGGTTGTCTAACCGTATAACCAGGTCGATAAGCCCATCTAAATCCCGTGGCTCGTCCTTAGCCACCAGGTGCTCCTTTAGGACCGGCGACAGTCCGTTTACAAAGGCGGCACGGAGTGCAACAGTATTCCAGCCGGCCCTCGCTGCCGCTATGAGGAAGTCGACTGCATACTCAGCTGCACTCTGACGCCCCTGTCTTATCGACAGCAGCACGTTTGAAGTGGTCTCGCCTCTATTAGGGTGATCGAACACTTGATTGAACTCCCTCACAAATCCAGTATATGTTGTTAGGAGCCGTGAGTTCTGCTCCCAGAGTGCCGTAGCCCAGGCGCATGCCTCTCCTCGAAGCAAATTTATGATATAAGCCACCTGGCTGGAATCTGACACATACATGACGGGACGCTGTGCAAAGACGAGCGAACACTGCATCAAGACGTCTGTGCACGTCTCGACACAACCTCCGTACGGTTCTGGAGGGCTTATGTATGCTTCAGGGGACATTGAGCGACCACTGGAATGTCTGTATTCAGCACCAGGTCAGCAGGAGGAGGTGCTGCAGCTGCGCCCTGTGCGCGTGCTTCCACCTGCGCGGTTAGAGCCTCCATCCTCCGATTGAGTATGACGTTCTGCTCAGTCACTAAGTCCAACCGAGCAGTGAAGGCGGTTAAGATCTGCTGCAACTCACCTAACACGCCTCCTGCTGGTGCCTGTGCACCTTGCGTTTCCATTGATTGTTCAATCGATGGCTGACGCCCCTCGGGATCCATGACGTTTGGCTGAGATATCCTGTTGTGAAAGTGTAATGACACAGACCCACAACAGGGGGCGTAAATGAACGGACAATGGAAATGCCAAAATATAACAATTTAATGTTGTGAAATGTGCACAACGGAATACAGATGCTGCTCTTTAGGTAACAGTCAATGTAATCACAGGTGGCGTGTGGGCAGGCTCGAGGATAGGAGACGCCTGTCCAGAGAAGAGCCAGGCCCCACACGGCTTCCACTGCCAACGGAGACCTGCAATACACCGGAGCCGCCAAGTCCTGAGTCTCCAGGTTGCCACTGCCTCCAGCTGTCAGATCTGGTACTGCTGGCGGGAAGAACAAACAGGTTATGGTGGGTGTGCGAACACCCAGTAAACAGTCAGCAAAATCACAGTTCTTTCCTGAGGGAAAAGTCCTCCACCAGGTAGCAGGAAAACTGAATACGTGCAGTGCCTTATGTAATACACAGGAAATTTAGGAGTGGAAACGCCAGCTCCTCCAAATTCTCACAAAACCAGCTCCAAGCTGTAAGTATTCAGAAGGTTATGACTGCAAAGAGTTCAGAAGCAATTATGTGCGTACGGCACAGAGACGGCTGAGAGGTTTACCTGTCGGTTAAGCTGATATCTTGGAAGGGAGGTGGAGTCAAGCTGTCATCCCGGTGCTCCTGGTTGCTCTTGGGAGGCGACTGCGCCCTCTGGTGCCTGAAGCCCACCTTCAGGCAGGGCGCCCTCTGGTGTTGGGCCAGCAGTACCTCCTCTTCCGGCGGCCCACACAGCAAAATGGGCTTTTCAAAGTTAAATTCAAATGGCCAAAAAATGTGTAATCTGGATCAGATCCAAATTAAACTTTGTCAGTCAATAAAGGATACCTTCCTACATAATACTCACAAACATGAAAGAAATTTGATCTTTTTTGACAGAGTTATGAATTTTTGAATATTCATTTAATGTTAAAATAGGGACTTTTCCAATATTCCAACATTTTTCCTGACTTTGACCTGTGACCTTAACAATTTAATCACTTCTTGCCTATCAGATTATGAATCTTCAGTAAAAAAAAAAAAAAAAAACAAAAAAAAAAAACATAATGATTTATGTTCACAGTCAAACAAACTGACACACAGGTGTGAAAACATAATCTCCTCCAAATTCATTGGTGGAGGTAAATATAGATCAAAATGGTTTTTCAATATTAAAATTAAATAACCGCTAAATCTGCAGTACCGATCAGATGCAGATAAACTTAGTCTTTTCATTGCGAGTGCCAGTTTAAACATCAGTGTCGCAAATGACAGTGATTGATGCACTTTTGATTGAGAAATGATACATGATCATGTACACGATCCCTCTTGGGTCTGTTTTTAAAAAGCACAAAGTCTGTTTTCATTGTTTTGCAGACGACATTCAGATTTACCTTCCTGTAACTTCCTGTGATACCCAGACTGCTGTAATAATACTACAGGACTGTCTGAATGATGTACAAGTATGGATGGGAACTAATTTTCTGAATCTTAATAAACATAAAATTGAGATTTTAGTGTTCGGGCAAAGTAACCCTCTACAAGGACAAGACAGTGTTATTGGTCCTCTGTCCATTTTTTGCTGCCCTTTCGTAAAAAATCTAGGGGTGATAGTTGACCCAATGTTCAGATTTGATAAGCACATCAGCTCTGTCATCAGGGCCAGCTTCTTTCAGCTTCGTATTATTCGTCTGTTTTTCTGTTGTTTAATGCTGCCAAATTATACTGTATTTCTTGTCTTTCTGATGCCTGGTTCTGTTTTTTTTCTCTCTGTTTAAGGTGCAGCTCCATCCAGAGATGGGAGTTGTATTTGTGCTGGAAACCCCCCTGTCCTGTGCACCAACAGCATTTCCTGTATATTCATTTTGTGAATTGTTTTTGTGAACTGTCTGCTTGAGGTTTCTTCCTCAGAGGGAGTTTTTGGAGGGTAGAGCTTTGGCTCAGTCCCTAAACCTGTCAAACTCACTGCTGTCACCTTCATTCTCAACATCATCACCAGCTCCTTGTTGTATGGCTGGGGGGCCTGGCTGCCTTTTTGTTTCTGTCTTTTGTTTTTCCTTCCAGGTGGCTTGCATTTGGGACTGAGTGGCTGTGTTGCTGAGGTTATCAGGACCTCACCCTGATCACCTGCGGCTCGTCAGGACTCACAGCTGTGGTGCATCTATATGGATTGGAACATGGTGGCATTTAAGACTGGAGTATACAGTGTGTATTTGCCAGAGACTCGACCTTGTGACCAGACGGGTGAGATCGTCGTCTCGGGAGCCATCTCATCATCAGTGGATGCAGAGAACGTCCAGGGTTTGATGCACGGTCTGTGAAAGAGGAGGGGGTGAGGTCTCATGCTCGTCAGCACACTTCCTGAGGTACGTTAGATTTTGTGACTAACGTTTATACAGTCAGTAAATGTGGTGTCCCTCACACCTTATTATATTGAGCTGTACGTTAGTCATGTATCGGCTTCTACTGCAGTGGAGTTTTGTGAACTGGATGTTCCATGCCTGCAGGTTGGGAAGCTGATTAGTAATTAAGCCAGGAAGTGTTTGCTGTTTATGTACACCTTTGAGTGGTCTCTCTGTGTGTCGAGTGTGGACTCACATAATGGTTCCTTCTTTCACAGACTCGGTTTGTTGCGGCCACCTGGGGGGTGTCGGTGGGGTCCTTGGGTCCGAACGGCTTCTGGCTCTGGACCGTTAGCGCTGCTGGGAGCGCACCGTATCACCACCACGCCAGACTGCACACTCTTTTGTTGTTTTGTATCACATCACTGTTATGTATTAAATTCAGTTAGCCTTTGTACCGTGCTCTGCTTATTTCATACTGGGTCCTTCAAACGCTGGTCGGTTCTCCGAGCTGTGTCCGACACATAACACTCCTAACACCACCAATCACTTCATTCTCTTCTCTTGCCTGGAATCTCATGTTCCCGTAACTGGTACTGTTCTCTCCCAGTTCAGATCATATCTCCCAAATAGACAACAATGCATCAGTATTAAAAACTGAACCTTCTCTGTCACTCTTTTGTCCCAAGGCATCCCTAGGGCTCAGTGCTTGGGCCTTGAGTGTTCATCCTCTATATCCTCCTCTGTCACAGCACACACAAACATGGCCTGCTTTTCCACTGTTACACTGATGATGTCCAGATACACATTTCCACAAAATCATCACAACCTTAAATCCTGGACACAAGTCAACGTCCTCCAACTCAACTGTGATAAATCTAACTTAATCATCACTGGTTCAAAATCCATCACAAAAACACACACATAACTTCTGCCTCACCATTAAAAAGTCATGCCTGCTTCCATCACCCCACATCCACAACCTTGCAGTTATTTTTGTCAGTAACCTCACTTTTGAACAGAGCTGCCTTCTCAGACATCAAATACATTGCTCGACTCCACTCATTACTCTCTTTCTCTATGGCCAAAACCCTGATACACACATTCATTGCATCCAGAATTAAGAACTACAAAGATAATTCAGAACTTTAACTGCATGGTTTATCAGCCAAAGTCCTCAACAAACTTCAACACATTCAGAAAACTGCTGCCCATCTCCTCACTCATGTGACCACATCACTTCGGTCCTCTAGAACCTCCACTGGCTCCCTGTTACACAGCTGATCTGGTTTAAAGCCTGTACTTCACAACCAGGCCTTTTCCTATCTTACTGGCCTCATTGATCCATCGTTACACTCTGATACAAATATTCTTTATGCACCACTCTGGACTGCACCAAACCTTGGGCAAAAGGGCATTCTGCATCACTAGGGTCCCTTTATTGAGAGAGTAGCATCAACTGAGAACATGGTGTCATTCTGGGGCCAACTGTGCTGAACTACTGAATGAACCATTTATGTTTTCAACATTTGTTTTCCCCTTTTTATCATTTAACCACATACAGCAACACATCCAGGTACAGGTGCTATCAAAATAAATATAAAAAACAGGTAAGCTATCAAATTTACAGAAATGATCAATTTATCATGATTTATTTCATTAATTTAAATCCTGAATGTATGCTTCTGTAACTCTGTAACTTCGTGTCATGCAATGACATGCGTGACAGTTTTAAAGTTCTCCATCGCTGGATTATTAGGCTTATTATAGACTAATCTGGACTCAACAAGCTTTTCTTTCTACAATCATCACCTCCAATTCAAAGTTAAGGTGTACAGTTTCCTCTTTTTCCAAATGCGTGTTGTAAATTTGCAGACTTTTCTGCCAAATGTATGTAATTTTGAAATGTAATCAGCATGCACACAGCAAAAACATTAAAATATGAGAGGAAAGAGTAAAAGCAGAAAAGTATCATATCACAGCCTTCTGCGGTGTCCGATTTAACAGGTGCACATCAGACTGCGGGTCTGAGTCTGAGCACGGTGCGAAAAAAAATAAATGGCCAGGCTCTTAATCACTAAAATGACCCTGGTCCCACACGCGAGGGGTTTTTAGTGGAAATACATTGCGACATTTTATGTGAGCGAAAAATCTGTTATACAAAATCTGTTATACACAGTGTTTATTACATGGAAAACAATACAAAAACATTACGACTTTTTTTGTCCGGTGACTGCGAATATCCAGTTTATACAATGACAGTTTAGGTGAGTTTTACTGTACATCCCAAGAGACAAACAAAGGAAAATGAGAATAAAAATGAAACTAAAAGTATAACTCTAAATGAAATAACTACCTTAATACCAAAACAAGTATAGAAAACAAATAAAGAAAACCATAACTGAACACAGAAATATATCTAACACCTTAAAAATTAGATACCATGCAAAACAAGATCTTATACACAATAAAATACATCAATGTTTTGATGCTGTGTGATACAGACCTCCTGACACCATGAAGTGCAAAACTTTTTTTCACCAAAAAAATGTAATTTTTTGCTTGTTTTTTGACATAAATTGCCAATTAATGAGTACAAAATTGTATCATACATACATTTTAGACACACCATTGGAAAAGACAATTTCTTTGCTGTAGACAGACATGTTGATTCTTAATCTTGTCTATTTATACAGCACTGAGAATTTTTTTTAACACGTGGCAAGGTCTAATACGAGGTCTGTTAGAAAAGTATCCAACCTTTTTATTTTTTTCAAAAACCTGATGGATTTGAATCATGTGTGCTTGCATGAGCCAACCTTGAACCTTCGTGCGCAAGCGTGAGTTTTTTCACGCCTGTCGATTGCGTCATTTGCTTGTAAGCAGCCTTTATGTGAGGATGGGTGTAGTCTCTCGTCATTTTTTCTTTGCAAGGAAATGGCGGAACGACTGGAGCAGCGCGACTGCATCAAATTTTACTAGAAACTGGGCGACAGCCAGGTGGAAACCATTCGGATTATTCAGACGGCTTTCGGTGATGATCCTTTAGGCATCACACAGATTAAGGGGCGGTACAACCGATTTAAAGACGTCCGCACAACGGTGGAGGGCGCGCCGCGCTCCAATTGGCATCAACATGCTGAAATTACCAGATCATTTCCAAAATGAATGCTGTGGTGATGTGGGACTGTTGTGTGACTATCCGAAAACTGTGGAAGAGGTGGACATCAGCACTTTTTCGGCACATTCCACTGTGACAGAAGATTTGGCCATGAAAAGAGTTGCAGAGAAATTCATCGGCACGACGCTGATGGCGCAGCAAAAGCGCCTACGTGTTGAAGCCTCACAGGACATGTTGTGACATGCTCACCTCTTCCACCATTCGGAAGATTCAGACGGCTTTCGGTGGCTTTTCAGTCGTGTGACTATCCGAGAACGTGTGGACGAGCTGGAAATGTTACAACATGTGCTGTGAGACTTCAACACGTAGGCGCTTTTGCTGCGCCATCAGCGTCGTGCCGATGAATTTCGCTGCAACTCTTTCATGGCCAAATCTTCTGTCACAGTGGAATATGCCGAAAAAGTGCTGATGTCCACCTCTTCCACAATTTCTCGGATAATCACACGACGGTCCCACATCACCACAGCGTTCACTTTGGAAATGATCTGGTCATTTCAGCATGTTGATGGCCGCCCGGAGTGCGGCTCACTCTCCACCGTTGTGCGGATGTCTTTAAACTGGTTGTACCACTCCTTAATGTGTGTGATGCCCATAGGATCATCACCGAAAGCCGTCTGAATAATCCGAATGGTTTCCACCTGGCTGTCGCCCAGTTTGTGGCAAAATTTGATGCGGCGCTGCTCCAGTTGTTCCGCCATCTCCTTGCAAAGAAAAAAACGACGAGAGACTCCACCCATCCTCACACAAAGGCTGCTTACAAGCAAATGAGGCAATCGACAGGTGTGAAAAAACTCACGCATGCGCACGAAGGCTCAAGGTTGGTTCATGCAAGCACACGTGATTCAAATCCATCAGGTTTTTGAAAAAAATAAAAAGGTCAGATACTTTTCTAACAGACCTAGTATTCTTAATGGTCTGAGCCAACTGTGACTCATGCTGGAGCTATACAGACAAGAGGGGAAAAAGAAAAAGAAAACAATGCAAAGAGGCTGACTTGGGGCTTGCAGGGGCATGCTCCCCTGAAAAATTTCAAAATTGAAGGTGCATTTCCCTGCAATCTGAGGCTAGTCAAGCATGTATTTTGGACATTTGAAACAGGTAATTGTTATAATTTTATGAACAAGTTAAGAGGAATGATACACACACAAAAAAATATTTCAGTATCTGACATCAAATGTCACAATATTGTTTTACACTCTGCATAATGGTCAGGTTCCACACTAACAACCAGGCAGTAGAAAGTGAGATATAGCACATCATTATTTGGAGATATTAATGACCCTTTATAGGATTTTTAAACGGTCAAAACATTTGAATGAAGGCTGCCAAAAACCTCAGTTCATATGTATTTCATTTTGCTATAGTTCTTGACCTTTTTTGTCGTTTGCTTAGTTTTTGTAACATTAGATTTTAGTTTGACTTTGTTCAACCAGCTGAATGTTTCATACAGTGCAGAAGCCGGGTGCTGCCGCTGGTGCGTTCATATGCTGTCAGAAATTACAGGGCAAACTCAGCCTGTTTGCTTGGATTTTTTTTTTTTTTTATCTGGGTGGGGGGTCAGCTTCACTGAGCTCAGGCACCTTATATAAGCCAGAATTAGTATCTTGTGTGGATACAATTAATTATTTTGCCACAAGCAACTGCTGAATTTGAAACAACAAAAGAAGTTGTGTAATTTCTGATGGTACTATGAACGCAGCATCAGTAGCCTGCTTTCAGACATGCCTCAACTTGCCTGGCCACACAGATGTATGTCTCTTATTGGAAAAATGCAGAAGACACTATTTTCAGGAGACAATGGAGTATTTAATGAGCCACTACTGGACGAGTGGACATTTCCAAGAGCATGACGTGTGCGTGAGGCCTTCTTTTTGCTGTGGACTTTATTTGCATATCTTTACACTGGGGTGGGTGGAAAGTTATTTTTTTCTTCAACTTTTGCTTTGTGTTTTCAATGATACGGAGGCGGGTCATTTCACAGTAACTGAATATTTTGCAGTGTTACCAGATGTACGATAATTATAGAATTTGTACGATAGTTTTGCCCTCTGTACGATCAATAATGGGAAAAAATCCAAAATGTACGATAATTTCAGTTGGTTGCCCAAACACGCATTTCTCTCTGACACCCAAGAATCATTTCGCAGGTGTTGCACTCAGACGGCATCAAAGACACACCACACACAGGACTGCTGCTAGCTTTGGCCGGCCCGCGGACAGTCATTTGAAAGCCCACCCCCTCTCCGTACAAAGTAATGAGTTCCCAATTCTCGGCCCTGCCCCTCCCACCCTGGGCCCGAGACAACTGACCTGTAATGTAGACTGTTTTGGCTGCACATGCGCACGTAGCTTAGCCCACCCCGTCACCATTGGAAATTTTTAAAAACCCGCTAAAATAGCTAAATTGTATGCGTTTTGTTTGTGTACGAAAATTTCTCCCAAAATACGATAATTTTGAGGTTTTGGTACGATAGTTGCGTATTTCCTATCTGGCAACACTGATATTTTGTGTCCTATGACTAGCTGCTGGAATAAAGTTCATCAGACAACTCATGTCAGGCAATTAAACACCCTAAAATACTAAGAAGAACTATATTCTGTAGATGGAGTGAAAAAAAATTATTTATCGACACTTTATATTTTAGAAATAATAAATATAAAATTAGTAATCCACAAAATTGGGCTGTCCGGTGGGCTGGGTTAAAATTTGCAATGCCCTTTTTTGACAAATTCAGCATGAATTTAGTACAGAATTTTGGCTTAATATACTACAAACATTGTGGTCAGTTCATTTCCCCAGGGACAAGGTTCCGAATTCACAAAGTATATTTTTATTTTTCACTGATAGTCTCTGTTCCACGATTCAGTGTCAGTGCTGTTACCAAATCATATTTTCTAGAGAGGCTGAAGAGACTGACTATTAATTTAATTCTTTCAGTGGCCAAAAAGTGCCTCCCTTGTACTTAATTGTGGAGGGAATTCAAAATGGCAGAAGTGGTGGCTAAAATTGGTAAGTACTCCTGATTTGTGGCCCAGTATGTTAATTCACTGTCAGTGCTGTTACTGTAATTTGTGCTTATTATGTGCTCGAGAGAAAGTAGGAACAACTAGGGATGTAAAAGGCATGATGAGAGATGCAACCAGGGCAAAAGTATCAGCACAGTAAGCTTGTGGTTCATGAATGAAAGTGTATTTTGTCATTTTTTGTCAGTGCTGTTAAGGTGCATGTGGTAACATCACTGACACAGAGCAATGACAGTTCAGGGATATGTTCTAATATTAACCCTTATATTTCCCACATATTTTACTGAAAACAGTGCTTTTTTATAGCCTGGGCGTACTGTTGGAGGTTTGTGGAGGACTTTGTTCGTGATATAACCCCAATTCCAATGACGTTGCGACGTTGTGTAAAATGTAAATAAAAACAGAATACAATGATTTGCAAATCCTCTTCAACCTATATTCAATTGAATACACCACAAAGACAGAATATTTAATGTTCAAACTGATAAACTTTATTGTTTTGGTGCAAATATATGCTCATTTTGAAATGGATGCCTGCAACACATTTAAAACGGCCTGGGACAGTGGTATGTTTATCATTGTGTTACATGACCTTTCCTTCTAACAACACTCAATAAGCATTTGAGAACTGAGTGTTGGGGAAGTGTCGTGACACGGACCCACAACAGGGGGCGTTAATGAAGGGACAATGGAATAGCCAAAAAGTAACAATTTAATGTTGTGAAGGTGCACAACGTAGTACAGACAAATACAAATATGCATTATATCAATCCGACACAAGGTGACGTGTGGCAGGCTCGAAGATAGGAGACGTCCGGTGCGAGAAGAGCCGGATCCCACACAGCTTCCACCACCAACGGATCTGAAGAACACCGGAGCCGCCAAGCCCTGCGCCCCAGGTGGCCACTGTCTTCAGCAGTCAGACCCGGTACTGCTGGCAGAAAACAGAAACAGTTCTGGATGAGTGTGAGTTCGCACACTCAGTAATCCCACAGTCTGTACACAGTTAGGAGGGAGAACCTCCACCTCCGAATCACACACTCATGCAGCTCCTGAGATAACCACTTATCTGGGTGGGGTGGGAGGTGAAGCTGTCGCAGTCCACACCAAACGCCAACTCAGCAGTCAGGGTATCCGTCCCAGGAAAACGGCTGCAAAAGAGATCAGACTAATGCTCGGGTTAAGGTTCAGCAGAGAAGTAATTACCTGTATGGTAGAAGATTTCTCGGCGAGGAGGTGGAGTTGCAGTCCGGCCTTTGTAGTGGTGGTGATGGGTGACAGCTGGTGTTGATAGGTGACAGCTGTCACCTCCAGCGGCTCCGACGCCCTCTCGTGCTTGGAGCCCACACTCCAAGCAGGGCGCCATCTGGTGGTGGTGAGCCAGCAGTACCTCCTCTTCAGCGGCCCACACAACACTGAGGACACTAATTGTTGAAGCTTTGTAGGTGGAATTCTTTCCCATTCTTGCTAGATATACGACTTCAGTTGTTCAACAGTCCAGGGTCTCCGTTGTCATATTTTGCACTTCATAATGGGCCACACATTTTCAATGGGCAACAGGTTCGGACTGCAGGCTGGCCAGTCTAGTACCTGCACTCTTTTACTATGAAGCCACGTTGTTGTACCACGTGCAGAATGTGGGTTGGCATTATCTTGCTGAAATAAGCAGGGACGTCCCTGAAAAAGACGTTGCTTGGATGGCAGCATGTGTTGCTCCAAGACCTGGATGTACCTTTCAGCATTGATGGTGCCATCACAAATGTGTAAGTTGCCCATGCCATGGGCACTAACACGCCCCCATACCATCACAGATGCTGGCTTTTGAACTCTGCGCTGGTAACAATCTGGATGGTCTTTTTCCTCTTTTGTCCAGAGGACACGATGTCCATGATATCCAAAAACAATTTGAAATGTGAACTCATCAGACCACAGCATACGTTTTGACTTTGCATCTGTCCATTTCAAATGAGCTCAGGCCCAGAGAAGGCGGCGGCATTTCTGGATGTTGTAGATGTATGGGTTTCACTTTGCATGGTAGAGTTTTAACTTGCACTTGTAGATGTAGCGACGAACTGTGTTAACTGACAATGGTTTTCTGAAGTGTTCCTGAGCCCACACGGTAAGATCCTTTACACACTGATGTTGTTTTTTATGCAGTACCACCTGAGGGATCGGAGGTCATGGGCATTCAATGTTGGTTTTCGGCCTTGCCGCTTACGCGTAGAAAGTTCTCCAGATTCTCTGAATCTTCTGACTATTTTATGGACTGTAGATGATGGAATCCCTAAATTCTTTGCAATTTAACATTGAGAAACATTGTTCTTAAACTGTTGGACTGTTTTTTCACGCAGTTCACAAAGTGGTGATCCTCCCCCCATCATAGCTTGTGAATGGCTGAGACTTTTGGGGAGGCTCCTTTTATACCCAATCATGACACTCACAATTAGTGTCCTCAGTTCCCAAACGCGTATTGAGTGTTGTTAGAAAGAAAGGTGATGTAACACAGTTGTAAACATACCACTGTCATAGCTTTTTGGAAACGTGTTGCAGGTATCCATTTCAAAATGAGCAAATATTTACACAAAAACAATAAAGTTTATCAGTGTGAAGATGAAATATCTTGTCTTTGTGGTGTATTCAATTGAATATAGGTTGAAGAGGATTTGCAAATCATTGTATTCTGTTTTTATTTACATTTCACACAATGTCCCAACTTCAATGGAATTGGGCTGGTAATTTACTCAAACTTTTTGATGGTGAGATTTGAACTCTGAATTTGTGAAACTCCACATAAGCTAAGTTGTTGAAGCCCTCATGCTTCGGTACTTGTTGCAATGTTTGAGTTAAAGTTTGAACAAAATCATTGAAATAAGTAGCTGATAACTGCATTTCGAAGGCACAAATTGCCTTGGAGGAGAGGCACATTGTGAAGGTCATTGTTCAGTGTGCCGATCTATGGAAAAGAAGCAAAAAAACTCAGTATAAAAAGAAATGTTGATAGGGTGTGTGGTACCTTATTCTATGAATAAAAGTTTTTTTTCTGTTTAGGTGTTGTATTTAACTGGTAATGTACTGGTAATAGTAATGACAATTCACAGCATAGTTGACATAGGTCAGTACTGTTACTAGGTTTTCATTCCTGTTACCCTTTGATTTGGTTAAATTTCATCTAAAATGGGCTGACAGAAGGGTTATGCCATGTTTTGTTTTCTACCATTAGTACTTCATTTTATGACTGCTGAATTTATTGGAATTTATTGTTATTGAATTCTTGTCATTTTGTTATTTAGAAGTTGTTATTCCAAGGAATAAAGTTTGTGTTTACATGAATTTCATGTTTTCAATGAAATACATGTTTCATATAGTTTCTTTCACATGGCAGTGTGGGAAAGGGACACACTGTTTGCATATTAACCACAGAAATCTCACAAAATTAATAGTGCATTGTGTTCCTTGACATCCGGTAACAGCACTGACAGTTCAGCTCGGTACAAGCATATAAAATATCTAAAAAAAAAATGGAAAGTTGCGTAAAAAGTGCACTGTCATGCTTTGGAACATGATACATCTATTCCCTACATGGAAGTGTCACTGCAAAATGTTTTGCATGTGGAGAGAATGTGCGCACATTTTATTATCGTTGCATGGAGCTCAACGTTGGCGTCGGTTTACTTGTGTTTCAATTTTACAATTTTCAATTTATTTTTATTTGTACAGCGCCAAATTACGACAAAGTTGCCTCATGGTGTTTTACATAATTAAGGTCTAACCTTACTAACCTAAACCTGGACTAATTTGATTGTCAAATCAGAATCAGACTCATATTTATTGCCACGTAAGTTCTCACATACAAGGAATTTGATCTGGTGTCATTGGTGCATAACAACAACAACAACAAAAATACTTCTGTAAAAAGTAAATGGAAGAAGTAAATCTGCTCTTTTAACCCTCTTGAGGTCAGAGGGCATTTTTTGGACAGTTCACTCGCCTGGCATAAATGTATTATTATTGTTGTTAACAGCTCTCCCTGCATCCCACAATCAAGTTTTATGTACTCTTTTTTTTTTTCAGGACAACCTGTACTTTCAGAATATATATGCTATAGTTGTGTTTTATAAGTGTAATAAAGGTTTACAATCAGAAATATGAAAGGGAAAAGTAAAGCAGAAAATAATTTTCCACACATTTATTCAAAACACACAGCAAACTATAATAACAATATATACAAAATGGTCTACGCATTTTGTTTGTCTTCATCTCAAAGCAGTTTCTGTCTGCTATTACACAAAGGTTACATCACAAACTTCTACTTCTACTGTTTTTTGGAGTGTTCTGTCCTGCTTTGAAAGCAGCTTTCAAACTTTGGCCCACTTTGGCTCCTTAAGCCCCTTTCACATTGGCGTATTCGTAGAGTTGCGTATTGCAGCATTGTGTGTGTGTTTGCTTTTTAATGTGTGCACACAGTCGTGTGTACCATGCCGCTATTAAACCAGTTCAGTGCTATTTTCTGCCTCTGTGAAATTGCGCTCTGTTCTCTACTGCAGGTGTGGTGCAGCTCAAAAACAGAGTCATTTAACATTATTATTATTATTATTATTTATTTATTTATTTATTTATTTATTTTATTTTATTTTTTAATTTTTTTCTCTTGGTGGATTACTTTTATTGTGTCCAGATGCTGCTGAGTCTGGCTGTGGTAAAGGCTGCCCGGAACAAAACGCTGTGACTCGTTAAATGTTTAAATCTCTGGTTGCTTCAGTCAGGTCTGCTGATTTGATCAGACCTGATCGATCAGGTCGTCTGATGATTGCACCAACATGCAGTGAGTGCGCTTTTATTTTTAAGACTCACAGCTCTTTTCAGGTTTGATCAGCCACAGAGAGAGAGAGAGAGAGAGAGAGAGAGAGAGAGAGCGACAGAGGGAGAGAGAGAGACAGAGTGAGAGTGAGAGAGAGAGCGCGCGCGAGAGAGAGTGAGCGACCGACCTGCTGTTTCTGTTGTGTTTCTGGATTTCTGAGTTGAGGTTCGATTCCCAGTTCTGATCACACATAGGTGCTGTGGGCTGTATGCTCATGTTTTCAGCTGATTCCTCTTGATTCACGCACTCAGTTTTTGGTTGTGTACAGGAGCAGTAATGCTGTGCTGCACAGACCTGTGTTCAGCGCTCTACACTTTCTTACGCTGAAGAAAATTAAACATGTTTAATTTTTTTTCTGTCCTACGCACGTAGCCCTCAACATACTGCTGCGTAGGGAGAAAAACCTCAACGTAGAGCTGCTAAAAGTGGCCATAGAGCTGCTCAACTCAGCGTAGACGATACGCTGCAATGAGCAGCTCTATGAATATGCCAATGTAAAAGAGGCTTTACACTCTGAGGAGCGGCCCCTCCCCGCTTGCTCCATTGATATGGTAAACAGTGCTTTACGCCGGAGCAAGTGAGCTTGCCACAGGCTTATTCAATAACATTCACAGGTAATGAGGTTGTGTGAGAGGCCATCCGTCTGCTCACTTTCACTCATGACTGTGCGTAATGCCGCAGGGCGCATTGGAGCCAACAGCCAGATGACTATTCAAATGGGCCAACTAGTAACACATCACTGCTAAAAACGATCTTTGGTTTATCACGTGAGATAAATCTGCCCTACGACTGGATTTTGGAAAACCATGTGACGGTGACCCAATTCCGATTGGACACTCCCATTGCACACATCATCACACAGCTTCTGTGAGGAATACAAAGATGGTGGACGGTGGCTCGAACGTCCGTGGAGTTAACTTTTCAGCAAAGAAAAAAAAGGAAGTTTTTATCTCATATTAAAAAGTTATTTATAATTTAGTAAAGCTTGGTCTCAGTCGTCATACACAACAGTGTCGGCCCCAGAGGGTTAAAAATGAAACCCCGGATGAAAAACTTTCTGAATCAGTTTTTCACACTTTATTGTTTCTCTCTCTCCCTCAGAGAGAGAGGAGGAGTCTTTGTGAGCAAACGAGAGACTCGTCACTGAGTCTCACACTATCTTTGTGGCTTATTTGAGCAAAATTTGGAAACATGAAGGCTTTCATCTGTAAAATAAAGCCTTAATGTGTCACTGGCTATGCAGGCACAAGTACTCTTTTTATTGGAAGTCTTTGACATAGTTTTGTTCGTCACTGAGAGGCGCTGTGCTCTGCTCGGCTCGGCTGCCAGCTGGGGAGGAGCAAGCAGGCAGCTCAAACAGCCTGGCTGGATTAAAAAAATACCTGAGAGCAAGGCACAGTATAACGACGCTGTGATAAATGGCGCTACGCCGTTGTTCCATTGTCTGGCTAGAACCCTGGATTTTTACTGGGATATCAAACCAAAAGGGTGCACAGTTGGGGGGTGTTTAAAGCCATTAACAACCCCCCCAGATCCGCTAGTGGGGTCCTCCACATCATGAGATGAGGACAACAATAATATGTATTTTAACTAAAAAAAGGAGAAAATGCGAAGCATCGTCACTGGAATGGGGATCAAGCAGATGGAAGATACATGCAAAGCTGGAACAAATGATTGCAATTTCAACTTTTGTTTCAAGCAGCTTCAGCGTGTTTATCTAACGTCTTATCTAATGGCCATCCACAGCACTGGCTGTGAGTTGGAGGGTTCAGCCATCCATCAAGACAAGGCGACCCCTGAAAATGACTTTGAGGTCATCGTGGTTTGACTCATGAAAATTCAGTAAGGTATATCTTATATATTATATTCCAATTCTAAGGACAGTATAGTTTATGTTTTGTGTGAACGACTTAATTTCCATTCCTAATATGCATTAATTCCTATATTTAAGGCTACCACCATATTTCAAAAAAAAAAAAAGGGGTGGGCCACCATTGACAGTTTCCACACTCACATCCACACAAGCCTGGATTTTTTTCACAGCTCTCATGGGTGTCTTGGTGGCTTTCCTCACCTGTCTCCTTCCAGACATAGTCACTCAATTTTTGAGACGTGTCTACTTGACATAAATTTAAAGCACATTACAAAAATGTTTGTACTTCTTACTGAAGAATTTTCAAACAAATATGCAAATATTTTCAAACAAGAAGACAGCTCAAATCTAGGCTAAAGCATCCAAGGGCCTTTTTTAGCAAACCAGTTTACTTTTCACCTTTTTTGTGTCTTGGACATTCCATTATAAACTGACTGAGCACTGACGAAAACTTTGACAGATTTTTTTTGGTTGGGACTGTTTACACAGAGACTGCTACCTGCTGCTTTGGACTTGAACTAACAGTCTTTTTCAAGACTTTTTTACTTTTTTACCTTTTTATTTTTTTATTTTATTTTTTTTTACTTTTTTACTGTGCTCCAACGCCTAAGGAAGACCTCTAACGGTCGAAACATCGCGACGGAGCACTTTTATCAGCTAACTTTCATTAGCGTTGGCAAGCTAACTAGCTTGCTAACGCTTTCGTTTTTATTTTTTTATTTTTTTTTATTTTTTTATTTTTTTTTTATTTTAGCACCGTTGTTGTGCGTTCCCTGTGCTGCTTCATGGCCTGTTTGGTGCCTTGATTGGGGCACTCCTTCTGCTGAATCACCTCTGGATTATTTGCACATTATTCACTTTGTGTGTTTTTGGGAATCCGCTAGCTTAGTGCAGCTACTAGCTCTTAGCCGGTTTAGCATGGCGGCTTCTCCTGTCTCTCCCGTACTTTTTTGCTCTGGGTGTGAAATGTTTAGTTATTCCTCGGCCTCTTTTAGCAGTAACGGTACTTGTAATAAGTGCAGCTTATTCGTAGCTTTGGAGGCCAGGCTGGGCGAATTGGAGGCTCGGCTCCGCACCGTGGAAAATTCTACAGCTAGCCAGGCCCCTGTAGTCGGTGCGGACCAAGGTAGCTTAGCCGCCGTTAGTTCCCCTCTGGCAGATCCCGGGCAGTCGGGAAAGCAGGCCGACTGGGTGACTGTGAGGAGGAAGCGTAGCCCTAAACAGAAGCCCCGTGTACACCGTCAACCCGTTCACATCTCTAACCGTTTTTCCCCACTCGACGATACACTCGCTGAGGATCAAACTCTGGTTATTGGCGACTCTGTTTTGAGAAATGTGAAGTTAGCGACACCAGCAACCATTGTCAATTGTCTTCCGGGGGCCAGAGCAGGCGACATTGAAGGACATTTGAAATTGCTGGCTAAGGCTAAGCGTAAATTTGGTAAGATTGTAATTCACGTCGGCAGTAATGACACTCGGTTACGCCAATCGGAGGTCACTAAAATTAACATTAAATCGGTGTGTAACTTTGCAAAAACAATGTCGGACTCTGTTGTTTTCTCTGGGCCCCTCCCCAATCAGACCGGGAGTGACATGTTTAGCCGCATGTTCTCCTTGAATTGTTGGCTGTCTGAGTGGTGTCCAAAAAATGAGGTGGGCTTCATTGATAATTGGCAAAGCTTCTGGGGAAAACCTGGTCTTGTTAGGAGAGACGGCATCCATCCCACTTTAGAGGGAGCAGCTCTCATTTTTAGAAATCTGGCCAATTTTTTTGGATCCTCCAAACTGTGACTGTCTAGCGTTGGGACCAGGAGGCAGAGCTGTGGTCTTACACACCTCTCTGCAGCTTCTCTCCCCCTGCCATCCCCTCATTACCCCATCCCCGTAGAGACGGTGCCTGCTCCCAGACCACCAATAACCAGCAAAAATCTATTTAAGCATAAAAATTCAAAAAGAAAAAATAATATAGCACCTTCAACTGCACCACAGACTAAAACAGTTAAATGTGGTTTATTAAACATTAGGTCTCTCTCTTCTAAGTCCCTGTTGGTAAATGATATAATAATTGATCAACATATTGATTTATTCTGCCTAACAGAAACCTGGTTACAGCAGGATGAATATGTTAGTTTAAATGAGTCAACACCCCCGAGTCACACTAACTGTCAGAATGCTCATAGCACGGGCCGGGGTGGAGGATTAGCAGCAATCTTCCATTCCAGCCTATTAATTAATCAAAAACCTAGACAGAGCTTTAATTCATTTGAAAGCTTGTCTCTTAGTCTTGTCCATCCAAATTGGAAGTCCCAAAAACCAGTTTTATTTGTTATTATCTATCGTCCACCTGGTCGTTACTGTGAGTTTCTCTGTGAATTTTCAGACCTTTTGTCTGACTTAGTGCTTAGCTCAGATAAGATAATTATAGTGGGCGATTTTAACATCCACACAGATGCTGAGAATGACAGCCTCAACACTGCATTTAATCTATTGTTGGACTCTATCGGCTTTGCTCAAAAAGTAAATGAGTCCACCCACCACTTTAATCATATCTTAGATCTTGTTCTGACTTATGGTATGGAAATAGAAGACTTAACAGTATTCCCTGAAAACTCCCTTCTGTCTGATCATTTTTTAATAACATTTACATTTACCCTGATGGACTACCCTGCAGTGGGGAATAAGTTTCATTACACTAGAAGTCTTTCAGAAAGCGCTGTAACTAGGTTTAAGGATATGATTCCTTCTTTATGTTCTCTAATGTCATATACCAACACAGAGCAGAGTAGCTACCTAAACTCTGTAAGGGAGTTAGAGTATCTCGTCAATAGTTTTACATCCTCATTGAAGACAACTTTGGATGCTGTAGCTCCTCTGAAAAAGAGAGCTTTAAATCAGAAGTGTCTGACTCCGTGGTATAACTCACAAACTCGTAGCTTAAAGCAGATAACCCGTAAGTTGGAGAGGAAATGGCGTCTCACTAATTTAGAAGATCTTCACTTAGCCTGGAAAAAGAGTTTGTTGCTCTATAAAAAAGCCCTCCGTAAAGCTAGGACATCTTTCTACTCATCACTAATTGAAGAAAATAAGAACAACCCCAGGTTTCTTTTCAGCACTGTAGCCAGGCTGACAAAGAGTCAGAGCTCTATTGAGCTGAGTATTCCATTAACTTTAACTAGTAATGACTTCATGACTTTCTTTGCTAACAAAATTTTGACTATTAGAGAAAAAATTACTCATAACCATCCCAAAGATGTATCGTTATCTTTGGCTGCTTTCAGTGATGCCGGTATTTGGTTAGACTCTTTCTCTCCGATTGTTCTGTCTGAGTTATTTTCATTAGTTACTTCATCCAAACCATCAACATGTTTATTAGACCCCATTCCTGCCAGGCTGCTCAAGGAGTCCTACCATTATTTAATGCTTCAATCTTAATATGATCAATCTATCTTTGTTAGTTGGTTATGTACCACAGGCCTTTAAGGTGGCAGTAATTAAACCATTACTTAAAAAGCCATCACTTGACCCAGCTATCTTAGCTAATTATAGGCCAATCTCCAACCTTCCTTTTCTCTCAAAGATTCTTGAGAGGGTAGTTGTAAAACAGCTAACTGATCACCTGCAGAGGAATGGTCTATTTGAAGAGTTTCAGTCAGGTTTTAGAATTCATCATAGTACAGAAACAGCATTAGTGAAGGTTACAAATGATCTTCTTATGGCTTTGGACAGTGGACTTATCTCTGTGCTTGTTCTGTTGGACCTCAGTGCTGCTTTTGATACTGTTGACCATAAAATTTTATTACAGAGATTAGAGCATGTCATAGGTATTAAGGGCACTGCACTGCGGTGGTTTGAATCATATTTGTCTAATAGATTACAGTTTGTTCATGTAAATGGGGAATCTTCTTCACAGACTGAAGTTAATTATGGAGTTCCACAAGGTTCTGTGCTAGGACCAATTTTGTTCACTTTGTACATGCTTCCCTTGGGCAGTATTATTAGACGGTATTGCTTAAATTTTCATTGTTACGCAGATGATACCCAGCTTTATCTATCCATGAAGCCAGAGGATACACACCAATTAGCTAAACTGCAGGATTGTCTTACAGACATAAAGACATGGATGACCTCTAATTTCCTGCTTTTAAACTCAGATAAAACTGAAGTTATTGTACTTGGCCCCACAAATCTTAGAAGCATGGTGTCTAACCAGATCGTTACTCTGGATGGCATTTCCCTGATCTCTAGTAATACTGTGAGAAATCTTGGAGTCATTTTTGATCAGGATATGTCATTCAAAGCGCATATTAAACAAATATGTAGGACTGCCTTTTTGCATTTACGCAATATCTCTAAAATCAGAAAGGTCTTGTCTCAGAGTGATGCTGAAAAACTAATTCATGCATTTATTTCCTCTAGGCTGGACTATTGTAATTCATTATTATCAGGTTGTCCTAAAAGTTCCCTAAAAAGCCTTCAGTGGTTCAGAATGCTGCAGCTAGAGTACTGACGGGGACTAGCAGGAGAGAGCATATCTCACCCGTGTTGGCCTCTCTTCATTGGCTTCCTGTTAATTCTAGAATAGAATTTAAAATTCTTCTTCTTACTTATAAGGTTTGAATAATCAGGTCCCATCTTATCTTAGGGACCTCGTAGTACCATATTACCCCATTAGAGCGCTTCGCTCTCAGACTGCGGGCTTACTTGTGGTTCCTAGGGTTTGTAAGAGTAGAATGGGAGGCAGAGCCTTCAGCTTTCAGGCTCCTCTCCTGTGGAACCAGCTCCCAATTCAGATCAGGGAGACAGATACCCTCTCTACTTTTAAGATTAGGCTTAAAACTTTCCTTTTCGCTAAGGCTTATAGTTAGGGCTGGATTGGGTGACCCTGGACCATCCCTTGGTTATGTTGCTTTAGACGTAGACTGTGGGGGGTTCCCATGATGCACTGTTTCTTTCTCTTTTTGCTCCGTATGCATCACTCTGCATTTAATCATTAGTGATCGATCTCTGCCCCCCTTCTCGGCATGTCTTTTTCCTGGTTCTTTCCCTCAGCCCCAACCAGTCTCAGCAGAAGACTGCCCCTCCCTGAGCCTGGTTCTGCTGGAGGTTTCTTCCTGTTAAAAGGGAGTTTTTCCTTCCCACTGTGGCCAAGTGCTTGCTCACAGGGGGTCGTTTTGACCGTTGGGGTTTTGCATAGTTGTTGTATGGCCTTGCCTTACAATATAAAGCGCCTTGGGGCAACTGTTTGTTGTGATTTGGTGCTATATAAGAAAAAAAGTTGAGTTGAGTTGATTGATGTAAATGAAGCCCAGGACATATTCAGTGACATGGAAATGTTCATGTATCCATCCCTTGATGTCTCAAGCAAACTTGGTGAAAAGTGTTGATTAATTTCTTTCATCTTAACCCTCCGGGGCCAACGCTGTTGTATACAATGGCTGAGTACAAGTTTTACTAAATTATAAATAACTTTTTAATGATATGCAATAGAAACTTACTTTTTTTGATGAAAACAGTCTTTCGAGCCACCCGTCCACCATGTTTGTACTCCTCATAGAAGCTGTGTGATGACGTGCGCAGTATGAGTGTCTAATCGGAATTGATTCACCGTCACATGGTTTTCCAGTATCCTATCGTAGGGCAGAGCAGTGTCACATGGTATCCCAAAGATTGTTAGGAGCAGCGATATGTTATTTTTGTGAATGTGAATGCTGTTCCCATTCATATGAATGCATATGAATGGGAGGGGAGGGGTGTTAACAGGGCATCAAACTATGAAGATAGGTTGTTTACAGTGCAGGAACACATTCCAAGAGGGAGTCAAAGTCCATGGAAGTAAAAAGTTTGTGATTTAAGCCTTTGTGTAATAGCAGACAGAAATGCTTTGAGATGTGGCATAAAGACAAACAAAATGCATAGACCATTTTGTATAGATTGTTCAAAATGTGCATTTGTGTTTATTGTTAGAACATTTATTTTGTAAATTATTTTGTACAAGAATCCAAATTACCTTTATAAAGTGTCAAAATAGTTGTTTATTATAGTTTGCTGTGTGTTTTGAATAAATGTGTATGAAAAGTCTTGCCGCTTTATTTTTTCCTTTCTTATTTCTGATTGTAAACCTTTATTACACTTAGAAAACACCACTATAGCATATATATTCTGAAAGTGCAGGATGTCCTGAAAAAAGAGACATACCACTTGATTGTGGGATGCAGAGCAAGCTTTTAACAACAATAATAAAACATTTATGCCAGGAGAGTAAACTGCCCACAAAATGCCCTTGGACCCCAGAGGGTTAAATAAACTGCCTCTGTCACAATTTTTAGTGAAAGATGTGCAATTATGATGAAAATTTAGCAATCAGGATCAAAGCTCAAAATCAAAGATCAGTAATCAAAGATGCATCACCAGGAACAAAGATTAGTAATCATCAAAGCATTTGAGTATCTCATTGCCAGGCCGAGTGTCGTGTTTTTTGGTAATCAAACCATGGTCACCCTACCTTCTTCTTTTCCATACGGACTCTCTGTACCTGAAGTTTGAGCAGTGTCTTGTTCAAGGACACATAAACACTGAACAACAATTGGAAATTGAACACATCAACTCCATTTATTATGTTTTATGGACCAGACAGATCACACATCTTCTCATATACAATAGTTGCTTTTTAATTTTAAGCTCCACTGTTCTGAGATCATATCATATATGAAATTCTTATGTTATTGTAAACTTTGCTTACAACACACATTCACATGGAAATGGTCAAGAAGCAAACAGCTGTAGGTAGTGAGGGAAAAGGAAGCAGCAAGATGGTTGCTTGGAGTCCCGCGAGGGGATGGTGGCTGAGAGGACATGACAGACTTATTGGAGCCGTGTTTTCCAGTCCGTATGTTAGCTGTCAGGCAGTGAAGCGTCGCCCTGATGCACACACTCCCAGGAGAGTGCAGATTTATAACGGAGTGATTCTGAATGTGTGCAGGAGATGCAGACTGACAGACTCACTCATCTTCACTCATGCAGTACAAAAAAATGCACACTGGAGAGGAGGGATTTACAACTCAAATGTTGTTAACATGGAGCCTCTTGTGGAAAACTAACAAGCTGCTAATTTTGGGAGTGAAGCACAACACTGAAACCATTTGAGGCACATTTAAAACTCATTTGGAGCTATTTGAAACAGAAAAAAAAACAAGACAAGAAGAAAAAATAAAAAGACACATTACATAAAGTTTTCAGGGGTGCTTCATTTTGTTTGGCACAAGATGTCATAGGAACCCCCTTAAAATAAATTCTATTTATGATAGACATTAAAAATTAAAACCTGGCAACGCTAATATATATATATATATATATATATATATATATATATATATATATATATATATATATATATATATATATAAACAAGGGCAAACAGAGATTGAAATCTGCCAATCCTGATCTGGATCACCTCCAAAATTCAGTGGAGTCTTTCAAGCCCTAATATCTATCTGTGGTGCAAATTTGGTGAGAATCTGTGAAGTAGTTTTGACGTAATGCTTCAAAGCGTTGTATATTAAGTGAAATCTTGATCGAGAATCCAGATCTGGATCACCTCCAAAATTTACTGGAGTCTTCCAGGGCCTAATATATGTCCATGGTGCAAATTTGGTGAGAATCCTTGAAGTAGTTTTAACTTAGTCCTTCAAAGCCTAGAACTGTGGCTTAGTGGATAGCACTGTTGCCTCACAGCAAGAAGGTCATGGGATCAATTCCCACCTTTCTGTGTGGAGTTTGCATGTTCTCCCCATGTTTACATGGGTTTTCTCCGGGTGCTTTGGTT
Source organism: Thalassophryne amazonica (assembly GCF_902500255.1). Taxonomy (NCBI): domain Eukaryota; kingdom Metazoa; phylum Chordata; class Actinopteri; order Batrachoidiformes; family Batrachoididae; genus Thalassophryne; species Thalassophryne amazonica. The sequence goes on along the minus strand of NC_047113.1, from coordinate 96,276,742 downwards.
TCTTCCTACATTTAAAGACATGCAGGTTAGGTGAATTGGAAACTATAATTGCCAAGGACTCCCTTGCAAAAGAGATCTTGATCTCAATGGGTCTAACCTGGTTAAATTAAAAAGTGAAACTTGATCCGGAATTTGGATCCAGATCACCTCCAAAATTGAATGGAGTCCTCCATGGCCTAATATGTATCTGTATTGAGAATTTCATCAAAATACGTGCAGCATTTTTGATGTAATCTTGCTAAGACACAGACAACAAGTAAATAAATAAATAAACTGCATTGATTTTATTACGTACTTGGTGGATGTAATAAATGAACATATAGAGCCTGGAGGTGGGTGATATGACCTAAAGTTAATATGTTTTTTTTTTTTGTTTTTTTTTTACCTTTTGATCAATGAAAGTATTATTTTCCCCTCCAGATGTGCTTCATCTTAGTTAAAGTTTGGGTAACAAAACATCACGAATCAAAGATTTGTTTACACAGTTTTATATGTTTAAATGGTTTGCGGCTGTATTTGATTAAAGCTTCTTGCAGGCAGTGCAAAAAAGTTTGTGTTGTTGCTGTTGATATGGTACGTACGCAAACCATGATTGCTGTTACTACAGCATCCATCCTAATTTAAATACCTGGGCGTCTTCATCAGCGTGGACTTCACTTGGATACTTTACACCATGTCGCTGGTTAAGAAGGCTCAACCTCGGCTGTTCTTCCTGAGGAGGCTTAGGGAGTTTGGTATGACACCTAAGATCTTCAGCAACTTCTACAGCTGCGTTGTTGAGAGCATCTTGACCAGCAACATCACTGTGTGCTGTGGCAGCACTACTGTTATGGACCACAACCACCTGCAAAGAGTGGTGAAAACTGCTGAGAAGCTCACAGGACTCCACTGTCCTCCCTGCAGAGGATCTTCTACTGCAGTCCACAAGACCGCTGGCTCCATCCACAAGGACTCTACTCACCTCCTGCACACTTCCACCCTCAGGCCAGAGAAATGCAGGACTTCCAGACTAAAGTACTCTTTCTTTCCCACTGCCATCAGACTCCAAACAGCTGACAGGAACTCATGGAGTACCTCATGCATACGTCACTGTTTACACCCTCAGTTGTACATGTGTAACTGCACATTCATCGCTGTCTTTTACACATACAGCTGATTAGGGTCATGCTCAGGGTATTTCCTTTGTGATTTTCTTTTTTTACTTTTCATTAGTTCATATTTTATCATGTTGCTCTCAGTTTGGTTCTGTTTATTGTTTTACTTTGTTTATTATTTAGTCACTGGTTTCATTCAGCACCTCATCGTTTAGTTTGCAGTCATCCAGTTTTTCGTTGCTTTTTTGACATTACTTGTGTGAAGCGCCTTGAGGCAACTTTGTTGTGATTTGGCGTGATATAAAAGAAAATAAATTGAAATTGAAAAACTGATGTAGCTCACTAATTTGCAAATATATGTACATAGTTGCCACTCCACAGCTATATCTCTGTTTATATTGTTTTTCATATGCAGCTTTTTATAATTGCTTTTATTACTTATTATTATGCTGCATGTGTGCAGCCGGTCTGCTCTGTGTCAGCCTGATCCCGTCAGATCTCAGCAGCTAAGCAGTGCAGAACCTGGTTAGTACTTGGATAGGAGACCTCTTTGGAATACCAGTGGCTTTGTGTGTTTCTCCAGGTGAAATTGGAGTTGTGTCAGGAACAGCATCCAGCGTAAAACTTGTGCCAATTACCAATGCGCATCTGGCTGTATCCGCTGTGGCGACCTCAAACAAAACCATGAGCAGCCGAATGAACAACAACAACATTATGCTGCATTTGTAATTGCTTATATTTTTCATTTAGATTTGCTTTGGCAGGGGTGGTGGTCATGTGGATAGTGCACTTGGTTTCAGTGTGCAAGGTTCCCGGTTCAAACCCCACTCTTGCCACATTTCTCCGTGTAATATGGAATTGCGTCAGGAAGGGCCTGAACCTAAAACGTGTGCCAAATAAACATGCAGATCCACCTTGGATCTGCTGTGGTGATCCTGAGTGAAACAAGGGAGGGGTTTAGGTTTTTCTTTTAGATTCTCTTTGTTGTTTGGCACATGCTGGTGGCAGCAAAGAAAGATTTTCATTGCACAAGGAAACAGCATGTGACAATAATAAACTTTGAAATGTGAATATGGCTCAAGTCTCTGTGCATGATTCAGTGTGCCACTGCAACAGTGCTGTTAAACCCAGCAAGTGGAACAGGCCAAGGCAATGCACACAGTTCACCTGGCTGTTGCAGACAAATGGCTGCTTTCAGGAGCAATAGGATGGACTGGTTGTCCTCCTGGGTGGTTGACAACCAGGACCCAGAATGCAATGTGGTGGATGCAGAGATGTGCAGCACCAATTCATTCTCCTAAACCTATACTGCTTCATGCTAGCATAATGACAACATGATACACTATGGTTGGGAGATGTACAGTTTTCCAGGTAGGTTTGCTTCAGATTCAGTATGAGCATCTTCTAAGTGTCAAAATTACCGGTACCATCACTACAAAGTGGAAAGAGGTTGTTGCCAATGATCATGTCTGTCTGTAGGATTATCATCAAAGAATCCTGTCCTGACGCAGTACAGGTCATGTCTCAGTCATAGGTCAAAGATCATGGTCAAATTAGAGGTGTACTGTGTACTGTCCATGTCAATACACTGAAAAAAATGATACTTTGGATCAACTTAAAAAAAAATGATACAATTTGTTGCAGCTAATTTTTTTGAGTTTTTCACAATGTGTATTTATGATTTGTGATTTATGATCTGTTGATGTTTGTAGCGATATGCTTTTCCTTTTTTATCACTCTGTTGTGGTCAGCGCTCTATTATTTGCTGTTGTGTGTTGGGGGAACAGCCTGTCTGTTGGGACAGTAACAGACTGGACAAATTTGTCAGGAAGTGTGTGTCAGTGATGGGGAGGGAGGTGGCCTCTGTGGGTGAACTGGTGGAGAGCAGGATGAGGTGTATTATGAGCTCTGTTATATTAACAACAAATCTCATCCTCTACACAACACTGTGGTTGCTCAGAAAAGCAACCGCAGTGACAGACTCCTCTCCATGAGATGCAGGACTGAGAGGTATAGAAGATCATTTGTCCCGGCCGCCATGAGATTAACGCTTCTTGTTAATGTAGTTTTACTTCCATGTGTTTTTATATTTGTCTTATTTATTGGTATTTTATTGTATAGTTGAATTGTGAATTATGTATCCTCTCGGGCAGATGAATTTCCCCTTACAGGGGATGAATATAGTATCTATCTATCTATCTATCTATCTATCTATCTATCTATCTATCTATCTATCTATCTATCTATCTATCTATCTATCTATCTATCTATCTATCTATCTATCTATCTATCTATCTATCTATCTATCTATCTATCTATCTATCTATCTATCTATCTATCTATCTATCTATCTATCTATCTATCTATCTATCTATCTATCTATCTATCTATCTATCTATCTATCTATCTATCTATCTATCTATCTATCTATCTATCTATCTATCTATCTATCTATCTATCTATCTATCTATCTATCTATCTATCTATCTATCTATCTATCTATCTATCTATCTATCTATCTATCTATCTATCTATCTATCTATCTATCTATCTATCTATCTATCTATCTATCTATCTATCTATCTATCTATCTATCTATCTATCTATCTATCTATCTATCTATCTATCTATCTATCTATCTATCTATCTATCTATCTATCTATCTATCTATCTATCTATCTATCTATCTATCTATCTATCTATCTATCTATCTATCTATCTATCTATCTATCTATCTATCTATCTATCTATCTATCTATCTATCTATCTATCTATCTATCTATCTATCTATCTATCTATCTATCTATCTATCTATCTATCTATCTATCTATCTATCTATCTATCTATCTATCTATCTATCTATCTATCTATCTATCTATCTATCTATCTATCTATCTATCTATCTATCTATCTATCTATCTATCTATCTATCTATCTATCTATCTATCTATCTATCTATCTATCTATCTATCTATCTATCTATATCTATCTATCTATCTATCTATCTATCTATCTATCTATCTATCTATCTATCTATCTATCTATCTATCTATCTATCTATCTATCTATCTATCTATCTATCTATCTATCTATCTATCTATCTATCTATCTATCTATCTATCTATCTATCTATCTATCTATCTATCTATCTATCTATCTATCTATCTATCTATCTATCTATCTATCTATCTATCTATCTATCTATCTATCTATCTATCTATCTATCTATCTATCTATCTATCTATCTATCTATCTATCTATCTATCTATCTATCTATCTATCTATCTATCTATCTATCTATCTATCTATCTATCTATCTATCTATCTATCTATCTATCTATCTATCTATCTATCTATCTATCTATCTATCTATCTATCTATCTATCTATCTATCTATCTATCTATCTATCTATCTATCTATCTATCTATCTATCTATCTATCTATCTATCTATCTATCTATCTATCTATCTATCTATCTATCTATCTATCTATCTATCTATCTATCTATCTATCTATCTATCTATCTATCTATCTATCTATCTATCTATCTATCTATCTATCTATCTATCTATCTATCTATCTATCTATCTATCTATCTATCTATCTATCTATCTATCTATCTATCTATCTATCTATCTATCTATCTATCTATCTATCTATCTATCTATCTATCTATCTATCTATCTATCTATCTATCTATCTATCTATCTATCTATCTATCTATCTATCTATCTATCTATCTATCTATCTATCTATCTATCTATCTATCTATCTATCTATCTATCTATCTATCTATCTATCTATCTATCTATCTATCTATCTATCTATCTATCTATCTATCTATCTATCTATCTATCTATCTATCTATCTATCTATCTATCTATCTATCTATCTATCTATCTATCTATCTATCTATCTATCTATCTATCTATCTATCTATCTATCTATCTATCTATCTATCTATCTATCTATCTATCTATCTATCTATCTATCTATCTATCTATCTATCTATCTATCTATCTATCTATCTATCTATCTATCTGGTAAAGTGATTCCAACAAATTTGAACTGGAAACCACAATTTTCCATTAGACCAAAACACAAAGAACAATTTCAGTTGAGCTTATTGGATAAATTATTTTGATTGTCCTGTTGCAACACAATACCCGAAGGTCAAAAGTCAAAGATTCACACCAAATCAAAGGTTGTCATTTAAAATTTTAATGGACATATCTCAAGTAATACATGAGATACTCAAAGGTATTTTTGTTTTTGTAGAAAATTCTGCTTTCGAGTGGTTAAAAATGTATCAGTCCTCTGATGTCAAGTAAACTCTGAAAATGACCCAACAGCATTGAGGTACTGCAATCAAGATTCTGTGTTAGCATTGTGCTACCCATATCCTTTGAAATAAAACATCATCATGTCTGCACTGTTTTATACTGAAAGATTCCCATAAATCGAGAACAGCGCCAGTAGTGTCAGTAGAGCTGTGTCGTTATGGACTGTACTGAATTCCAACTTTCCAGTTATCAGTATCCAAATAATGAAGGTTTATGAGTTCAATGATATGAATATTTCATGAGGTGAAAGCTGGAACATACCATTCAATGAGGCAAAGCTGAGTTGAATAGTATGTTGCAGTTTTCACCTCATGAAATATTCATTCCATTGAAATAATGTAAAAAACATTCATTATTTGTTTTATATAATAGCTAAAATAGATTCTTGTCATTTGTGGCACTAACAAAAAGACAGGAGGTGGAGCTGGAGGTGGCAGAGCTGAAGATGTTGAGATTCTCTTTGGGAGTGATGGGAATGGACAAAATTAGGAATGAACATATCAGAGGGACAGCTCAGGTGGGACGGTTTGGAGACAAAGTCAGAGAGGCGAGATTGAGATGGTTTGGACATGTGCAGAGGAGGGACCCAGGGTATATAGGGAGAAGGATGCTGAGGATGGAGTCACCAGGCAGGAGGAGAAGAGGGAGGCCAAAGAGGAGGTTCATGGATGTGCTGAGAGAGGACATGCAGGTGGTTGGTGTGACAGAGGAAGATACAGAGGACAGGGTGAGATGGAAATGATTGATCTGCTGTGGCGACCCCTAACAGGAACAGCCGAAAGACAAAGAAGAAGAAAAGGGACTTACATTTTGGTGTTCCACTGCTGCTAAAGTCCAACATGAACTTTAAATAGGAGTCCAAATTGTGATGTGTATTCTGGTGATGCTGTGCACTGACTTCGCGCACACTCACGCAAGCGGGTCGGTGCTTGTACACACGTGTACTTCCACAAAAAAAAAAAAAAAGACTCAGCACTTCCTCTGTGCAGCGAAAAAAATCACGTCAGAAATTAGTGCAGCTTTTCATTCTAACTTACTTGTAACAGCCCCAAATGCCTCCAGACAGCTTACAGTGCAGTGGATTTGTTTTGCACGTGTGCACATGTGTGCGCACAGAGTGCAATGGTACCAAATGTATAGAACCAAATTTGCAATGCAACACAAATGGGACGAATAATCTACAACTGTATGTCACGTGACATACAAAACGCCAATCAAATGACAAGGATCCACTCAGCCGTTATAGAAAAAGCAATACTATCATTGCTTTGATAAAATAAAGCAGATATGATGATTAATCATGTCTGTAATCAATCACAAGTACCTGAATATAAGATGTGTTTGTGTGAATCTCATTTATACATAAAGCCGAATGTTTCAACTAGGAAATATAATTTGGTGTGATCATTAAATTAAACAAATAGGCCAATTAACTCAACACATGGTGAACCCATTGAGCCTGGTGTTATGAAGTTGGAATATACACACCATTACTTTTTTGGAAGGACCTCAGATTACACAGCCGAGCCAGGACATATTAAAGTAATGATTCAAGATTACAAAATGAGGCATTTTACAGCTTGGCGGGAAATGCCTTCTGAGTACATATCTCGTCATGCCAAAATGTTGCATTTGATAGCTGTAAATCATTTAAATGGTTTAGAAGTACAATTTTGTTTTCTTTTGTTTTTTCCAGGTCACTGTAAACCTAAAAATGAATTTCACACATGCTGGCGGCAACATATGTTCAGACAAGTTCAGTAATTACAAGGTGAGTAAGTCTCTTCAGCTGCTCTGTTTTCACTCAGGCTCACCCCAGCAGATCCGAGGTGGGTCTGCATTTTGATTTGGCACAACATTAATGCTGGATGTCCTTCCTGATGTAACTCCACATCGACATGGAGAAATATGGCAGAGGTGGGGTTTGAACCCAACAACCTGCTGCACTGAAACCAAGCACACTAACCACTTGGCTACCACCACACTGTCAACTAGGTGGCAGTAGTGGTGCCATCTCCAACTGTGTGTGTGTGTGTGTGTGTGTGTGTGTGTGTGTGTGTGTGTGTGTGTGTGTGTGTGTGTGTGTGTGTGTGTGTGTGTGTGTGTGTGTGTGTGTGAGCTGAGATAAATGATTCATAAGCATGGTGACAGTCTGGACAATTGGTGTCACTCGTCTTTTTCCCGGTTCTCTCCCTCAGCCCCAACCAGTCCCAGCAGAAGACTGCCCCTCCCTGAGCCTGGTTCTGCTGGAGGTTTCTTCCTGTTAAAAGGGAGTTTTTCCTTCCCACTGTAGCCAAGTGCTTGCTCATAGGGGGTCATTTTGACCGTTGGGGTTTTACATAATTATTGTATGGCCTTGCCTTACAATATAAAGCGCCTTGGGGCAACTGTTTGTTGTGATTTGGTGCTATATAAAAAAATTGATTGATTGATTGACTGCTGGTGAGCGAGAATTTCTCCCAATGAGTTTTCACACTTGTGCTGTGCACAACCAAGCACACACAAGTGTATACAACCATGTGCATGGATCCTCACACACAAGCACACACACAGGCCGTTAGGTGGACACGTTTGTCTGGCTGTGTGATGAGTTTCTATATGACTCAGTCTCAGTGACGTGAGCTCAGACGCTCAGCTGGTGATGGATAACTAAACTCTGGATGTGTGCATGTGTGTGTGTGTGTGTCAGACACCTGGTCTTGTGTGTGCAACACAGTGGTTTCATTCAGTGAATCTGTGCTAGTGTTAGCATGATATTAATGCCTTAAGAACAGCCAGAGAGACCAACAACAGAGGAAGACAAAGTGGGGATGTCATTCTCAGTCCACACTGTCATGTTTTTGTGAGGTTTGTACCCCGAACGTTTCCAGCTGTGTGAATAATGTCTTTGAGTGGACGAGAGCACATTGGTAGTCAGAGCTCATAGGAAAAGCACAGACCTCCTACTGTATGTCAAACAGCTACTATGCCCTCCAAAGTGCTGGAACACTTGGTGTTTCACACATTTTAAATTGTTTATGCCATTTCAAATACAAAACATAGAAAAAAATAACCACTTCTAAAATTATCTTCCTTAAACTCATACTAACAGCAAATCTCTAGTCTATAATTTGACATAAATTAAATACAAATATAAAAGCCAAGATGATGGGTTCCATAAGTAATGGAACACTTTGGTATAATACCTGTAAAAAAAAAAAAAAAAAAAAATCAGTTTTATTGCCAGTTTTCTTCAGATATGTCAAGGGATGGATACATGAAAATTTCCAAGTCACTAAGTACAGTGGGGGAAATAAGTATTTGATCCACTGTCAATTTTGCAGGTTTTTCCACCTACAAAGAATGGAGAGGTCTGTTATTTTTATCGTAGATACACTTCAACCGTGAGAGACAGAATCTAAAACAAAATCCACAGAATCACATTGTATGATTTTTAAATAATTAATTTGCATTTTATTGCATGAAATAAGTATTTGATCCCCTAGAAAAACAGACCTTAACAACTGGTACAGAAACATCTGTCTGCTATTACATAGATCAGACGTAGTTCTTGACCAAGTTTTCACACACTGCAACAGGGATTTTGGTCCACTCCTCCATACAGATCTTCTCCAGATCTTTCAGGTTTGGAGTTTCAGCTCCCGCCAAAGATTTTATATTAAGTTCAGGTCTGGAGACTGGCTAGGCCACTCCAGGACCTTGAAATGCTTCTTACAGAGCCCCTCCTTAGTTGCCCTGGCTGTGTGTTTGGGGTCATTGTCATGATGGAAGACCCAGCCATGACCCATCTTGAATGCTCTTACTGAGGGAAGGAGGTTGTTTGCCAAAATCTCGCAATACATGACCCCATACATCCTCCCTTCAATACGGTGCAGTCGTCCTGTCCCCTTTGCAGAAAAGCACCCCCAGAGTATGATGTTTCCACCCACATGATTCATGGTTGGGATGGTTTTCTTGGGGTTGTTCTCATCCTCTAAACACGGAAAGTGGAGTTGATTCCAAAAAGCTCTATTTTGGTCCCATCTGACTACATGACCTTCTCCCATGCCTCTTCTGGAACATCCAGATGGTCACCGGTATATGGCCTGAGCAGGGGGACCTTGCTGCCCTGCAGGATTTTAAATCATGACAGCATCATGTGTTACTAATGTAATCTTTGTGACTGTGGTCCCAGCTCTCTTCAGGTCATTGACCAGTTCCCCCTGTGTAGTTCTGAGCTTTCTCAGAATCATCCTTACCCCACAAAGTGAGACCGAGGGAGATTGACAGTCATCTTGTGTTTCTTCCACTTTCTAATAAATGATCATAACAGTTATTGTCTTCTACCAAGCTGCTTGCCTGTTGTCCTGTAGTCCATTGCAGCCTTGTGCAGGTCTACAGTTTTGCCCCTGGTGTCCTTAGACAGCTCTTTGGTCTTGGCTATGGTGGACAGGTTGGAGGGTGATTGATTGAGTGTGAACAGGTGTCTTTTATACAGGTAACAAGTTCAAACAAGTGCAATTAATATAGTTAAGAGTGCAGAATAGGAGTACTTCTTAAAGAAAAATTAACAGGTCTGTGAGAGCCAGAATTCTTGCTGGTTGGTAGGTGTTCAAATACTTATTTCATGCAGTAAAATGCAAATTAATTATTTAAAAATCATACAATGTGATTTTCTGGATTTTTTTTTTTTTTTTTTTTTTTTTTTTTTTAGATTTTGTCTCTCACAGTTGAAGTGTACCTATGATAAAAATTACATACCTCTCCATTCTTTGTAGGTTTGAAAACCTCCAAAATTGCCAGTGGATCAAATATTTATTTCCCCCACTTTATGTCTTGGACTTTATTTACATCAGTTATGAAATACAAACAGTAGGGCACATGATGATAAATCTGCATCAAGTAGATAGTTCTCAAAAACTGAGTAACTGTGCAAGAAGGAGAAGAGCGAGGAAAGCCACCAAAACAACCTAGAAAAGGATATGGGCTTCTCTGGCTGCGATTGGAGAAACTGTGCAAAGTGCTTGTTTTGCATTTTCTATTTCCAATTTATAGCTTCACCTGAAAGTTAAGCTACAATGTGCCAGAAGGTATATCTGAGATGCAAGCCTAGATTTGGCATTTTGGTGAAAAAAAAAAAAAAAATATATATATATATATATATACGAGGTCTGTCCGTAAAGTATAGGTCCTTTTTATTTTTTTCAAAAACTATATGGATTTCATTCATATGTTTTTACGTCAGACATGCTTGAACCCTCGTGCGCATGCATGAGTTTTTCCACGCCTGTCGGTGACGTCATTCGCCTGTGAGCACTCCTTGTGGGAGGAGTCGTCCAGCCCCTCGTCGGAATTCCTTTGTCTGAGAAGTTGCTGAGAGACTGGCGCTTTGTTTGATCAAAATTTTTTTTAACCTGTGAGACACATAAAAGTGGACATGGTTCGAAAAATTAAGCTGGTCTTCAGTGAAAATTTTAACAGCTGATGAGAGATTTTGAGGTGATTCTGTCGCTTTAAGGACTTTTCACGGTGCGAGACGTCGCGCAGCGCTCTCAGGCGGCGTCATCAGCCTGTTTCAAGCTTAAAACCTCCACATTTCAGGCTCTATTGATCCAGGACGTCGTGAGAGAACAGAGAAGTTTCAGAAGAAGTCGGTTTCAGCATTTTATCCGGATATTCCACTGTTAAAGGAGATTTTTTTAATGAAAGACGTGCGGGTGGATTGCAGCGTCGGCACAATATGCTTTAAAAAGTGCAGTTTTAACAGGTACAGAGCACATAGAGAACTTACGAACAAGCATATTAGCTTGTACATATTGAATACAACGCTGCCTGTGAATGTCTCTATCATCACACAGGTCAGCGGTTATGTAATGTCCCAAGTATTTCACTTCATCACACACTTGGAGGATGCTGTCCGACAGAGAGAAGTCAGGAAAACACAATTTAGAGTCCTCTTTACTTCTGACAATCATGATGCTCTTTTTTGCATTGTATTTAATATCAAAGTCTATACCGTACTGAGAGCAAACCTTTAACAACTGCTGCAACCCAGCGCTACACGGACAGAAAATTACTAGGTCATCGGCATACATTAGGTGGTTTATGGTTGTATGGCCAACCCCACAGCCAGTCCTACATTGATTCAACAGATTAGACAGATCGTCCATATACACATTAAAAAGGCAAGGCGAGAGAATGCTGCCTTGTCTTACCATATTCCTCACATGAAAGGGAGAAGATACATAGGTTCCCCATTTCACACACATAGACTGGTGAGCATACCAATACACTAAAATTCTCAATAAAGATTTCGGAACTCCTCTATTGTACAGTTTATGAAACAATTTTTCATGATTTACATGGTCAAACGCTTTTGAGGCATCAATAAAACATAAAAATTGTGGTATTGTGCCGATTATAAGAGTCTAAGATCTTCCTAAGAGCAAAAATGCACATATCAGTGCCAAGTTTTGGCTTAAAACCAAATTGATTGTCAGATGTCACCGTGAACTTCTCAATTCTATTGAGTATAGCCCTCTCCAAGACTTTTGATACAATACTGGCTAGAGCTATAGGCCGATAGTTGTCTTTGCTATTTATTTTGCCAACCTTATCCTTTACAATAGGCACTAAAAATACAGACAGTATAGGTAAAATACCATGAATTAAAAACCCAATGAAACAAATAGCTAACAAGGGAAAGAGTTTCCTGCTTGCAAATTTTAAATGCTCAGCAGATATTTTATCCGCACCACATGTCTTATTATTACTCAGATTCATAACAATATCACTAACATCTTGTGTAGAAATGACCATTTCTTCGTGTTTGTCTATATTGTTCATCACAAATGAGTTACTTTTAATACAGTTAAACAGTTCATAATAATGATTCCGCCATAATTGAATAATTTCATCAGGTCCATTTGCACAATCTATATTAGTTGGCAAGGATGTTTTTAAATTGTTCATTGTTTTTATTTCTTTCCAGAATTCGGTAGGACTATTCTGCTGTAGTTTCCTTGCAAGTGATTCTGATTTCAGTGTTTTCATTCCTCTTAATAAAGTGTAAGGCATATTTAAAATGAGCATTTGCCCGTTTCTTATAATCAAACACAGGACCATGTCTAGGTTTGCCTGATTCAACCCACAGTTTAAAAGCCCTTCTAGCTTCAGCATGAAGCTCTTCTGCATACTCATTCCACCCTGGCTTGGCTTTGAACTTTTTAGTTTTATACAAGGACCTACAGAGATAAGAAGAGAGTCTATATTTTGGTATGCATCACAAAATAAAACTCTTCACCATCAAAATGGGATAAGGTAGGGTTATAAAAGCTCAGTACAGGCTTGACTCAAATCTGGAGAAGCAATCAAGAAGGAGGATTAGGAAGATTACAAAGTCAGGCCAAAAGGCACAGATTCAGAGGTAGGCTGCAAATACAATGATAATAAACAGGCAGCGATCAGGACCAGGCAGACAATCATAAACATGTAATCAAGAAAAGCTTTGACGCAAGGTGTTGGAAATAAGGTAATTAGGGCAAATGTAGCAGCAGAGGGCAGCAGAGCATGACAGCCAGTCCATCACAGGTTATTTGTCCACAAAGAGGTGAACCATTTACCGCTGGATGCACTGGGGTGATGCGGATTAAATGTCTTGTCCAAGGACACAGGCACCTTGAAGCACAAATGACATCAATCCCTAAATAATATATCGGTCATCAACTCTGATTCAACAGAGCCACTTGCTCACTTTTACATTAAAGGTATTGTAGAAGGATGGCTTGCAAAATGGGCACTTCTGTAGATGTGACAGTTCAGCAGATTTCTCAGCTGTTCCCACAAACACATCATTAATCTCTTTGGCTACAGTGCATCCAGAAGGTATTGAGTGCTTCACGTTTTCCACATTTTGGTATGTTACAGCCTTATTCCAAAATGGATTAAATAAGTTTGTTTTCCCTCAAAATTCTACATACAATACCCCACAATGACAACATAAGTAAGTCCCTTCAGATGCTCCCTCGTTTCGCAATTAGGGTTGCCACAACAAATCCAAGATGGATCTGCATGTTGAATTGGCACAAGTTGTATGCCGATGCCCTTCCTGACATAACTCCACATTACATGGAGAAATGTGGTAGGGGTAGGATCCGAAACGGTAACCTTCCACACTGAAACTAAGTGCATTAACCACTTGACCACCACCCCCCACAATGGCAATGTGAAAAAACTTTTTTTTTTAAGATTTTTGTAAATGTATTAAAAAACTAAACTAAAACAAAAAAAAAAAAATCACATGTACATAAGTATTCACAGGCTCAAAATTGAGCTCAGATGCATCCTGATTCCAGTGATCATCTTTAAGATTTTTGTACAGCTTAATTGGAGTCCACCTGGGATAAATTTAGTTGGTCCAAAGATCTCACCATTTTCAGGTCTGTGGAAGTTGGAGACCAGTGCCATGGCAATGCAGAGCTTTCCAAATTCCTTCAATAACAGTGAAAGATGGTCATCCTTGCTGAGATAATGGCTGTTACAGGTACGCACACCTGTGCAGTGCTGTGATGCTGACAACCCCTCAGCACTGCACTGGTCACATATTTCCAGAGAAAAGACACATCATCCTCTGTATTGTTTTCTTGTTTTCCTAAAGTGAGGTTCCAATGAGCTTTTCCCATTCCCTCCATAACACATGCTCGACTTGAAAGGCAGCAACAGAATGACTCCCACAGGGTGAGGAAACAAAACATCTTCTGTTACAGTGTAAAGCATTACAAAGTGTTTCACATTGTCTGAAGTACCAGTCCCACCACTGACCCCAAAGGGGTATTTATCTGCAGGTTGGAGAGAAAGTACAGTCCTGGTGAAGCTTAAAATCTGCCCATGATTACTACTACTACTACTACTGCTACTACTACTATTAATTATACTAACAACAGTAGCAATGCCAACAATATCAATAACAATAACCATACATTGTTGCTGTTATTGTGAATATGACTGTGGGATGCACTGCCATCTGTTCAAACACTGTCTTATGCAAATCACTCAGCATAAGAGAAGGCGACAGTTTTGTAAAATTATATAAAAAAAGAAGAAAGAAAAAAAGAAATTCAAACAAAACAATCTCTCATAACTAGACAGGAGATAATCCCATGAAGTAAATTCAGCTGTCACACTGGTGCTGAGATTTCACATCTCAATAACAGCTGTTAACCACAGAAAGAAAATCAATAATGAGAATCTTAACAGTCGGCTAAGAAGTTCTTTATTGATGTTGGGGTGGCGGTGGGGTGGGGGGTGCTTTCAGAAAGGCCAGACAGAAAAAAAATAAGGGACAATCAATTAGTATCATAACCTGGATGATAAAATAAGCGTTTTGATGCCTTTTTGTTGGACAATGTACAAAATCAAGGTATTCCATATATTCCAGAATATAAAATAAATATTATGAACTGAGGTGCATATAATTAAGGTATTCCCCTTACACCTTGAAGGCCACATCATCAATGTAGTCATCATGTTTGCCAGCATTTTTGAATAACTCTAAACTGAAACAGATCACAATGATGACAGTCCTGCTGAAGACAGTATCAAAGTTAAGAGTGCAATAGATGAAGCACAACTGGGGACTCTGGAACACACAAACACTGATTATTCACAGCTTTTCTTAATAGATGTGATAGTGGAGTTCAGACCTACTCACTCTTCACATTCACACATAATAGTAACAGTCCTCTCATCAATAGTGTCCAGGTGGAAACACATTGATGGTTAACCAATGAGAAATGCTAAAGATATAGTATAAACGGGATACTCGCGCTTACCAGACAAAAGCAAAAGTACCGGTCAGGATTTCCCCTGGACTCTGGTTTTTACATTGTTGTTTTACCTGTGTCATGTGTTTGTTTCTCCACCAGATGGCTCCCTCAGTTTTGTTTTCATACCTGGATCAGATGAGTGACTGATTATTGATAGACTATTTAAACCCTGACTAGACTATTTAAGCCCAAGCAGACCTGGATCCTGGCTCTGAGTACCTGCACAGCTACGTCACTTTTGGAACTCCTCGGCTCTCGGCGTAGAGGGTGTCTGGACTACACGCGAGTTAAGTTCCCCTCATCTCAGTGAGATCCTGTTTTCACTCATTCTTGTTTGTGACTGTGCTATGATAAAGAACTGTGCCAAAAACTCTCCCTAAGAACTGCATGAACTCTGATATCAAACCACTGAGAACCCAGCTGTATCAAGTCCTGCTTAATTGGAACTGCGTTACCACATGCAACACTTGACCTCTGACCTTTGAGTACAACTTATAAAACAGAGAGAACATAGAGAGGGCCGACTTCCTATATGCTGCATTGTAATTTGCTAAGCGCCTGCCGCCATTTTGAATGTGTGTAACTGGGTGTTGCTATAGATGCCCAATGGCAGTCTTTGTGTCACTCTAGAGTCATATTAGAGACAAAAGATTATGTTTATGTGCCTTTTTCATGACCATGGATCATAACTATCATACCAGCAATATCAGAAAAACACCAAGATCTAAAGAAACTGAGTGTTCGGCTATCAATTGCACCAAGTACACTAAAACAAACAAGGAAGTGGCATTCTACTCCTTTCCAAAGGGTATCGTTAAGAAATGATTTAATCCACCGACATCAATAACCTTTTTGCTTAACGATTCCCTTATCAGTCCTTCAGAGTGGCCGTTGTTTTTGGGGGTGTTGGTCAGGAAAACGATCAGTGCTTCGATCTAATGCTTTGTTGATTCATTGTTTAATTTCAATTTATCTTAATTTTCCACCACTAAAACCCTAAAGAGCATATGTCTGTGAGTAATATTTACCTTTTTTATGTTAAACCAACCTGTTGTGGTCTTCTGAAACAGTTGACAGATGTATTTTATAACTTAAAAACTTGACAGGCGCTAACGCATTAGCATGTGTAGCAGAATCAGGAAGAATATAATGTGTTTTAGGTTATTTGAAATGATCACTTGTGGATAATCTTACCTCGAATACTGGGGGCACCACCTAAGGATATTACAACCCCTGGCAAAAATTATGGAATCACCGGCCTCGGAGGATGTTCATTCAGTTGTTTAATTTTGTAGGAAAAAAGCAGATCACAGACATGACACAAAACTAAAGTCATTTCAAATGGCAACTTTCTGGCTTTAAGAAACACTATAAGAAATCAGGAAAACAAATTGTGGCACTCAGTAACTGTTTTTTAGACCAAGCAGAGGGAAAAAAATATGGAATCACTCAATTTTGAGGAAAAAATTATGGAATCATGAAAAACAAAAGAACGCTCCAACACATCACTAGTATTTTGTTGCACCACCTGTGGCTTTTATAACAGCTTGCAGTCTCTGAGGCATGGACTTAATGAGTGACAAAGAGTACTCTTCCTCAATCTGGCTCCAACTTTCTCTGATTGCTTTTGCCAGATCAGCTTTGCAGGTTGGAGCCTTGTCATGGACCATTTTCTTCAGCTTCCACCAAAGATTTTCAATTGGATTAAGATCCGGACTATTTGCAGGCCATGACATTGACCCTATGTGTCTTTTTGCAAGGAATGTTTTCACAGTTTTTGCTCTATGGCAAGATGCATTATCATCTTGAAAAATGATTTCATCATCCCCAAACATCCTTTCAATTGATGGGATACGAAAAGTGTCGAAAATATCAAAGTAAACTTATGCATTTATTGATGATGTAATGACAGCCATCTACCCAGTGCCTTTACCTGACATGTAGCCCCATATCATCAATGACTGTGGAAATTTACATGTTCTCTTCAGGCAGTCATCTTTATAATCTTTATGGATTGGCACCAAACAAAAGTTCCAGCATCATCACCTTGCCCAATGCAGATTCAAGATTCATCACTGAATATGACTTTCATCCAGTCATCCACAGTCCATGATTGCTTTTCCTTAGCCCATTGTAACCTTGTTTTTTTTCTGTTTAGGTGTTAAAGAGTCAGAGCTCTATTGAGCTGAGTATTCCATTAACTTTAACTAGTAATGACTTCATGACTTTCTTTGCTAACAAAATTTTAACTATTAGAGAAAAAATTACTCATAACCATCCCAAAGACGTATCGTTATCTTTGGCTGCTTTCAGTGATGCCAGTATTTGTTTAGACTCTTTCTCTCAGATTGTTCTGTCTGAGTTATTTTCATTAGTTACTTCATCCAAACCATCAACATGTCTATTAGACCCCATTCCTACCAGGCTGCTCAAGGAAGCCCTACCATTATTTAATGCTTCGATCTTAAATATGATCAATCTATCTTTGTTAGTTGGCTATGTACCACAGGCTTTTAAGGTGGCAGTAATTAAACCATTACTTAAAAAGCCATCACTTGACCCAGCTATCTTAGCTAATTATAGGCCAATCTCCAACCTTCCTTTTCTCTCAAAAATTCTTGAAAGGGTAGTTGTAAAACAGCTAACTGATCATCTGCAGAGGAATGGTCTATTTGAAGAGTTTCAGTCAGGTTTTAGAATTCATCATAGTACAGAAACAGCATTAGTGAAGGTTACAAATAATCTTCTTATGGCCTCAGACAGTGGACTCATCTCTGTGCTTGTTCTATTAGACCTCAGTGCTGCTTTTGATACTGTTGACCATAAAATTTTATTACAGAGATTAGAGCATGCCATAGGTATTAAAGGCACTGCGCTGCGGTGGTTTGAATCATATTTGTCTAATAGATTACAATTTGTTCATGTAAATGGGGAATCTTCTTCACAGACTAAGGTTAATTATGGAGTTCCACAAGGTTCTGTGCTAGGACCAGTTTTATTCACTTTATACATGCTTCCCTTAGGCAGTATTATTAGACGGTATTGCTTAAATTTTCATTGTTACGCAGATGATACCCAGCTTTATCTATCCATGAAGCCAGAGGACACACACCAATTAGCTA
The DNA here is from genome assembly GCF_902500255.1 of Thalassophryne amazonica. Taxonomy (NCBI): domain Eukaryota; kingdom Metazoa; phylum Chordata; class Actinopteri; order Batrachoidiformes; family Batrachoididae; genus Thalassophryne; species Thalassophryne amazonica. The sequence continues at coordinate 96,258,379 of NC_047113.1, read as the reverse complement.
AACTGCAGGATTGTCTTACAGACATAAAGACATCGATGACCTCTAATTTCCTGCTTTTAAACTCAGATAAAACTGCAGTTATTGTACTTGGCCCCACAAATCTTAGAAACATGGTGTCTAACCAGATCCTTACTCTGGATGGCATTACCCTGACCTCTAGTAATACTGTGAGAAATCTTGGAGTCATTTTTGATCACGATATGTCATTCAAAGTGCATATTAAACAAATATGTAGGACTGCTTTTTTGCATTTACGCAATATCTCTAAAATTAGAAAGGTCTTGTCTCAGAGTGATGCTGAAAAAACTAATTCATGCATTTATTTCCTCTAGGCTGGACTATTGTAATTCATTATTATCAGGTTGTCCTAAAAGTTCCCTGAAAAGCCTTCAGTTAATTCAAAATGCTGCAGCTAGAGTACTAACGGGGACTAGAAGGAGAGAGCATATCTCACCCACTGGCCTCTCTTCATTGGCTTCCTGTTAATTCTAGAATAGAATTTAAAATTCTTCTTCTTACTTATAAGGTTTTGAATAATCAGGTCCCATCTTATCTTACGGACCTCGTAGTACCATATCACCCCAATAGAGCGCTTCGCTCTCAGACTGCAGGCTTACTTGTAGTTCCTAGGGTTTGTAAGAGTAGAATGGGAGGCAGAGCCTTCAGCTTTCAGGCTCCTCTCCTGTGGAACCAGCTCCCAATTCAGATCAGGGAGACAGACACCCTCTCTACTTTTAAGATTAGGCTTAAAACTTTCCTTTTTGCTAAAGCTTATAGTTAGGGCTGGATCGGGTGACCCTGAACCATCCCTTAGTTATGCTGCTATAGACTTAGACTGCTGGGGGTTCCCATGATGCACTGTTTCTTTCTCTTTTTGCTCTGTATGCACCAATCTGCATTTAATTATTAGTGATCGATCTCTGCTCCCCTCCACAGCATGTCTTTTTCCTGGTTCTCTCCCTCAGCCCCAACCAGTCCCAGCAGAAGAAAGCCCCTCCCTGAGCCTGGTTCTGCTGGAGCTTTCTTCCTGTTAAAAGGGAGTTTTTCCTTCCCACTGTAGCCAAGTGCTTGCTCACAGGGGGTCGTTTTGACCGTTGGGGTTTTACATAATTATTGTATGGCCTTGTTTGTTGTGATTTGGCGCTATATAAAAAAAATTGATTGATTGATTGATTGATTAATGATGGCTTTCATTTAGCTTTTCTATGTAAATCCCATTTCCTTTAGACAGTTTCTTACAGTTCGGTCACAGACATTGACTCCAGTGTCCTCCCATTCGTTCCTCATTTGCTTTGTTGTGCATTTTCGATTTTTGAGACATATTGCTTTAATTTTTCTGTCTTGACGCTTTGTCTTCCTTGGTCTACCAGTATGTTTGCCTTTAACAACATTCCCATGTTGTTTGTATTTGGTCCAGAGTTTAGACACAGCTGACTGTGAACAACCAACATCTTTTGCAACACTGCGTGATGATTTACCCTCTTTTAAGAGTTTGATAATCCTCTCCTTTGTTTCAATTGACATCTCTCGTGTTGGAGCCATGATTCATGTCAGTCCACTTGGTGCAACAGCTCTCCAAGGTGTGATCACTCCTTTTTAGATGCAGACTAACGAGCAGATCTGATTTGATGCAGGTGTTAGTTTTGGGGATGAAAATTTAGAGGGTGATTCCATAATTTATTCCTCAGAATTGAGTGAGTCCATATTTTTTTTCCCTCTGCTTGGTCTAAAAAAGTAACCGTTACTGACTGCCACAATTTTTGCTTGATTTCTTATAGTGTTTCTTAAAGCCAGAAAGTTGCCATTTGAAATGACTTTAGTTTTGTGTCATGTCTGTGATCTGCTTTTTTTCTACAAAATTAATCAGCTGAATGAACATCCTCCAAGGCCGGTCATTCCATAATTTTTGCCAGGGGTTGTATAACAAGGTTATAATATCACTGATTTTAGGGTCAGTCAATAGGAAATATTAAAATCAGTCTGTAATCTTAAGGAGTAAGTTCTGCAGGTCAGATCCGACACCCTCTGTAAAACCATACAAAATCACAGACAACTTCACACATTTAAGAAGTTTATTTAACTCAGGCAGGAGTTAAATAACAGGACATATCACAGTAAGCAATTTGATGCTGACGAAATTCAATGAGCAATGATTATATGACGTTCAGATAATTTGGTTTTGTAGCAGGAGTTTTAGGAGTTAAATTCTTCTTAATCAGCAGAGAATTTACTTTGGTATTTATTAGCATGAGAGAAGACTAGTACTGTTGGATATAGTTAAATAAAGCCACTCTGTTTATCTCTGACATCATGCCCCGGTCTTACTTGGAGGCGCAGTGCAGCTGGTCTCTGTGAGGTCTGATGCTGGAAGCCATCTGGTTTTCAATCGAGGAACCATCCGTCTGCACAGCTGTCTCCGGTACCTTGGCAAAGGGACTCTGCCGGTCACCGCGCCCAGTTTTGTGGGTTACCAGGGGCACTTTCTGTTGTAATTGCTATGACTTGCGATGGCAGTTCACTCTCTGATGCAGCTTCGTGTACCTGGATGTTTTTATCTCTGCAGCGCATGTAGTCTGGTCTCGTCAAATTAAAGGTTTGAGCGTCTTTATTCTCTCTCTCAAAAAAAAAAAAATCAAAAATTCATCTTTTGTTGTCATTTGTGAAAGCCGGGTCAAATCAAAAACTCAAATCAAAAATAGCTGACTTTACGAGAAAAATGTGTACGGGAGGAATTTGGAGTTTAAGAAGAAAAAGGTTTTAATATGAAAAATTGGAAAAGGAAGTTAACTTTTAACTTTACAAAAGTTGAGCAAAAGTTATCTGTAGAAAAATGGAAAAATAATTTCTTGTTGGTGCACACAAACAAGAAATACGTTTTAAGGAGCAAGTGGTTTCAAACAAAGTGTCATAAAATTGTAGGATGGCGAGGCAGCATCTCCAGACCCAGGAAAAAGAGAGCGTAAGAGGAGAGCCAGGCGAAAGAGCGAAGAGTCAGGCGAAAAGCTGAAAAAAGGGACGAGTTCCCGGGGGCGCAGGCTTTTAAAGGGTTAAAAGCTCCACCCCCAAGAATTCTGGGTACTGTAGTTTTTCCTGAGTTTCTTTGTCTAATTTAAATCACTGTCCACTCCCAGATTCCCGCTCTAAAACCAAACAAGTCCTGTCGGATAACTCTTGTAACTGGTTTTCCGTGGAAATACACACACAACACAGTTATATACAAAAAAGCACACTAGATAAACTTTCCACAATGAGCAGAGTATAAAATACCAGATAGATCACTTTCATGTGTGAGGTTAAATGGTCACATGTTGTTTTCTTTTTCTTTTCTCTTCTTTTTTTTCTGTTATAACAATAAAATGCAGTTTTAAAACGTGGTTACAATTTATAATAGTATACCGGTCAAGCATATGTCCTTCTCCAATTTGTCTAACAGGGGTCACTCTTGTTTCATGGACTGGGTTTTGGATTTCATCACACAATGTGAATTAGGTCAATATTGGGTCAATTTTAACCTGAAAAAAAAAGAAAAAAAAAGAAAAACTGGACTGTGATCAACAAGTTGATGGCAGTTCTTCAGTGAGAAGATTTTACTTGAATTTTGTTGTAAAATATATATTTCTAGGACTTTTGGGAAGAAAGAATGTTCTTCTGGTGTCTGTTTCTTTTATGAGAGAGGCTGTGATGGCTCGGAGGGTCTACCTTTGACACCTGGAGATATACCAGGCCTTGCTATGTTGAGTTTCTCCTTCTGAAGAAATTTCATGACCTCTGCTTGATGCAAACCTAGGACATTGAAGTTTGGCATACAATTTTAATGTGGAGTTGCGTCAGGAAGGGCATCCGGCGTAAAACTTGTGCTAATTTAACATGCAGATCCACCTTGGTTTTGTTGTGGCGACCCCGAGGGCAAACAAGGGAGCAGCCGAAAGGACTTACTTTACAATTTTAGAGAGACAAAAAGAACCTGATTAAAAACACAACAGAAAAAATAAAACTAAATATAAATAAAATATAAAAGATCAGGCTACCTAGGTTATAATATATTTACAGTGCCTTATTTCCCACTCTATACACTCCACAATCATAACAGCTGTTTAAATAAACATGTGTAATAGTAGTTCCTTGTGTTCTAAAGTAAAATAGTGCATTACAGTAGCTTGTAGTACACTCCAGAGATGTTTTGTTGACAAAACGTCACTCCACTGCAGCAGCCAAGCTACCCCAGTTACACATAATCAAAATGGCGTCAAGATTACATCATTTTGTGGGACCCAGCCCTATGTTCTCTCTGTTATATACTATGAACACTTACTGAACAGAGAACTTTATTTCCTGACCCCTGATCAACCTGTGTTAAGCCTGTGTTGAACTGTGACTGTTTTTGAGGACAGCGTTACGAGTGCTTTTCACTCACCCCGTGTCTCTTCTTTGTTAGTTCCTGGTTGCTGAGGTGAGTGTGCCACCTGGCCCTGGTCATAGAATCCTGAGTTGACATTATTCCTTCAAGACTGGCCCAGGAAAATGCAGCTCCCTTATTTCACCACCAGGAGGCGGGCAAGTCTCTCTACTGCAGGCATCCCAGCACAGCATTGCATTTATTTACTGTAAATAAATATAATTTTCCTTTTGAACTCCTCTCCATGTCCAGATCTCTGCACGTGGGTCCATAGTCTGAAACGATTTGGTTCCACCTGAAACCCTAACCATTACAGTACCAATGGTTTTGTATGGTTTTCCATGTAATAAACACTGTATATACCAGATTTTGTATAACAAATTTTCACTCACATCGGACAAAATGCCCCGTCCCATTGCAAATCATTAAAAATCCCTCGCATGTACCAGACAGAGCAGTCTGGATGTGCCCAGGGACAACAGAGTTACAAAATGAAGTTCAGCACAGACACTCGCCGATTCAAGGAAAGTGGATACCAAATTTCCTTGATTAAAAGCCAGAGCATTTATTTTTTCAAATGGTACTGAGATCCAGCCAGTAGTGGGCACAGTTCCAATAACCGATAATTATCGAAGATAATGTTTTCATTATCTGATTATCTTTCCAGATAACTTAGAAAACCATTATCGGACTAATTACATTTTGTAAATTTTCGTCCTATAATTTTTAAGCCGTTAATGTGGTGAACAAAGCTGAACAGCTACAAACACTTATAAAATTTAAACTCAGTTGAGCACCTACCTGTTAAATGTTTTGTAGCAGAGGGTAGTTCTAGAAGAAAACGCTCTATCCTCTGCAAGAAAAGGAGAACTGGTCACACACACACACACACACACACACACACACACACACACACACACACACACACACACACACGCACACACACACACACACACACACAAAAAAAACCTCATTTCTTTTAACCCCATACTGATACACGGGTAATATCACCCAAGTCATCCAGAGGCATACATTTTTAACTTATGGTTCAAATTTTAACCAAACTAATTTCGGACAAGTTATTTAAATTAACGTCACATCTGAAGTTTTATAAAGTGAAAATATCAGATATATGTTTTAGTTTTAAAGTAATGCACTAATTTTTAAGGTTTTAGTGTGGACATGCAGTGTCCAGGTGCATTATGGTATGATCGTGTAATCTCAGTACATTCACGACATGAGAAATGCATTTGAGACACTCTGATCAGGCTCCACGGACAACAGCATTAAACTCTAGTGCCTAAAACTCTCGTGAATATATTCTCTGGGTTTATAGATGTTGTTATTGTTATTGCGCTTATTCAATTCCATGCATCTTAAACATAGCAACACAGATTATCTGGAATTTTGTTTTGGCAAGTTTTCAAGGTCTCTACTGCCATCTACTGGCAAGTAGTGTTCATGGCAGTATTCGCCCTGAAGCTGGGCTGATATTTTCAATTGCTGTACTCGGTTCCAGCTCAAACTGTACTACAGAACCGCACGGTGTAAAAGTTCAGAGTGCACAATTTATGTTCTCACACACATTGTACATTCAGAACCACACATCGGACTTGTGTTTCCAGAAGCAAAACATAAACAGAAGCTTTTTCAAACCTAATGTACAAAAACTCTCAATGGGAGACATCAAAGTTAAAAAAAGCATTACAAGACAGGTCTGTGGTGTTTGCACAGGCACAGTGCGAGAGGTTGGACACTTGTAGCGCTTCAGCAGTGGGATACCCTCATGACGGTCGACCAGAATATCAAACAGGTTTGATTTTCATCTGACCATACATTTGCCGATCAGGAGGTGTCGTGAGATGTTAAATGCAGCTCATTACTCCATGTATACTAAACGATGCAGGATGCGCGATTAACCTGAAACTCGGTGCGATCCAAAAAATTCTCGCACAAATGAAAAATCAGCTGAAAAAGGGCACAAACTCGCACTGGCACCAGTAGATCATGGCAGTATTCTATCTATTTTGACACCGGTTATATCAGACAGTTATCTAATTACAACTTGGCTTTTTTTTTTTTTTTTGAAAAAGCGTTTTTTTTTTTTTACAAATAAAAAATGGCATATTTTACAAAAGTGCATTTATCTGTAAACACCAATACATGACACACCTCACATTAACGTGTTGGTTTACATAGAATGAATGAGTCAACCAATCAGTGTTAGAGGAGGCACATTTTACCCAGAATGCCATCTGTCTGTGTTTGTTACAAAACTTCAGAATTAGTGCATTATTCAATGTTAAAAAGATATATGTTATATCTTAACTTTGCACAAATGACAGAATTGACATTAATGGAGTTATTCATTTTATTTATACACCAAACCGTAACTCAGCATTGCTTTATTTTCCAAGACCTCCGCCTGATGGCAGCATTGTGACTGAGTAGAGAGTTGAGCTTTGTGGCTCCTCTCAGCTTGCTTCTGTGCTGGAAGCCATGTAGTAAACTGGAGCTTCCAGCAGGAGGCAGGACCAGAGGACATCACAATCTAATCCTGGTGACATCAAAAACTAACAAGAGTGTGCGTCCTTCTGTCACGAGATCTTTAAGAACAGGGTTAGCAAACGTGTGACTTTGTGCAGTAGGTTTTCTACTGATCACTGTCTGCCTCTACTGGTGGTTGGCTCTCACTGCGGTATTGTATCACTTCCTGTTCCAGAGCACAGCGGTGTTTTGCTGTATCTGTTAGCTGTTTAATCTGCGCAGTTAGATTGATCTAGTTATCTAGATAACGATTTGTTTCCCAGTGTAATCTTCACGTGCCTTAACTAAAGCACTCCCTCTGCTGAATCACCTCTAAATTATTTACACATTATTCACTTTGCATGTTTTTAGGAATCCGCTAGCTTAGCGCAGCTACTAGCTCTTAGCCGATTTAGCATGGCGGCTTCTCTGTCTTTCTGCTCTGGGTGTGAAATGTTTAGTTATTCCTCGGCCTCCTTTAGCAGTAATGGTACTTGTAATAAGTGTAGCTTATTCGTAGCTTTGGAGGCCAGGCTGGGCGAATTGGAGACTCGGCTCCGCACCGTGGAAAATTCTACAGCTAGCCAGGCCCCTGTAGTCGGTGCGGACCAAGGTAGCTTAGCCGCCGTTAGTTCCCCTCTGGCAGATCCCGAGCAGCCGGGAAAGCAGGCCGACTGGGTGACTGTGAGGAGGAAGCGTAGTTCTAAACAGAAGCCCCGTGTACACCGCCAACCCGTTCACATTTCTAACCGTTTTTCCCCACTCGGCGACACACCCGCCAAGGATCAAACTCTGGTTATTGGCGACTCTGTTTTGAGAAATGTGAAGTTAGCGACACCAGCAACCATAGTCAATTGTCTTCCGGGGGCCAGAGCAGGCGACATTGAAGGAAATTTGAAACTGCTGGCTAAGGCTAAGCGTAAATTTGGTAAGATTGTAATTCACGTTGGCAGTAATGACACCCGGTTACGCCAATCGGAGGTCACTAAAATTAACATTGAATCGGTGTGTAACTTTGCAAAAACAATGTCGGACTCTGTAGTTTTCTCTGGGCCCCTCCCCAATCGGACTGGGAGTGACATGTTTAGCCGCATGTTCTCCTTGAATTGCTGGCTGTCTGAGTGGTGTCCAAAAAATGAGGTGGGCTTCATAGATAATTGGCAAAGCTTCTGGGGAAAACCTGGTCTTGTTAGGAGAGATGGCATCCATCCCACTTTGGATGGAGCAGCTCTCATTTCTAGAAATCTGGCCAATTTTCTTAAATCCTCCAAACCGTGACTATCCAGGGTTGGGACCAGGAAGCAGAGTTGTAGTCTTACACACCTCTCTGCAGCTTCTCTCCCCCTGCCATCCCCTCATTACCCCATCCCCGTAGAGACGGTGCCTGCTCCCAGACCACCAATAACCAGTAAAAATCTATTTAAGCATAAAAATTCAAAAAGAAAAAATAATATAGCACCTTCAACTACACCACAGACTAAAACAGTTAAATGTGGTCTATTAAACATTAGGTCTCTCTCTTCTAAGTCCCTGTTGGTAAATGATATAACATATCAACATATTGATTTATTCTGCCTTACAGAAACCTGGTTACAGCAGGATGAATATGTTAGTTTAAATGAGTCAACACCCCTGAGTCACACTAACTGTCAGAATGCTCGTAGCACGGGCCGAGGTGGAGGATTAGCAGCAATCTTCCATTCCAGCTTATTAATTAATCAAAAACCCAGACAGAGCTTTAATTCATTTGAAAGCTTGACTCTTAGTCTTGTCCATCCAAATTGGAAGTCCCAAAAACCAGTTTTATTTGTTATTATCTATCGTCCACCTGGTCGTTACTGTGAGTTTCTCTGTGAATTTTCAGACCTTTTGTCTGACTTAGTGCTTAGCTCAGATAATTATAGTGGGCGATTTTAACATCCACACAGATGCTGAGAATGACAGCCTCAACACTGCATTTAATCTATTATTAGACTCTATTGGCTTTGCTCAAAATGTAAATGAGTCCACCCACCACTTTAATCATATCTTAGATCTTGTTCTGACTTATGGTATGGAAATAGAAGACTTAACAGTATTCCCTGAAAACTCCCTTCTGTCTGATCATTTCTTAATAACATTTACATTTACTCTGATGGACTACCCAGCAGTGGGGAATAAGTTTCATTACACTAGAAGTCTTTCAGAAAGCGCTGTAACTAGGTTTAAGGATATGATTCCTTCTTTATGTTCTCTAATGCCATATACCAACACAATGCAGAGTAGCTACCTAAACTCTGTAAGTGAGATAGAGTATCTCGTCAATAGTTTTACATCCTCATTGAGGACAACTTTGGATGCTGTAGCTCCTCTGAAAAAGAGAGCTTTAAATCAGAAGTGCCTGACTCCGTGGTATAACTCACAAACTCGTAGCTTAAAGCAGATAACTCGTAACTTGGAGAGGAAATGGCGTCTCACTAATTTAGAAGATCTTCATTTAGCCTGGAAAAAGAGTCTGTTGCTCTATAAAAAATTCCTCCATAAAGCTAGGACATCTTTCTACTCATCACTAATTGAAGAAAATAAGAACAACCCCAGGTTTCTTTTCAGGACTGTAGCCAGGCTGACAAAGAGTCAGAGCTCTATTGAGCTGAGTATTCCATTAAATTTAACTAGTAATGACTTCATGACTTTCTTTGCTAACAAAATTTTAACTATTAGAGAAAAAAATACTCATAACCATCCCAAAGACGTATCGTTATCTTTGGCTGCTTTCAGTGATGCCAGTATTTGGTTAGACTGTTTCTCTCAGATTGTTCTGTCTGAGTTATTTTCATTAGTTACTTCATCCAAACCATCAACATGTCTATTAGACCCCATTCCTACCAGGCTGCTCAAGGAAGCCCTACCATTATTTAATGCTTCAATCTTAAATATGATCAATCTATCTTTGTTAGTTGGCTATGTACCACAGGCTTTTAAGGTGGCAGTAATTAAACCATTACTTAAAAAGCCATCACTTGACCCAGCTATCTTAGCTAATTATAGGCCAATCTCCAACCTTCCTTTTCTCTCAAAAATTCTTGAAAGGGTAGTTGTAAAACAGCTAACTGATCATCTGCAGAGGAATGGTCTATTTGAAGAGTTTCAGTCAGGTTTTAGAATTCATCATAGTACAGAAACAGCATTAGTGAAGGTTACAAATGATCTTCTTATGGCCTCAGACAGTGTACTCATCTCTGTGCTTGTTCTGTTAGACCTCAGTGCTGCTTTTGATACTGTTGACCATAACATTTTATTACAGAGATTAGAGCATGCCATAGGTATTAAAGGCACTGCGCTGTGGTGGTTTGAATCATATTTGTCTAATAGATTACAATTTGTTCATGTAAATGGGGAATCTTCTTCACAGACTAAGGTTAATTATGGAGTTCCACAAGGTTCTGTGCTAGGACCAATTTTATTCACTTTATACATGCTTCCCTTAGGCAGTATTATTAGACGGTATTGCTTAAATTTTCATTGTTACGCAGATGATACCCAGCTTTATCTATCCATGAAGCCAGAGGACACACACCAATTAGCTAAACTGCAGGATTGTCTTACAGACATAAAGACATGGATGACCTCTAATTTCCTGCTTTTAAACTCAGATAAAACTGAAGTTATTGTACTTGGCCCCACAAATCTTAGAAACATGGTGTCTAACCAGATCCTTACTCTGGATGGCATTACCCTGACCTCTAGTAATACTGTGAGAAATCTTGGAGTCATTTTTGATCAGGATATGTCATTCAAAGCGCATATTAAACAAATATGTAGGACTGCTTTTTTGCATTTACGCAATATCTCTAAAATTAGAAAGGTCTTGTCTCAGAGTGATGCTGAAAAACTAATTCATGCATTTATTTCCTCTAGGCTGGACTATTGTAATTCATTATTATCAGGTTGTCCTAAAAGTTCCCTGAAAAGCCTTCAGTTAATTCAAAATGCTGCAGCTAGAGTACTAACGGGGACTAGAAGGAGAGAGCATATCTCACCCATATTGGCCTCTCTTCATTGGCTTCCTGTTAATTCTAGAATATAATTTAAAATTCTTCTTTTTACTTATAACGTTTTGAATAATCAGGTCCCATCTTATCTTAGGGACCTCGTAGTACCATATCACCCCAATAGAGTGCTTCGCTCTCAGACTGCAGGCTTACTTGTAGTTCCTAGGGTTTGTAAGAGTAGAATGGGAGGCAGAGCCTTCAGCTTTCAGGCTCCTCTCCTGTGGAACCAGCTCCCAATTCGGATCAGGGAGACAGACACCCTCTCTACTTTTAAGATTAGGCTTAAAACTTTCCTTTTTGCTAAAGCTTATAGTTAGGGCTGGATCAGGTGACCCTGAACCATCCCTTAGTTATGCTGCTATAGACGTAGACTGCTGGGGGGTTCCCATGATGCACTGTTTCTTTCTCTTTTTGCTCTGTATGCACCACTCTGCATTTAATCATTAGTGATCGATCTCTGCTCCCCTCCACAGCATGTCTTTTTCCTGGTTCTCTCCCTCAGCCCCAACCAGTCCCAGCAGAAGACTGCCCCTCCCTGAGCCTGGTTCTGCTGGAGGTTTCTTCCTGTTAAAAGGGAGTTTTTCCTTCCCACTGTCACCAAGTGCTTGCTCACAGGGGGTCGTTTTGACCGTTGGGGTTTTACGTAATTATTGTATGGCCTTGCCTTACAATATAAAGCGCCTTGGGGCAACTGTTTGTTGTGATTTGGCGCTATATAAAAAAAAAATTGATTGATTGATTGATTGATTGATCCCAAAATGACCAAGGAAGATGAGGACAGCAGACCTATGGAAAGGGAAAACTATCCTGAATTGGGGAATGGAAAATCAGGGAACAAAGGCCTGGGACTGGGATGAAACCCAGGGGAGAGGCATCGGAGCCGACACACCACTGAGAGACTGGATTAGGGACCGGAACAGACCGGCCTGGGGACAAACTAAGGATTTATGGATTAGAAGACCAAGGAGCCAGGACAGACTAGGAACTGACTATAGAAAAAAAAGATATATATTAGGAAACTAAACACAAACCAAAAACTGACTAGAAATGGACAAGGGACCAGATCTGGCTAACAGCAGACACAAATAGGTACTGAGACTAAGGACTGACGAGGAACTATGACAGGCTGAAAAAGTCCTAAACAATTTCTATGAGACTAAAAAGACCAAAAAACAACATGAGCCGACTAGACAAGGGGTAAAGACTAGGAGACCAATGACAGACTAGACTAAGAAATAAAACCAATACTGCTCCTGCTGGGTCATAGTTTTGGCCAGAATCTTCTGTTAAGGTTGAGGACCAGGTTGCATGTTAGACCCAAGTACAGGAGCAGTAAGGCAGACACAGGAGGTAAACACAAAAGTTTATTGAATAAGGGGGACTGCGCAGTAGATGGGACAGACAGGGCAACTGCCCTGGAACCAGCAACTGACTGGACAGGGACTGACAGGACAAGAGGACTGGAACCAGGAACAGGGACCAGGTGAAGTGAGGCTGTGGAGCTATTGGGGCTGGATGAACTGAAAGGGAGACAAGAGGGCTGGTGAGAATGTGCAGGTGCACACCTGGACATGGAAATCAATACTAAATTCTGCTCACAATTCTGTGGTTGATGCACTAAGAGATAACAGTTACATTTATCTCAGGAATTTCACAGCTGCGTGGTGATCAGTTAGTGGATCTGCTCACAGCAGACACCAAAATGACTAAATAGTTCAGTCAGTAGAAAAACTACATTACAGTACAGTCTGTTCCAGAATCGGCACCGACGGGGATTAATTGTGATAACAGAATCACCGCTGATCACTATGCAACGTGGAATAGAACAAACTCTGATAATTAGCAGCTGATTAATAAAAGGTGCAGCAGGAGAAAGACACAGGAGGCAGCCAGCAGATACAACAACGTTTAAACACTACGGCAGGTGGACGTGTCCTTGGAATATGCACAAATGATCCACTTTAAATACAGAAGTCAGGTTTAGAGCTGGAACTCACACAGCAAAATAATACTTGTTGATAACTTAAACATTACAATCCAAAAGCTCAAAGAAATACACTGACAGTTAAATCTGGACTGGAAAAACTCGCAGCTGTGAAATTCCTGAGATAAATGTAACTAATGAGATAAATGTAATTAAGTCCAGGACCTGGAAGCTCCACTTTAGTGCTCTCTAAAGCCTGGAGAACCCCGGGAGGAAAAACACGACGAATCACGTTGCGCCTGGAAGTGGCAGTGGAAAAAAACACAATGAATTACATACTGCACCTAGACATGGGAGCTCACAGCGGAGGGGTTACGACAGGGCATACGGAGCACGGAGACTCCAGTCCGGAAAAAACACAGCAGGAAAAATTCATGAGTTAGGAGGATCACAATGAAGAAAAAACTCTGTGCTTCATTCGTGGTGAAGGGATGCCAAATAAAGCCAAAACAAAACATAAGATTAAGGTTACCAGCTGAGAGCGATGGCGTGGCACAACAGACTAAAATGTTTGTTTTTTTCCTCCCAAAATGAGATGTCCTGCGTTATTTATGAATTACATTGATGTTGACTTGCAGCACAGCTGTCTGCAAGAGCTCAGCTCAGAGGTATGGAGTTAGATTTGTGCCATGAATGTCTGAAAGGAAATGCTTTTGAGAAAAACTACAGATTTTGTTCATTTTTATTTATGTCCAGAGATCAAGGATCCAGTGACCAATTTCATATTTATTTACTTTAAAACTCAATGAAAATGTTATTGACATAGAAAGCCTGTGAAGCCTACTTTTAGAACACATAAAATTCACAGGGAGGTATTGATTAGAGAATCGATGAGGAATCGGATCGATAAGCAGAATCGATAATGGCTTTGATATTGATAAAATCTTAGTAATACCAATCCCTGATTATTTATGTTAAAATGTGTTAGTTATGCCAAAGACATTTAAATTGAAATTGAAATTGTTGAAATTGTATGTGTGTCGGGGGAGCAGCTATTCATTTGTTCTCTGGGGGGGGGACTCATTCTCCCACACTTTGAAAACCCTGCCAGAGATCATTCGGGCCAATTGGTGACTGTAACTAATCTGTTACGTTCATGGAATGGATTTTGTCCGTTTTACACATTTAACGGATTTTGTCCATGTTGTACATATCACAGGTTTCAATTATAACGGACAAAATTCACTGGTCCACCTGAATCCATTATATGTGAGTTTTACTATATTTCCCTGGGCTGCAACTGTTGGAGAGTAGTTGGAGATGCAATTTTACGACCAAACACACAAATGAGTAAAATATTTCAAGTTGGTATGTCACTAAAGTGGTATAAATGACACACTGCATATGTTGTCTTAATGTCAACTGTATTTCACAAAGATGTCACTCAAATGTCACGCAGCACTCCTACAAATGTTGAGTGCAGCCTTTGCAGATGCAAGGATCTGCTGATTTCCATGCAATTCAATTTAATTACACTCGTGGGGAAGCAGCACGACAGTGATTGTCTGCAGTCTGTTGTTGTACCAAGAGTGCGACTGGCCACACATTTTTTAAGTGTCATGCGAGCGGTGTTCGGTGTTCATGCGTGCCACCTGTAATTTGGCTGGCACCTGATGCGAGAGGGTGGGATAGGTTCGCACAGCGCACACTTTGTCTTTCAGGCACTTGTGTGCGCAAATAGTTGTAGCAACAGGTGTACGAGGTGTTGGCGACAAGGACAACATTGTACGGTTTGCACACAATTCCTGTGTCATCTGCACTAAGTGTGCACTTCGTCCAAACTTTGCACTATGTATGACAGGGCCCATAGAAATAAAGGTTGAGTTGAGTGCACTGGACATAAGAAAGAAATTGAGGTATTCCAGAGCAGGCTTCCACCATGCTGAAGAGTACAAGAAAAAATCAAGAAAAGATTCAAATGCTGAGGTTGAAAATTGAGCCACTAAAAACAACAAAGAAAACTCCAAGAATTAAAAAATGACCAAAGTCAATCCAAAAAATTGAAAGAGAACTGAAGCCTTCATTCAACATTTGGCAACCTCAAACTGTTCCAAAGGTGCTCTCAGATCTAAGAGTCATTGCAGTTCCACATCAACTTGCCAAAATCATTGCTCCTCCACCGAACAACATCCAACGATAATCACTTCCCCTCCTGGAAGTGATTATGGGGAGGTGATGGTCTAGTGGTTAAGCGTTGGGCTTCAGACCACAGGATCCTCTGTTCAAAACTCAGCCAGACTGGAAAATCACTAAAGGCCCTTGGGCAAGGTCCTTAATCCCCTCGTTGCCCCCTGGTGTGTCACGAGTACCTTCGATGGCAGCACTGTGACATCGGTGTGTGAGCGTGTCTGTTTGAATGGGTGAATGCGAGGCATAACTATAAAGTGCTTTGAGCTTCTAATGCAGAAAAAGCGCTATATAAAGGAAGTCCATTTAACTCTACCTGCCTGCATGCAGCCAAAATCCCTGCTCCTCCACCAACCAGCACTTAACAATATGAATCTCCTCCATCTACCGGTATCCAACCAAAATCACTTCTCCTTCACTTAACCAGCACCCATCCAACCTCCAGCCACCATCACTGCTTCTCCACCACCCAGCCCCCAGGGCACCTACAGCAGGTAACACTTGCAAAATTATGAATACCATACAGTAACATATTATATCTTTAGTAAAACTACTGATATAATATGGTGGTGCAATGGTTTTATAATGGTATGTTGTCTCATTCAGTCTTGAATGATTGATTTTTACCCAAGGCTAAAATATGACCATCGGGTATTGCGAAGGGAACATTCTTGGGACACAGACCTTGGACACGTCCAAAGATGAACCTTGACCTACTTTAAGAGGTCATAAGGTAACATTCTGTTTCCTATTGTTATACTCATATAGCTGACAGTATAAGCCAATTCCTTTTACTGCCAGGGTGTTCAAATTCACAGGAAACATTCTTGGGACACAGACCTTGGACATGTCCAAAGATGACGAACCTTGACTTACTTTAAGAGGTCATAAGGTAACATTCTGTTCATATAACATTCTGTTCCTATTGTTATACTCATATAGCTGACAGTGTAAATCCATTCCTTTTACTGCCAGGGTGCTCAAATTCACAGGAAACATTCTTGGGACACAGACCTTGGACATGTCCAAAGATGACGAACCTTGACTTACTTTAAGAGGTCATAAGGTAACATTCTGTTCATATAACATTCTGTTCCTATTGTTATACTCATATAGCTGACAGTGTAAATCCATTCCTTTTACTGCCAGGGTGCTCAAATTCACAGGAAACATTCTTGGGACACAGACCTTGGACAAGTTCAAAGATGGCTAACCTTCACCTATTTTAAGAGGTCAACAGGTCACGTTCTGTTTCATAGTTTTATGCTCATATGGCTATTCATAGGGTATCTTAGCATTGCATTATATTTAAAAATCACAGGCTTTTTGTAAACTTTGTGTTTTTAAATTCAGTTGGGTACTTGAACTTCCCTCTTCATTTGCCATCAACACAAATCAGCTGAGCAGCAACATGATATAGACAGGTAACAGTCAACAGAATCACAAAGTGTAAAAACACTCAGTGGATGAGCTACAATTTTTTTTACTGTGTTGTTTTGTTTAAAGCCTCACATATGCACTCTGAATCCATACCAGCAGTGATTATCGCAATAGTTCTCTTTCATATTATTGTGGAACATAATACATACAAGATGGATATCCTCATTTCACCACCTCCATCCACCACTCTACTATCACCCAAATGTTATATTTAACTAACATTACCCTCATCTAACCCTGTTTGTGAGTGTGTGTGTGTGTGTGTGTGTGTGTGTGTGTGTGTGTGTGTGTGTGTGCGTGCGGGGGGGGGGGGCTAGAATAATTTCCAAGACTGTGTTGCTAATTACACAAAATAAATGAAAATGCATTAATGGCATGAACAAAACAATTGGTAAACTTTTTGTGGGTGTAACATTCTATATTACTAACTTTACCTGTTATCTGAGTCTAATTGGTTTTATACTAATGTTTTCTAAATCTACCAATTTATTAGACAATAATTCACTAACGTATATTAAAGAAAATGTTAATTTGATGCAGATGTGCTCATAATTTACAATCTTGTTTCTTAATAGTCTGATCCTTTGCACATGCATCACAAAAGTTCAGTTCTGCTGCAACTCCACCGCACTGCTGGTATTTGCTACACACTTATGGTAACTATTTAAACTCAGCCACATGGGGTGTGCAGCCAGTACATTCTGAGTGCAGGTCCCAAGCCCGGATAAATGAGGAGGGTTGCGTCAGGAAGGGCATCCGGTGTAAAACATGCCAACCCAAATATGCATTTTTCTCTTCTCTCTCCCTCCTTATCTTTCCTGCTTCTGTGGCGTGTTGTCTGTGAGGCTGCCAGCTTTGCTCTTCTGGAAACAGCAAAAATGGATCTGTTAAGGTGGTCTCTGAATGCAATTGACACTATTTTTTTTCTACAAGACACTCAGGAGCGGAGGACCCGACCTGTCCTGCCGGAACACATGTGATGGGTTACGTGATGGACAGTTGGAGGAAATGGCAGGTCATGTGCCTTTACACACTGTCTGTGGAGGACGTCGAAGATGTGTATATATTTGGCATGGTGGTGACCGGGTTCCTGCTGTGTGGAGCGGGCATAGCGCTGGTTTACCGGAAAATTAAGAAAGTGGAAGCGGCAATAATTGGCCCGTCCAGGCTGCCCCACATGATTGATTCGATTGGAAGGGCAGTGTCAGCTCTGGAAACCATCTCTGGAAGGATGACTGCACTGGAAAACCGCACTGATTGTCAGTAATGACCACATCTCCTCTCCTAATTCAGATGTATTGGAAGCCACTCTGTCTCAGACTGTGGAATCTTTCATGTGTCTGCTAATCTGGATTTTCATTCGGCTTCCCAAAACACAGCTGCACTTCAAGGCCGCTGTGATAAAAACCTCCTGGAGAAGAACAAGGCTCATGCCTCACTCCCCCTGGTCTTCCCCCGCCCTCAGCTTCTCCAGCTCTGACGTTGACTGTGGACAGTGGACTGTTCAGGGCTGGACCCTTCCTCCCTCCAGAATGGATGAACAAGGCCATTGATGGCGCCTAAAGGCGGCCTCCGGGTGTTCTCTCTGATAACTGGACTCTTACAAATCTCGGTCGTTGTCTCTCATCCTGTTGTTGTGTGTGATCATTGTTCATTGTGCTGATGTTTTTTTTCCTGCATTGCTGCTGCATGATTCAATGAAGCAGCAATGAAGTTTTTTCTTTCCCAAGTCTTACCTTGTGTGTGCTTTTTATATGTGTTCATGTACTGGGCCGGCTTATGTGTGTTGTTTGTGTGTCGTCTGTTGTCATGAGACCGGTCATGGTTTGCTCAGCCCTGCTGTTGACCTAAGGCAGGACATACATCTGGAGCTGGTCCCCGGGCACCTAAAGGCGACTTCTGCTCCTAACTGGCAATTAGGATGGGTTAAATGCAGCAAACACATTTCATTGTGCAGGGAACATGTTCCTTTGTGCATATGACAATAAAATTCTTTTGAATCTTTTTTGAGAGTGTACCCAAGCATGAAAGAGTGGTGATAGGAGCAGACTTCAATGGCCATGTTGGTGAAGGGAACAGAGGTGATGAGGAAGTAATGGGTAGATATGGTATCAAGGATAGGAATGGGGAAGGACAGATGGTAGTTGATTTTTGAAAAAAGGATGGAAATGGCTGTGGTGAATACCTACTTTAAGAAAAGGGAGGAGCACAGGGTAACATATAAGAGTGGAGGAAGGTGCACACAGGTGGACTACATTCTTTATAGGAGATGCAAGCTAAAGAAAATCAGAGACTGTACGGTGGTGGCAGTAGAGAGTATTGTTAGACAGCATAGGATGGTTGTTTGTAGGATTAATTTAGAGGTAAAGAAGAAGAAGAGAGTGAGAGCTCAACAAAGGATCAGATGGTGGAAGCTGAAGGAGGAAGACTGTTGTGTGAAATTTAGTGAGCAGGTGAGAGAAGCACTGGTTGGAGGGGAAGCAATTTTGGACAACTGGAAAAGTATTGCAGATGTGGTGAGGGAGACAGCTAGGACAGTACTGGGTATGACATCTGGACAGTGGAAGGAAGACAAGGAGACTTGGTGATGGAATGAAGAGGTCCAGGAAAGCATAAGGAGAAAGAGGTTGGCGAAAACGTTTTGGCATAGTCGTAGAGATGAAGAAAGTAGACGGGGGTACAAGGAGATGCGGTGTAAGGCGAAAAGAGAAGTGGCAAAAGCAAAGGAAAAGGCATATTGTGAGCTGTACAAGAAGGTGAATAGGAAGGAGAAAAGGACTTGTACCGATTGGCCAGACAAAGGGACAGAGTTGGAAAGGATGTGCAGCAGGTTAGGGTGGTAAAAGATGCACATGGTAATGTGCTGACAAGTGAGGAGTGTGTGCTGAGAAGGTGGAGGGAATATTTTGAAGAGCTGATGAATAAAGAAAATGAGCGAGAGAAAAGGCTGGATGATGTGGTGAGAGTAAATCATGAAGTACATGAGATTAGTAAAGAAGAAGTGAGGGCTGCTATGAAGAGGATGAAGAGTGGAAAGGCAGTTGGTCCAGATGACATTCCAGTGGAGGCATGGAAATGTCTAGGAGAGATGGCAGTAGAGTTTCTAACCAGATTGTTTAATAAAATCTTGGAAAGTGAGAGGATGCCTGTGGAGTGGAGACAAAGTGTGCTGGTTCCTATTTTCAAGAACAAGGGTGATGTACAGAGCTGCAGTAACTGCAGAGACATAAAGTTGGTCAGCCACAGCATGAAGTTATGGGAAAGAGTAGTAGACGCTAGGCTTGGAAAACAGGTGAAGATCTGAGAGCAGCAATATGGTTTCATGCCAAGAAAGAGCACTACAGATGCAATGTTTGCTCTGAGAATACTGTTGGAGAAGTACACAGAAGGCCAGAGAGAGTTACATTGTGTGTTTGTGGACTTAGAAAAAGCTTATGACAGGGTGTCAAGAGAAGAGCTGTGGTATTGTATGAGGAAGTCTGGAGTGGCAGTGGAGAAGTATGTTAGGGTAGTGCAGGACATGTACAAGAATAGTGTGACAGCGGTGAGATGCGCAGTCGGAATGACAGACTCATTCAAGGTGGAGGTGGGATTACACCAAGGATCAGCTCTGAGTCCTTTCTTGTTTGCAGTGGTGATGGACAGGTTGACAGATGAGATCAGACAGGAGTCCCTATGGACTGTGATGTTTGCAGATGACATTGTGATCTGTAGTGAGAGTAGAGAGCAAGTTGAGTCTAGTCTGGAGAGTTGGAGCTATGCTTTGGAGAGAAGGGGAATGAAAGTCAGTAGAAGCAAGACTGAGTACATGTGTGTGAATGGGAGGGAGCCCAGTGGAATAGTGCAGTTACAAGGAGTAGAAGTGGTGAAAGTAGATGAGTTTAAATATTTGGGGTCAATGGAGTAATGGAGAGTGTGGTAAAGAGGTGAAGAAGAGAGTGCAGGCAGGGTGGAGTGGGTGGAGAAAGGTGGTAGGAGTGATTTGCGACCGAAGAATATCAGCAAGAGTTAAGGGGAAAGTTTACAAGACAGTAGTGAGACCAGCTATGTTGTACGGCTTAGAAACGGTGGCACTAACAAAAAGACAGGAGGCAGAGCTGGAGGTGGCAGAGCTGAAGATGTTGAGATTCTCTTTGGGAGTAACAAGAATGGACAAGATTAGGAATGAACATATCAGAGGGACAGCTCAGGTGGGACGGTTTGGAGACAAAGTCAGAGAGGTGCGATTGAGATGGTTTGGACATGTGCAGAGGAGGGACCCAGGGTATATAGGGAGAAGGATGCTGAGGATGGAGCCACCAGGTAGGAGGAGAAGAGGGAGGCCAAAGAGGAGATTTATGGATGTGTTGAAGGAGGACATGCAGGTGGTTGGTGTGACAGAGGAAGATACAGAGGACAGTTTGAGACGGAAACGATTGATCTGCTGTGGCAACCCCTAACGGGAACAGCCGAAAGACAAAGAAGAAGAAGACTTATGGTAACTATTTAGACCGTCCAGGAGCTGTTGTTTTTTTTAAAAAAAGGTTCCTTTAGATAATGACCTTTTTGAGCCACCACAGTCAGCTTTTAGAGCATATGATTCTACGGAGATGGTGGTTACAAAGATGGTGAAGAATCTTTTGCTGGCATTGATCCAGAAATCTTGGAGTCATTTTTGATCAGGATATGTCATTCAAAGCGCATATTAAACAAATATGTAGGACTGCCTTTTTGCATTTACGCAATATCTCTAAAATCAGAAAGGTCTTGTCTCAGAGTGATGCTGAAAAATTAATTCATGCATTTATTTCCTCTAGGCTGGACTATTGTAATTCATTATTATCAGGTTGTCCTAAAAGTTCCCTAAAAAGCCTTCAGTTGGTTCAGAATGCTGCAGCTAGAGTACTGACGGGGACTAGCAGGAGAGAGCATATCTCACCCGTGTTGGCCTCTCTTCATTGGCTTCCTGTTAATTCTAGAATAGAATTTAAAATTCTTCTTCTTACTTATAAGGTTTTGAATAATCAGGTCCCATCTTATCTTAGGGACCTCGTAGTACCATATTACCCCATTAGAGCGCTTCGCTCTCAGACTGCAGGCTTACTTGTAGTTCCTAGGGTTTGTAAGAGTAGAATGGGAGGCTGAGCCTTCAGCTTTCAGGCTCCTCTCCTGTGGAACCAGCTCCCAATTCAGATCAGGGAGACAGATACCCTCTCTACTTTTAAGATTAGGCTTAAAACTTTCCTTTTCGCTAAGGCTTATAGTTAGGGCTGGATCAGGTGACCCTGGACCATCCCTTGGTTATGCTGCTTTAGACGTAGACTGTGGGGGGGTTCCCATGATGCACTGTTTCTTTCTCTTTTTGCTCCGTATGCATCACTCTGCATTTAATCATTAGTGATCGATCTCTGCCCCCCTTCACAGCATGTCTTTTTCCTGGTTCTTTCCCTCAGCCCCAACCAGTCTCAGCAGAAGACTGCCCCTCCCTGAGCCTGGTTCTGCTGGAGGTTTCTTCCTGTTAAAAGGGAGTTTTTCCTTCCCACTGTAGCCAAGTGCTTGCTCATAGGGGGTCGTTTTGACCGTTGGGGTTTTTCATAATTATTGTATGGCCTTGCCTTACAATATAGAGCGCCTTGGGGCAACTGTTTGTTGTGATTTGGCGCTATATAAGAAAAAAGTTGATTGATTGATTGATTGATTGATCCCAGATTCACAACACTGCTGCTTATGCTTGATCTCAGTGCACTTTTGGCTATAGTACGTAGACCAACGTGTGTTGCTGGATATACTTGAAAATTACTTTGAATTTCTTGGTTGACATCATACCTTTCCAACACAAATCAATGTGTTTTGTACAACAACATCACTTCAAAACTTGTTCCAGTAAAATTCAGGGTCCCACAGTGTTCAGTGTTGGGTCCTTTGTTGTTTTAGCTTTACATTGCACATCTTGGACACTTTTTCAAAGCTATGGAATTACTTTTCATTGTTATGCTGATGACATTCACCTCGATCTTATGGTAGACAAAGACACAAACCAAAATGGCACAAAACAATCCAGAAATGGCACAAAAAAATCTGCCCATAGAGGAAAAAGCCACAAACTGGACAACATTGTCAAAAAAAGCTACAAACCAATGATAGACAAAGCGATCCTTTCAATCCTTGAAGGGCACGGACGATGTGAAATAAAACTCTGCAAATTAGCGTTGCTATGGATGCAACATGTTTTGGCACTGGTGGCGCCGCCATTCCCACTTTGAATCAATTCTTTCAATCCTTGAAGGGCGTGAACCGTGGAGACCTGCTTTGAGAATACTCCTCGCATTGTGATTAGCTTAACCGGGTAATTTAAAGTAGAAAATATTTGAAAAAAGTAACTTTCACAGAACTAAAATCCTACATTGGTCATTTTTTCACAAAGAAAGGCCAGAAAAGCTATGAGACACTCGCAGCTGTGATTCTCAATTATTTTCAATTATGCCCAAAAATGTATGTGGGACTGATCTCTAATTCGAAAGACAACTATGCCTGCTACAATTTCAGTTGTTTTTATTTACATTTCATTGCTACAACAAAAAAGAAGCACTGTGATAAACTATTGAACACAGTGTTTCTTTATTAATATGTCTTTTATTTCTAAGTTCCAACTATAAATTAAATCTCAAGAACATTATTACAATATTGTAAAAAAAAAAAAAAAAATGTAATGACAGTTGTGAAGTAACCTGTCATTACTTTGGGGTTATACACCAATTATTCAATTTTAAATTATTGGTTGATGATATATGCAAAGATAGAATCAGACTGTATTATCCTCAATGGGAGATCATTCCACAAAATAGGTGCATGATAAGAGAAGACTCTGTGACCAGCAGACTTTTTATTCACCCTAGGGACACAAAGTAGTCCTGTGCCCTGACAACACAGATGAGAGCTGGTACGAAGGGTTTAATTAGGTCAGCGAAGTAGGGAGGTGCTTGTCTGGGAATAATTTTATAATAGCAGAACCTCAAAATCTGACCTGAAAGACACAGGAAGCCAGTGAATAGATGCGAAAATGGATGTAATGTGGTTGAACTTTCTGTTTCCTGTCAAGAGTCTGGCAGCAGCAATTTGAACCAACTGGAGACCCCTAATGCTGCACTGCGGTAAACCAGAAAATAGAACATTGCAGTAGTACAGTAGAGAAGAGACAAATGCATGAATCAGAGTCTCTGCATCAGCCATAGACAGGATGGGATGAATCATCGCTATATTTCACAGGTGGAAGAAAGCAGTCCTTGTAATATCTCTAATGTGTAGAACAAAGGACAATGTGGGATCAAACATTACCCCAAGGTTCCTCACGTTGTCAGTGACATGACACACAAACCTAGGTTAAGCATTAGCTGGTCAAAATGATGTCAATGTCTAGCTGGACCAAGAACCATCATTTTGGTCTTATCTGATTTTAAAACTAAGAAATTGCTGGACATCCAGCTTTTCATTGACACAAGGAATTTATGTGTATGACATTACCAGCATTTATCGGCATGTACAACTGAGTATCATCAGCATCGGCATGTACAACTGAGTATCATCAGCATAGCAATGAAAGGTAATCCCAACATGCCACAACATGTGCCCAAGGGGATCTATATGAAGGGAGAAAAGCAGTGGGCATAAGACAGACCCCTGTGGAACCCTATATTTAATGGCACCAAGGTTAGAGGTAGTGTTGTACAAGACACAGTGAGAACGACTGGTTAGTTATGATGTAAACCATGTAAGGACATCCCCAATAATCTCAAAACGATTCTCCAGCCTATAAAGTAGATTACAGCAATCCACCATGTCACATGCAGTGCTAAGATCAAACAGCACCAGAACCGTAGCAGTGTCTGAATCCATAGCAAGCAGAAGATCATTTACCGCTTTAGTCAGATCTGTCTCTGTGGAATGATATGTTCTAAATGCAGACTGCAGCAGCTCAAATAGAATATTCTCAGTAAGGTGGTCCACGAGTTGCTGTGAAATGACTTTTTCGAGAATTTTAGAGAAACTGTAGATATGATATTCGCTTATAATTTTTCAATACACTAGGGTCAAGATTAGCTTTCTTAAGTAGCAGATCACTGCAAACTTGAAACATTTCAGAACAGATTCCAAGGTTAATGACAGATTAATAATTTCCAAGACAGTAGGCCCAAGAGTGGGCTACAGGTCCTTAAAAAGTTTTTTTTTTTTTTTTTTTTTGGTATAGCGGTGAATAAGCAGGTTGTGCCTTTAGCAGATGTTACAAGTTTCATCAACACACCCAATAAATTCAGTAAATCTAGGTAATACAACCCCAATGCCAGTGAAGTTGGGATGTTATGTAAAATGTAAATAAAAACAAAATATAATGATTTGCAAATCCTCTTCAACCTATATTCATTTGAATACACCACAAAGATATTTAATGTTCAAACTGATAAACTTTATTGTTTTTGTGCAAATATTGCTCATTTTGAAATGGATGCCTGCAACACGTTTCAAAAAAGCTGGGACGGGGCAACAAAAGACTGGGACAGCTGATGAATTCTCAAAGAACACCTAATTGGAAACAGGTGAGTGTCATGATTGGGTATAAAAGGAGCATCCCCAAAAGGCTCAGCCGTTCACAAGTGAAGATGGGGCGAGGATGCCCACTTTGTGAACAACTGCGTGAAGAAATAGCCCAACAGTACAAGAACAATGTTTCTCGACATTCAATTGCAAGGAATTTAGGGATTCCATCATCTACAGTCCATAATATAATCAGAAGATTCAGAGAATCTGGAGAACTTTCTACACGTAAGTGGCAAGGCCGAAAACCAACACTGAATGCCCGTGACCTTCAATCCCTCAGGTGGCACTGCATTAAACACTGACATCATGGTGTAAAGGATCTTACTGGATGGGCTCAGGAACACTTAAGAAAACCATTATCACTTAACACAGTTCGCCACTCTATCTACAAGTGCAAGTTAAAACTCTACCATGCAAAGCAAAGCCATACATCAACAACATCCAGAAATGCCACGACTTCTCTGGGCCCGAGCTCATTTGAAATGGACAGACACAAAGTGGAAAAGTGTGCTGTGGTCTGATGAGTCCACATTTCATATTGTTTTTGGAAATCATGGACATTGTGTCATCTGGACAAAACAGGAAAAAGATCATCCAGATTGTTACCAGCGTAAAGTGCAAAAGCAGGAATCTGTGATAATATCAGGATGTGTTAGTGCCCATGGCATGGAACAACTTGCACATCTGTGATGGCACCATCAATGCTGAAATGTACATCCAGGTTTTGGAGCAACACCTGCTGCCATCCAAGCAACGTCTTTTTCAGGGACGTCCCTGCTTATTTCAGCGAGACAATGCCAAGCCACATTCTGCACGTGTTACAACAGCGTGGCTTCGTAGTAAAAGAGTGCGGGTACTAGACTGGCCAGCCTGCAGTCCAGGCCTGTCGCCCATTGAAAATGTGTGGTGCATTATGAAGCGTAAAATACGACAACGGAGACCCTGGACTGTTGAACAACTAAAGTCGTACATCAAGCAAGAATGGGAAAGAATTCCACCTACACAGCTTCAACAATTAGTGTCCTCAGTTCCCAACCGCTTATTGAGTGTTGTTAGAAGGAAAGGTGATGGAACACAGTGGTAAACATACCACTGTCCCAGCTTTTTTGAAATGTGTTGCAGGCATCCATTTCAAAATGAGCAAATATTTGCACAAAAACAAAAAATCTATTAGTTTGAACATTAATATCTTGTCTTTGTGGTGTATTTAATTGAATATAGAATAAGTTGAAGAGGATTTGCAAATCATTACCTCTGCCAAGGAGGTTATGTTTTCGGTCGAGTTTGTTTGTTTGTTTGTCTGTCTGTCAGCAGGATAACTCAAAAACCTTTGAACAGATTTTGGTGAAATTTTGTGGAGTGGTTGGAAATGACAAGAGGAACAAGTGATTACGTTTTAGTGGTGATCCGGATCATGATCTGGATCCAGGAATTTTTTAAAGGATTCTTCACCATGGCGGGACAGGGGGAATTTTGACATTCTAGTTTCTAACTCCACAAAAACAAGGCAGAAAGGCTTGAAAAAAATTAGGGTGTAACATAGTCAAATGTTCTATCAAACAACAAAGTTTGGTGATGATCGCATCCGGATTCCGGATCTGGTGATCCAGAATATGCAAAAATATAGGGAAAATAGAAAATGTGTCAGTGTGAGGTGACAAATGAAGCTAGAGATGGATAACTAACACCAAATTGTAGCTGAATCTGTACTGATTCAGTAAGGTGTCATCAGATTTGATGTAGCTTCAAATGTTATGGAGGTAGATCCAGAAGAAAACCGCCATTACCGAAAAATCGTTTTTATACAATAACTTTTGAACAAATAAAGACATAAAAGTGATTCCAAGTTCTAGTGGTATGATTTCATGGTCGACAATGTCAAATATAAAGGAAATAAAAGTGTATGTATCATAGTTTTGGTTGTAACACTGAATTGTTGAATAGATCACTGTGCCAAGGAGGGAATCTCTTTAGGGTCAGTGACCCTATGGCCTTGTTAGTAAACAATGTCAAATACAACACACTGCAAAGAGGAAATCCCTCATGACAAACTATACAGGGCTGGGGAGCACAATGAATTTATTAGATGGACTATCATTTGGCATTATTATATTTTAGTGCCAATGAATATCACTATCCAGATGACTTCACTTAGCAAAAGCAAAGTGATGAGTCAGCAGTATACTCAGCAGTGGTTAAGTTCTGGTTCAGTGCACGTCACTGAACAAAGTACACAAGGTGCAAAACCCACTCTCAGGTGTTGATGAATCACGCCTAGGCTCCAGAAAACCCAGAGGCTGACATCAGCACCTTACTGTCACATATATTCTGCTTCGGTGCACTTCACTGAATATACAGAAGGTGCACTTCATTATGTAGCACATGCAACACTTAAAAAATAGTTCTATTTCAGAATTTACTGTTATTTATTTAGAGAAGTGTTTCCTAAATGTTAAGAAAATTCATACATTTGCAGTTTAGTTGAATAATAAATTGAATTTTGTCTCTTATTTGTTTTTGTCTATAAGCAAATGCAATATCAATATCAGTATCAGTGCTCAGATGACAGTAGCTTCTGGGAAAGGTGCAAGTTGCAATAAACTGTGATGCCAAGCGCTAAGGATACATGCTATCCAGTCACAGCAGATTAAACTTTTTTTACTACTGAGCAAACATCATTGTTAGGCTTTTTTAGGTTTAATGATTCCACGGCGTGTAGATGTTATGGCGTCAGTGACCCCATGGCCTTGGCGGAGGTTTGCACTCTTTGAGTGCTTCTAGTTGTATTCTGTTTTAATTTACATTTTACACAACATCCTAACTTCATTGGAATTGGGATTGTATATCAGTGATGGCACTCAACTCAATAACAGGATGTAGTGGCTGGATTAAGGCATGCTGGGCTATATTTAATGTCATCTATTTTCTTCTCAAAGTAATCTAAAAAATCTTGGGCTGTAAAAGGAGAGCAAATCACAGGTGGTTGTCCATGAGTAAGTGTTGCCACTGTGCTGAACAGGAACTTTGAATTATACTTGATTTGTTGATCAAATCAGAGTAATAGGCCTGCTTTTTAGCCAGTGGTGCATGCTTAAAGTCTTGAATAGCATTGCGCCATGCAAGGTGGAATACTTCTTGCTGTGAACTATGGCATTTTGTTCTAGACCTCAAGCCTTAATCCTGAGGCCACATAAGCAATCATTGAACCAAGATGACTGTCTGTTGATGGGGGTTGGTTTTAATACAGGTGCAGTGATCATGTTAATTGTGGTTGTGAGCGCTGAATTTAAGTTGTCCACAAGACTGTATACTGAATTGTCATTTTCAAAAGGTGATGCTAAGATATCAAGCAGTCTGGCTCCAAGTTCAAAGTTGAAGACTTGATGAGTTCCTGCAACGATAAATGAGGTTCTTGTTCCAGTAAACACGACAGCAAAACTGTAACCTTAATATATGAGTGATCAGAGACCACTGATGCAAGAGACAGGATGACAATATTTGTGACTGTGATACTGCAAATCCAGAGGACCAAATCCAGGATATTTCTACTAATGTGTGTTGAATCCTGAATGCATTGCTGGAATTTTAAAATGTCCATAATGTCCATAAATGATTTGGAGAGGGGATCAGAGGAATATGAATGTTGAAGTCACAGACAATCAGAATGTTTTCTGCACAGGTTGCCAAATTATAAATGAACTAACTAAATTCATGTGAGAATTCAGAATATGGGCCTGGGGGCCTATATACGTATAGTGACAAAATAGCATGATTGATTTTTATCCTTCTGACCTTGCCTAGACATAGTATCCTGGACAGAGCAGAGAGTCAGATGTTCAAACAAATCATATTTTAGACCTCCAGCAGCTAATAAGCTAAACCCAGATTTATACATTAGAGCAACACCCCTGCCTTGCTTTGTATCACAAGGGACATGACTAAAAGTGTACGCAAGTGGGCACACAGGAAATTTAGCAAAAATCACCAGTGTTAAATTAACACTGACAGTGTTAAATTCAGGCTGCCACTGTGGCTATGACCCAACATTGACCCAGTGTGGGACCATGTGTGCACTGTCAGTGTTAATTTAACATTGGTGATTTTGCTGTGCAGGCTTCATTTAATGGGAGGACAGCAGTAGGTTTAAGCCAGGTTTCACATAAACCATTCATATCTAAGTGGTGTTATATAATTACGTATCAAAAGTGATTTTGAGGACAGTGACCTTATGTTAATGAGACCCAAACTAAGGACCTCAGTGGGGTTGACAATTGGACTGTTGGGATATGGGGTGGTTCCAGAATAGTATACATAACATGCTTAAATTTAGGCTGAAGTTTAAGAAGTTCCATGTGGGCTGTAGGTAGCATACGCAAACAGCCAGTGGGGCATCCTCAATTTTAATGTCATCCAAGTATTAAGTTTGTAAAACATATCCCTCTATGCTCTTTATGGACATGTCTGCGGAAACAGGCCACAGTCTCAACTTGACAAATTTCCCTCCCTGTCACATAAACTGCACTATCCCCATAGTGGATTTTCTGCGCTAATTTCCCCATTGAGTTAATTGATTCCATGCCCATTTTAGTAATAAGCCCTGCAGGTTCTCTAATCACCTGCTCTGTGGCCTGCTGTAGAGTCCTAATGTTACCCTCCCTGTAGAGCTCTAACTATTTTTGCAGATAAGATGGCAGTGCCTTCCCTGGTAGGGTGAAGGCCATCCGGAATCAGCAAGCCACAGCAACCCCAAAAAGAAGGTCAGTTATCAATGAAACGAAAGCCTTGCTATCTACAAAATTGCACCAGCCACCTATTAAATGACGTCAGCCTGCTAAACTCCTCAACATTACTCTGGGAGGGGAGGGCATCAGATACTCTTAATTAATGCCAACCCATCTTCAAATCTTGTACTGATGCATGTGTCACTAATCAGAGTAATAATGTAAAAACTCAGATTGATTTTTGATCATATCTCATCTTTCAGTCTGCTCTTTCAAGAGAGAATTCTAAGATGCCTGTCTTTCATCTGTGTAATATTGCAAGGATTTGACCTATGATATCAGTAGTGAATGCAGGAACATTGATTCATTTAGAATTGACTATTGCATTGTTCTGTTTCGTGGCTTTGCACATTTGAGCATCAAGGGTTGGTTCACAACACTCCGACTATGGCTTTAACTGGCTTTCAGGTCTTTTGAGGTCTGACTTTGAGGATTTGTTATTAGCATATAAAATTCTTCTTACACTAACACCCTCATATTTGGTTGATTTACTGGCATTATATGTACCTGGTCATGTTGTGCATTATTGGGATGTAGTTGTTATCTGTCCCAAGGGTAAAGAAAACGTCAGCTGGTTATAGAGACTTTTGTCGGGCACCTTTTTTATAAAATAGTTTGCCAGTTGTGATAAGACAGTCTGATTCTGGGGATTCATTTCAATCTACATTGAAAAATAATCTTTTTTCCATTTTTTTGTAAGTGACACTGATGTGGTTATTTTTCCTCAGCTTTAATTGTTTACTTTGTATTTTTATAAAATTGTATTGTTATTGTAGTATCAGATTTTTACCTAATTGCTGTTGTATTTTGTTTTGTGGGCAGTGTCCCCCTCTGCATCTGTCAGAAAGCCATCTTCTGAATCTGAGCAGGTGTAATTAATTTCCAGCAAAGTAGATTCAGCCACCAGGTTGTTCTCCAGACTCCACAGCCACTCCGACAGCCACTCAAACAGAGAATCAAGGTTATAAAAGTCAGGGAAATAATTGAACACCCTCAATAAGATCCCATGCATGATCTAAAAAGCCATAACGTTTGCCTGGGTGTAACTGCTAAGAAAGCAGTTGAGCAAGTTCAAGTTTGAGAAAATCACCTTAAAAACAATGCTGTAGGCATTAGTAAGGTTAGACCTTACTTGTGTGAAGCTCCTTGAGGCAGCTTTGTAGGGATTTGGCACTATATAAATGAAATGAATTGAATTAATAAAGGTACAGAAGAGAACACCATAGCTAGCTCCGTGAACAAAAACCAATCAACATCACATTGGCCAACCTGGTCTCATGGCAAGTCATGATTCAGCAGCACGAAATATACATTAAGCTATTGGTTCGTGATATTGTGACATAAAGCACCTCGTCTTCGTCACAGCAGCGCAAATTAATTCTAATTCATTCCGTGATGGCTACACAAAATTAAAAGTGAAGTGGGGGGGGGGGGGTGTTGGTTATGGTTAGGGTGGGGGAAAGAGTACGATTAGGTTATGATTAAGGTTAGGGTTAGTAGGGTTAGGAATAGTGAGTTAAAAAAAAACCCTGTCATGAAAATTTGGCTAATTTCGTCACGGGAGCATGAAAAACAAATGTGAGACTGGGCTGCAAAGGCAGACATCCAATCATGAGTGTAATGGATGAATACCTGGACAGCACCAGGACCTGATATGATCCACACCTACTAAGTGAAGAAGCACTCCATGATCGCCTGGCAGCACAAACACGTGGGCTATTTGTGTTGCCCTCACATAGACTGGCTAACACAAGGCAGGACAATCCTGATTATGAAGGCCCAACACAAGGGTACGGCACCCTCAAACTACCTGACAGTTGCCTTTCTTTCCACAACATGGAAGATTATATGAAGCATCACAGCAACCGAGTTGAGTAGGCACATGAATCAGTTCATGTGTAAGTCAGTTATTGTCTTTGTGGGTTGAGATAAGAATAGAGCCGAATAATCTCACCAAGGCCTGAATAAATTCCTCTGGAGGTAAACAGTGGGCAATTGACCTTAAGGTTAGAATGCCTGTAGTGTTGCAGCTGAGCAGTGAAAAACACTTTTTAACAGTTCCACTTGAACAGCCAAATCCCAATTATGAATTAAGAATATTCCCAATTATGAATTAAGAATATTCACCGGCCTCCAAAACCTTCAGCTTCAACTGCAAGGCACGCAACAGCTCCAAGGTGTCATCCAATTTGCGTCTGAATTCAAGAGTCAACGCAGTCTGAGAATGCACTGCCTTGCCAACCTCGTTAATCATGATGGACAAGCGAGGGCCCGTGGTTCTTAATGCCGCCGTCTTGCCAGTTTTCTGGTAGATCAGGGCAGCACATAAGCCAAAAAGTACCAGCCCTGCTGCCATGAGACTAAAAATGAATAAATCCTCGACATTCTCAACGGAGAAAGGCGCCAAGCATGCAACACGCCAAGACCCCCAGGAGTCGAGGACATAGCCTGCAGGATACATTCCATCTGGGCAGGTAGGATCCCCCAGTCCTGACCTTCTTGTAGAAAAAATGGTGTCAATAGCGTTCAGAGACCAGCTGATCAATTCCATGGTTAATCCAATAGTAGTCCAATAGATCCAGAATCCAATATAGTTTTGAGGAATTCACAGTCTGGTGAAGTAGGGACATGAAGGTTAAAGGCAGAGAGATAAGGGAGAGTGGAGGAGATGCAACCGCCCTCGTCAGAGTCCCAAGCTGTATATCCAGTGTCATTGACCACAGCTCATAATGACACTGGAAAGAATACCAGAGGGTCAAAGTGCTAGCTACTGGTGTATATACCAGTACACCAAGACTCAAAGACCAGGCAGACCAACTTGAGCACAGTCTGGATTGACTACAACAAAGCCAATGACTCTTATGACTCACACATGGATACTGGAGTGCTTGGCACTATACAAGGCTAACAGTGCACTGATATCCTTCATCAGGAACACAGTGGAACTGTGGAAGACATCACTGGAGACCAGCTCCAAAGCAACTACACAAGTCACCATCAAGTGTGGAATATACCAAGGTGATACCCCACTGCCTCAACCTCCTCAGCCAACTCATCACAAAGAGTGTTGTTGTCAGCTGAGCTCAGCTTTACCCCAGTAGAAGGGGCCTAGCTGCTAGGCTGCTACAAAAAAGTCATTTACATTTAACATACAATGGTCCAGATGTGAGGCAGAAGTCATGAGAAGCAAATTTATCCTGATCATTTATCTAGATAAATATCAACTCTTTCATTTTTACAAAGTGAAAATATAACATGTATCTTTTAATTTTAAAATAATGCACTAATTCTGAAGGTTTGAACATTAACACACACAGATGCTAAAAGGCATTATGGGAAAATAAACCTCCGCTCTTGACTGATTGGTTGATTTATTATATGTAAAAATGCCTAATGGCTGTGCTCACCACTGCCTGTGATTATGACCTGTGTTGTAACACACTACTCCCTTTTGCCATGTGAAATAAATACATTAGAACATTTTCCAAACTTAGTAGACCTTGTATGGTTGTGCATGAGTCTGTTTCACACATACAATGAGCCCTGCACTCCAGGCACAGATATTCATTATTTTAGATACTGTACCTGCACACCAGCCCAGTCTCACATTTTTTTTTGTTTGTTTGTTTTTTCGTGCTCCCGTGACGAAATGAGTCAAATTTACCTGACAGAGCTTTTTAAACTCACTATTTCTAACCCTACTCCCACCCCCAACCCTAACCTTAACCATAACCTAATCTTACGCCTTCCCTCCACCCTAACCATAAACCCCCCTGCTTCACTTTTAATTTCGTGCAGCCATCACGGAATGAATGAGAATGAATTCTTGCTGCCGTGACAAAAATGAGGCGCTTTTCGTCACAATATCACAAACCAATAGATTAATGTATATTTCGTGCTGCTGAAGCATGACTTGCCGTGAGACCAGGTTGTGCACACACAGGATGGCACATTAAGGTTCCCAAACAGAAAGTTTCTTTCTGCCTTCCCTTTTTAACCTTTAACAGAGTGGGAGAGAGAGAGAGAGAGAGAGAGAGAGAGAGAGAGAGAGAGAGAGAGAATGGGCAGTGTCTGGCTTACCCAGTGGATGTTGCTGTGATCAGAATGCGCTCTGAAATCACCGACAGCATTATCGACAAGCTGTTGACAGATTAGAATTTACATCTCCTCCCTTTGCTGGGCCTTTCTTCTGTCAGAAGAGATAACTTCTTCTCAATCCATGGCAGGGGATTACCAAACACACACACACACACGCACACACACACACTCTCTCTCTCTCTCATGTCCACAGAATACAAGAATACAAGTGCCTCCAGGAATCGAATTTTACAAGACAAGGTTTTACAAACACTTTTATTAAAATGGATTTCATTGGAAACACACTTGCGTTAAAGATGACCACACAAATTTGTTTGGGTGTTTGTTTGTTTTTAAGTTTAGGATGATGTCAGGTTTCACCTGGCTCACAGTTCCACAGGGGAGGTACATGAGGCTGCACGCTGAGTGTTCAGGAAGCCAGCTCAATTCAGACACATCAACTGCATGACAATATAAATGTTCCTCATTTTGGGCCTGATTTGGACCCCTGTCACACATAGGCCGATTAAGGCTGAACAGCGTCAGCATGACACATCCACCCACAGTTGGGAAGTATTGAAGTGCAGCCTGAAGATGGACAGGCGGCAGTCTCAGACCAGTCTACATAGTTGGTCCCATTCGCTCAGCTGTCCCAAGTGTGTTGCACACAATTCAAAATACTCTTGTCACCATGGAGATGAGCTGCCCATCTGACAGCAGTCTATGTGCAGTTTGTGCACCATGTGATCGCAATCTACATATTGTGACGGTGTCATAACAGCATTTGAAATGATCTGATCGTGGTTGACTGAGCTCTGAGAGGGATCAGTCACGGCAAAACCTGCCGGCATGTTGTGCAATGTATGTCCACCTCCACTGGACCCTGGCCAGGGAGGGCAAAGGAAATTTTGATATGTACTAACATGTATGTGGCACACATTCATCACGTGCAGTGGATGTGAACAGTGCACAAACAAACCAAAAGCACAGTGTGCTACTGCAGGTCAATGTGTCGCACAGCACACACTGCTGTAGATCTGAACAGGCTGTTATAGTCATAATAGACCTTACAGTACAGATACATTTCCACTCCTTTCCATGGCGACATAAATAATGTGAAATATTGTGTCCATCATATCTGTGACACCACGGGCAGATGCCCCACCGCTGTCTCATGTTCATAAATGAATCATTGCATGCATCCGAGGCTTGCACCTCAACGGATTTCACTGTTGTAATATACATATTATTACTTGATCACCATCTAACTCTGTAGGAAATATGACTTGGAACTGTTTCACCAGCTCATGACAACATTATTAAATATGAATCTCACATCCGGCACAGCCCCAGGATCTTTTCACAGCGGGAGGCAGACAGGAGCCTGGGACCACAGGCTCCTGTATGCCCACTGGCGAAAACCCTCTAACCCAGCTGTGCCGTATGTGTGCTGGAATCAACCACGGAATAAATAAATCCCCTGTGACATGCCGCACACAGATAAACCAAGCCTATTACAACAAATGCACCGTGTGTTACAGTAAGTCAGCCCTGATACGTTGACGCACACTGCGGCCATGTGGACGGGGTCTAACAGCCATGACGCCATGATAATATAGATGAATCCCCTGACCAGTGATGCTGATAATACTTTACTTAGGGCCCCTTCACACATAGTGCAAAGTTTGATCGACGTGTGCATGAAGCAAGAATTTCATGCAAAACATGTGAAATTGTCCCTGCCTCTAACACCTCGTACACCTGTTGCTAGAACTTTTTGCGCACATGAGTGGCTGAAAGACAGAATGTGTGCTGTGTGAACCCATCGTACCCTCTCGCGGCAGATGCCGGCCAAATTCCAGGAGACATGCATGAACATCTAACACCGCTCGCATGGCACTTAGAAAATGTGTGGCCAGTCACACTCTTGGCACAACAGCAGACTGCAGGCAACCGCTATCGTACTGCTGTGAAATTTGTCTAAGTACCCCACGAGTGTGACTTTGCAAACACACACACTGACAGGTGGGTGTGTGCGCTCCACTCACAGGAGGCGTGGCTTCCAGCAGAAGCAGTTGTGAGAATCTGTGGATCTGGACATTCCAGCTGAACAACACCTACTGTGTTTAGACAGACATGGACTACCAACTGTCCATTGTGAGGCGCGTGTGCCTGATTGCTGTACATGGACATAAATAAAAACATATGTCGCCATGGTGGTGACAAGCTGCAGCAAGCGAGCGCACTCACGGAGTGGACACTGACAGTGTTTCAGGTTGTTTCAGTTTCAGGTTGAAACGGACCATCAGATCAGAACACGCAGCAAGCGATCTGACCGTCACGTCACCCACGTGAGCTCTGTTCCACATGACGCGGTGTCTGTGCTGCAGCGCGCCGTCCACAAGACATGCGTGTCAGGCAGGACACGCGTGCGGCTGACTGGACACACCGGACCAGTAGATGTGGACATGATCAGAGCACACTGCTTCTCATTTCATGACTCTATGTCTGTGACCATGGGTCATCACCAGAGGAACAGAGGGTTCACATTTGTATTGTGCGCTTGATAAATGAGGTGTTTTTATATGGCATAGGATTTTAAAAAATTTTTTTGGTAATACTTCCATGTTCTTCCTGATATGAGGCAGATTCCCGCAGCTTTCGAAGAACAGCTCTCTCGCTCAGTGATAAAGTTGCTGACTGGTAATCAGAGCTTTTGGAAAGCACGGGTTTGCGATCTGTGGGTGGTATGTGTTTTTCTTTTTTTGTTTTTTATTTTTTATTTATTCCAAATAAGTGGCGCGATGTGGTCCCACAGGTACCGGCTGTTTTTTTTTTTGTTTCACATAAGCGGTGCAATGTGGTGCACCTCACACTGTTCCTGCTTGAAAGACACCATCGCATGCACGAGCTCTCACACCGGGATCGTGCATGCCTGCCCATTGGTGCGGTTTCGTGGTGCGCAAATTTGAACTGTTTCACGCTGTTTTGCCGTATTTGTACAAATGTCGTCCAAACTTCGCATTATGTGTGAAGAGCCTTTAGTAATACTTTAATCTGACCGCTTTTTCAGTAATACAACCCCTGGCAAAAATTATGGAATCACCGGCCTCGGAGGATGTTCATTCAGTTGTTTAATTTTGTAGAAAAAAAAGCAGATCACAGACATGACACAAAACTAAAGTAATTTCAATTGGCAACTTCCTGGCTTTAAGAAACACTATAAGAAATCAGGAAAAATGGTTAGTAATCAGTAATGGTTACTTTTTTAGACCAAGCAGAGGGAAAAAAAATATGGAATCACTCAATTCTGAGGAAAAAGTTATGGAATCATGAAAAACAAAAGAACGCTCCAACACATCACTAGTATTTTGTTGCACCACCTCTGGCTTTTATAACAGCTTGCAGTCTCTGAGGCATGGACGTAATGAGTGACAAACAGTACTCTTCATCAATCTAGCGCCAACTTTCTCTGATTGCTTTTGCCAGATCAGCTTTGCAGGTTGGAGCCTTGTCATGGACCATTTTCTTCAACTTCCACCAAAGATTTTCAATTGGATTAAGATCCGGACTATTTGCAGGCCATGACATTGACCCTATGTGTCTTTTTGCAAGGAATATTTTCACAGTTTTCGCTCTATGGCAAGATGCATTATCATTGTGAAAAATGATTTCATCATCCCCAAACATCCTTTCAATTGATGGGATAAGAAAAGTGTCCAAAATATCAACGTAAACTTGTGCATTTATTGATGATGTAATGACAGCCATCTCCCCAGTGCCTTTATCTGACATGCAGCCCCATATCATCAATGACTGTGGAAATGTACATGTTCTCTTCAGGCAGTCATTTTTATAAATCTCATTGGAACAGCACCAAACAAAAGTTCCAGCATCATCACCTTGCCCAATGCAGATTTGAGATTCATCACTGAATATGACTTTCATCCAGTCATCCACAGTCCACGACTGCTTTTCTTTAGCCCATTGTAACCTTGTTTTTTTTTCTGTTTAGGTGTTAATGATGGCTTTCGTTTTGCTTTTCTGTATGTAAATCCCATTTCCTTTAGGCGGTTTCTTACAGTTCAGTCACAGACGTTGACTCCAGTTTCCTCCCATTCGTTCCTCATTTGGTTTGTTGTGCATTTTCAATTTTTTGAGACATATTGCTTTAAGTTTTCTGTCTTGACGCTTTGATGTCTTCCTTGGTCTACCAGTATGTTTGCCTTTAACAACCTTCCCATGTTGTTTGGATTTGGTCCAGAGTTTAGACACAGCTGACTGTGAACAACCAACATCTTTTGCAACATTGCGTGATGATTTACCCTCTTTTAAGAGTTTGATAATCCTCTCCTTTGTTTCAATTGACATCTCTCATGTTGGAGCCATGATTCATGTCAGTCCACTTGGTACAACAGCTCTCCAAGGTGTGATCACTCCTTTTAAGATGCAGACTAACGAGCAGATCTGATTTGATGCAGGTGTTAGTTTTGGGGATGAAATTTTACAGGGTGATTCCATAATTTATTCCTCAGAATTGAGTGAGTCCATATTTTTTTTCCCTCTGCTTGGTCTAAAAAAGTAACCGTTACTGACTGCCACAATTATTTTTCCTGATTTCTTATAGTGTTTCTTAAAGCCAGAAAGTTGCCATTTGAAATGACTTTAGTTTTGTGTCATGTCTGTGATCTGCTTTTTTTTCTACAAAATTAAACAACTGAATGAACATCCTCCGAGGCCGGTGATTCCATAATTTTTGCCAGGGGTTGTAGCATACAGCCGTGAACACAAATAAACACCACAATTCTCAGGGACACAAGGCACCTGCACCACACAGGTGATGAACTGAATGATGGTTAAAGAGCAAATAAAAAAAAATTGTAATTGGCAGCTGACTAAACAGCTAACTTTCCGGTCTCTGAGCCCAGAAAAGCAGCACGGTGGCTTAGTGGTTATCACTCATGTACCAAGCATCCAGTGGTGATAATTTGTACTATGTTGGCTTGATGATTCTGGTAGATAGATGAGAAGATACTCAGTGCAATTTTATAAAGCCCTTCTGGACTCATGGGTAGTAACAGATAATAAAAACCACATTAATACAAATATGTGCATATAAACAAGTCAAATGTATGTCCACGGTTTCATTTAAAAGATAAAGCTGCACCATTTATTTTAGGTGGTTTCCAGGAATCAATAAGAAAATGGTTAATTAGTTCATTTTTTCCCTGTCTCTGTGATGATTTTCCTCACAATTCACTGTCTAAATTTAAAAATAGGTGTGAAAGTGTACAATGGATTTATTTCTTTAATGCAATATAAATATATTATTTGATTTTGGAATGTATGGGCATTTCAGTTTCCATTTCCTGGTGACAAATTGTTAGAAAAAATGACAGTGTTGATGCTTTTCTACAGTCCTGTATGTTCAGACATTGCCTTTTTTTAATCATGTTATCTATCTGTGGCAATATATAGGAGAGTTTGATGCAAATAATGAATGTAAGGTCATGCTGATTCCATATTTTGAATCAGCACATCCTGACCCATCCCACTTGTGGGCCAAACCACTGTGGTGCTTCATCAGCTATCCAAACAGCAACATCCCAGACAACGTATATGGCAGCAGCTAAAATTAGAGCTTCACTGTCTCCTTATGGAGACTGTGTCGGCAGTTTAATGCCTTCAGGGCTCATTTTTGAAAGGTTTCTAGCTGTATTAATGTTGCGAGGACAAATTCTGGTTAGCAGGTGTACAGATCTTCGCTCCATACTACAGTGAATCACGATCACTAATCACTACCGGCATTGTGGTCTATATTTTTAAAACTCTGCTCAATTACAGGAAGTCCTTCCTGCCTTTTCCTTTCTGTGTGAAGTTTGCATGTTCGCTCAGTATTTGCATGGATTCCCACTTTCTCCCACTTCCAAAGGCATGCAGAATACCTGAATTGGAAATTTTAAATTTGACACATATGAATGTGTTTGTCTGTCCTCTTGTGGCCCTTTAATAGAGTGGCGGCCCATGGTGTACCTCACTTCTCACCTAGATAATGCTGGGATAGAATCCAGTATCCCTGTGGCCATTAATTGGAAGAAAGAGGTAGAGAAAATGAATGATTGAAGATCTAAAGGTCTTTTCTTAAGACCCCATCACACATAACACAAATGAGACCAAATGGCGCACGAAGGAGGATTCGAATGGCACTAGTGAAAAATCTGAGCTGCACTCGAATGCCTCATACAGCAGTTGGCACAACTGCTCGGCCACAGCACATACACTTCACATTTGCTTAGTGCTTGTGCTGGAAAACCAACTGAATGGTGGTCAAGATGAGGTTGTACTGCTATCTGACTGTGGTTGAAACATTTGTATGACATGCTGTGTGCAGGTCAGACCATCCGGACCACAGCTGTGGCACTGCACGAAATGATCGCCGAATGTCAAGATCGAGTCAGCCTTCACACAAGCAAGCGAATGGCACCGGAATGGCAATTTGATCCACACTCAGCCAGAGTTGAGATGCCACCCATGAACTTCTAACAGCAGTCGTGGGGCACTTAAAAAATGTGGGCTCATTTGCGTGATCAGCAAGACTGTATTGCCCAGGATACCACTGGTGCAGTTGAGGTGGCGACAGCTTAAAGGGCAGTCAGTTTGTCATGTTCGCCACCCGAGCACCAAGAATGGCATGCAAGTATGTCGTTCCCCCCCATTCCAACATTGTCGAGGTGCGGCTGAGGCGGCAAAAGCTCGAACGGCGGCCAGAGTGCAGTGAGATCGCTGTCCAGCACCCCGCTCACACCGAGATGGGCTGTCATATCCATGATAGACGTCATTTAACACATACATTGTCATTCCCTCCCATGGATTACACAATGTACAGTGAGGAAAATAATTATTTGAACACCCTGCGATTTTGCAAGTTCTCTCACTTAGAAATCACGGAGGGGTCTGAAATTTTCATCTTAGTTGTATGTCCACTGTGAGAGACATAATCTAAAAAAAAAAAAAAATCTGAAAATCACAATGTATGATTTTTTAAGAATTTATTTGTATGTTACTGTTGCAAATAAGTATTTGAACACCTGTGAACACACTGCAACAGGGATTCTGGTCCACTCCTCCATACAGATCTTCTCTAGATCTTTCAGGTTTGGAGTTTCAGCTCCCTCCAAAGATTTTGTATTGAGTTCAGGTCTGGAGACTGGCCAGGCCACTCTAGGACCTTGAAATGCTTCATACGGAGCCCCTCCTTATTGCCCTGACTGTGTGTTTGGGGTCACTGTCATGCTGGAAGACCCAGCCATGACCCATCTTCAATGCTCGTACTGAGGGAAGGAGGTTGTTCGCCAAAATCCTGCAATACATGACCCCATCCGTCCTCCTTTCAATACGGTGCAGTCGTCCTGTCCCCTTTGCAGAAGAGCACCCCCAGAGTATGATGTTTCCACCCCCATGCGTCACAGTTGGGATGGTATTCTTGGGGTTGTTCTCATCCTCTAAACATGTTAAGTGGAGTTGATTCCAAAAAGCTCTATTTTGGTCTCATCTGGCCACATGACCCTTCTCCCATGCCTCCTCTGGATCATCCAGATGGTCACTGGTGAACTTCAAACAGGCCTGGACATGTGCTGGCTTGAGCAGGGGGACCTTGCTGCCCTGCAGGATTTTAAACCATGACAGCATCATGTGTTACTAATGTAATCTTTGTGACTGTGGTCCCAGCCTTGTGCAGGTCTACAGTTTTGTCCCTGGGGTCCTTAGACAGCTCTTTGGTCTTGGCTATGGTGGACAGGTTGGAGTGTGATTTATTGAGTGTGTGAACAGGTATCTTTTATACAGGTAACAAGTTCATCCATCCATCCATTTTCTTCCGCTTTATCCGGAGTCGGGTCGCGGGGGCAGCAGCTCAAGCAAACCCGCCCAGACCTCCCGATCCACACACACCTCCCCCAGCTCCTCCGGGGGAACCCCAAGGCGTTCCCAAGCCAGCCGAGAGATGTAGTCCCTCCAGTGTGTCCTGGGTCTTCCCCGGGGCCTCCTCCCAGTGGGACATGCCCGGAACACCTCTCCAGCGAGGCGTCCAGGGGGCATCCGGAAAAGATGCCCGAGCCACCTCAATGGACTCCTTTCGATGTGGAGGAGCAGCAGCTCGACTCCGAGCTCCTCCCGAGTGACCGAGCTCCTCACACTATCTCTAAGGGAGCGCCCAGCCACCCTGCGGAGGAAACTCATCTCGGCCGCTTGTACTCGCGATCTCGTTCTTTCAGTCATGAGCCAAATCTCATGACCATAGGTGAGGATCGGAATGTAGATCGATCAGTAAATCGAGCGCTTTGCCCCCCTACTCAGCTCTCTCTTCACCACGACGGTCCGATACAGCAACCGCATCACTGCAGATGCTGCACCGATCCGTCTATCGATCTCACACTCCATCTGTCCCTCACTTGTGAACAAGACCCCGAGATACTTAAACTCCTCCACTTGAGGCAAGGACACTCCACCAACCTGAAGAAGGCAAAGCACTTTTTCCGGTCGAGAACCATGGCCTCGAATTTGGAGGTGCTGATTTTCATCCTGGACGCTTCACACTCGGCTGCAAACTGCCCCAGTGCATGCTGAAGGTCCTGATTTGACAAAGCCAACAGAACTACATCGTCCGCAAACAGCAGAGACGAGATTCTGTGGTTCCCAAACCAGACCCCCTCTACACCCTGGCTGTGCCTAGAAATTCTGTCCATAAAATAATGAACAGAACCGTTGACAAAGGGCAGCCCTGGCGGAGGCCAACGTGCACTGGAAACAGGTTTGACTTACTACCGGCAATGCGAACCAAGCTCCTGCTGCGGTCGTACAGGGACCGGATAGCCCTTAGCAAAGGACCCCAGACCCCGTACTCCCGGAGCACTCCCCACAGGGTGCCTCGAGGGACACGGTCGAATGCCTTCTCCAGATCCACAAAACACATGTGGACTGGTTGGGCAAACTCCCATGAACCGTCGAGCATCCGATGGAGCGTGTAGAGCTGGTCCAGTGTGCCGCGACCAGGACGAAAACCACACTGCTCCTCCTGAATCCGAGGTTCGACCATCGGTCGAATTCTCCTCTCCAGTACTCTGGAATAGACCTTACCAGGGAGGCTGAGGAGTGTGATCCCCCTATAGTTGGAACACACCCTCCGGTCCCCCTTCTTAAACAGAGGGACCACCACCCCGGTCTGCCAATCCAGTGGCACTGTCCCCGATCGCCACGCGATATGTTGCAGAGGCGTGTCAGGCAAGACAGCCCCACAACATCCAGAGACTTAAGGTACTCAGGACGGATTTCATCCACCCCAGGAGCCTTGCCACCGAGGAGCTTTCTAACCACCTCAGTGACTTCGGCCTGGGTAATGGATGAGTCCACCTCAGAGTCCCCAGTCTCTGCTTCCTCTTCAGAAGACGTGACGATGGGATTGAGGAGATTCTCCAAGTACTCCTTCCACCGCCCGACAACATCCCCAGTCAGGGTCAACAGCTCCCCACCCGCACCGTAAACAGTGCTGGTGGAGAGCTGCTTCTGCCTCCTGAGGTGTCGGACAGTTTGCCAGAATCTCTTCGAGGCCGACCAATAGTCCTCCTCCATAGCCTCCCTGAACTCCTCCCAGACCTGAGTTTTTGCCTCTGCGACCGCACGGGCTGCGGCATGCTTGGCCTGCTGGTACCTGTCAGCTGCCTCTGGGGTCCCACCTTCCAACAAAGATAAGTAGGACTCCTTCAGCTTGACGGCATCCCTTACTTCCGGTGTCCACCACCGGGTTTGGGGATTGCCACCGCGACAGGCACCAGAGACCTTGCGACCACAGCTACGAGCAGCTGCATCGACAATGGAGGTGGAAAACATGGTCCACTCAGACTCCATGTCTCCAACCTCTCCCAGGATCTGGGAGAAGCTGTCCCGGAGGTGGGAGTTGAAGACTTCGCTGACAGAGGTTTTCGCCAGTCATTCCCAGCAGACCCTCACGGTATGCTTCCCGATCACCCCCCTCCAGGTCTCACTGTCGCCGCCCACGTGGGCATTGAAATCCCCCAGGAGAACAATGGAGTCCCCAATCGGAGCGCTATCTAGTACCCCTCCCAGGGACTCCAGGAAGGTCAGGTACTCTGCACTGATGCTCGGCCCGTAGGCCGAGACAACGGTGAGAGACCTGTCCCCGACCCGAAGGCGTAGGGATGCGACCCTCTCGTTCACTGGAGTGAACTCCAACAATTGGCGACTGAGCTGGGGAGCAATAAGCAATGTGACCCCAGCTCTCCACCTGTCCCCGTGGGCGACGCCAGAAAAATGAAGCATCCGGCCCCTCTCCAGGAGTTGGGTACCAGAGCCAAAGCTGTGCGTGGAGGTGAGCCCGACTATCTCTAGTCAGTATCTCTCAACCTCCCGCACAAGCTCAGGATCCTTCCCCCCGAGCGAGGTGACATTCCACGTCCCAGCAGCCAGGGGCTGTGAGCATGGACCGGGCCACCGGGCCACCAGCCCTCGACCGCCACCCAATCCTCTCTGCACCCGACACCCATGGCCCCCTCTGCAGGTGGTGAACCCACAGGAGGGCAGGCCCACGTCACTCTTTCGGGCTGACCCCGGCTGGGTCCCATGGGCTAAGGCCCGACCACCAGGCGCTCGCGCGCGAGCCCCAACCCCAGGGTAACAAGTTCAAACAGGTGCAATTAATACAGGTAAAGAGTGCAGAATAAGTGTGCTTCTTAAAGAAAAAATAACAGGTCTGTGTGATCCAGAATTCTTGCTGGCTGGTAGGTTGGTCATCACAGCTGTAATACAAGACATGCAGGTGCACACAGCGTGCTGCCTTCCCACGGTGAGTTGATGCATGTGACAGGCTTGGCGTTCTGCCACCAGACACAG
The DNA here is from genome assembly GCF_902500255.1 of Thalassophryne amazonica. Taxonomy (NCBI): domain Eukaryota; kingdom Metazoa; phylum Chordata; class Actinopteri; order Batrachoidiformes; family Batrachoididae; genus Thalassophryne; species Thalassophryne amazonica. Next base: position 96,213,541 of record NC_047113.1, on the reverse strand, counting down.
CTGAGTGGAATATGAAGCTGTCAAAGACTCATTATGACATGGCATGTCCCTCTGGAGGGGGACTTACCAGGCAGCAGTGCACCCACGCCACCGCAACAGAGAAAAACATAAAAACTTCGCTGTGGAATAGCTCCAGGTGCATGTCACAATGCTGGGCGGACACCAACCATGCAGCAGCCTGATTCAGCCTGATTAACCCAACTTCCTGTTATGTGTGAAGAGCTCTTTAGCTGAGCTAAAAGTCAGAAGAGTACACAGCTACACTCCTCAGGTATTTTCCAATGTATCAATACTTTATAAACATTCTGCTTAAAAACTCTACTGCCATCTCCACAAAACATTGTAGTTGCCTCCAGTGGTATGCCATCTGGGCCATCTGTCTTTTGACTCATTATCCTTTTCAAAGCTGCCCTTGCTTCATCCTTAGACCCCATCACACATAGCAAGAATGAGTAGGAAACAAGCAGAATCAGCTGGAATGGGGAAAAAACCCAAAACTTTGAGGCACAGTCTGGAGGGACAGACAGTCACACAGCCGTGTAGGACTGCTGGATGATCACGTAGAATATGGGTGGATCTCGTTGGACTGAGTCGTGCACACTCGCACGACAGCAGCCCAAAAGTTGTTGGACAACAGTATGTAGTCATGTCAATCAATCAATCAAGCAATCAATTTTATTTATAATAGGCGCCCAATATCCACAACACAGTGCCCAAGGCGCTTTATATTGTAAGGCAAGGCAATACAATAATTACATAAAAACCCCAACGGTCAAAACGGCCCCTGTGAGCAAGCACTTGGCGACAGTGGGAAGGAAAATCTCCCTTTTAACAGGAAGAAACCTCCAGCAGAACCAGGCTCAGGGAGGGGCAGTCTTCTGCTGGGACTGGTTGGGGCTGAGGGAGAGAACCAGGAAAAAGACATGCTTTGGAGGGGAGCAGAGATCAATCACTAATGATTAAATGCAGAGTGGTGCATACAGAGCAAAAAGAGAAAGAAACACTCAGTGCATCATGGGAACCCCCCAGCAGTCTAAGTCTATAGCAGCATAACTAAGGGATGGTTCAGGGTCACCTGATCCAGCCCTAACTATAAGCTTTAGCAAAAAGGAAAGTTTTAAGCCTAATCTTAAAAGTAGAGAGGGTGTCTGTCTCCCTGATCTGAATTGGGAGCTGGTTCCACAGGAGAGGAGCCTGAAAGCTGAAGGCTCTGCCTCCCATTCTACTCTTACAAACCCTAGGAACTACAAGTAAGCCTGCAGTCTGAGAGCGAAGCGCTCTATTGGGGTGATATGGTACTATGAGGTCCCTAAGATAAGATGGGACCTGATTATTCAAAACCTTATAAGTAAGAAGAAGAATTTTAAATTCTATTCAAGAATTAACAGGAAGCCAATGAAGAGAGGCCAATATGGGTGAGATATGCTCTCTCCTTCTAGTCCCCGTTAGTACTCTAGCTGCAGCATTTTGAATTAACTGAAGGCTTTTCAGGGAAATTTTAGGACAACCTGATAATAATGAATTACAAAAGTCCAGCCTAGAGGAAATAAATGCATGAATTAGTTTTTCAGCATCACTCTGAGACAAGACCTTTCTAATTTTAGAGATATTGCGTAAATGCAAAAAAGCAGTAATACATATTTGTTTAATATGCGCATTGAATGACATATCCTGATCAAAAATGACTCCAAGATTTCTTACAGTATTACTAGAGGTCAGGGTAATGCCATCCAGAGTAAGGATCTGGTTAGACACCATATTTCTAAGATTTGTGGGGCCAAGTACAATAACTTCAGTTTTATCTGAGTTTAAAAGCAGGAAATTAGAGGTCATCCATGTCTTTATGTCTGTAAGACAATCCTGCAGTTTAGCTAATTGGTGTGTGTCCTCTGGCTTCATGGATAGATAAAGCTGGGTATCATCTGCGTAACAATGAAAATTTAAGCAATGCCATCTAATAATACTGCCTAAGGGAAGCATGTATAAAGTGAATAAAATTGGTCCTAGCACAGAACCTTGTGGAACTCCATAATTAACCTTAGTCTGTGAAGAAGATTCCCCATTTACATGAACAAATTGTAATCTATTAGATAAATATGAATCAAACCACCGCAGCGCAGTGCCTTTAATACTTATGGCATGCTCTAATCTCTGTAATAAAATTTTATGGTCAACAGTATCAAAAGCAGCACTGAGGTCTAACAGAACAAGCACAGAGATGAGTCCACTGTCTGAGGCCATAAGAAGATCATTTGTAACCTTCACTAATGCTGTTTCTGTACTATGATGAATTCTAAAACCTGACTGACTCTTCAAATAGACCATTCCTCTGCAGATGATCAGTTAGCTGTTTTACAACTACCCTTTTAAGAATTTTTGAGAGAAAAGGAAGGTTGGAGATTGGCCTATAATTAGCTAAGATAGCTGGGTCAATTGACGGCTTTTTAAGTAATGGTTTAATTACTGCCACCTTAAAAGCCTGTGGTACATAGCCAACTAATAAAGATAGATTGATCATATTTAAGATCGAAGCATTAAATAATGGTAGGGCTTCCTTGAGCAGCCTGGTAGGAATGGGGTCTAATAGACATGTTGATGGTTTGGATGAAGTAACTAATGAAAATAACTCAGAACAATCGGAGAGAACGAGTCTAACCAAATACCGGCATCACTGAAAGCAGCCAAAGATAACGATACGTCTTTGGGATGGTTATGAGTAATTTTTTCTCTAACAGTTAAAATTTTATTAGCAAAGAAAGTCATGAAGTCATTACTAGTTAAAGTTAAAGGAATACTCGGCTCAATAGAGCTCTGACTCTTTGTCAGCCTGGCTACAGTACTGAAAAGAAACCTGGGGTTGTTCTTATTTTCTTCAATTAGTGATGAGTAGTAAGATGTCCTAGCTTTACGGAGGGCTTTTTTTATAGAGCAACAGACTCTTTTTCCAGGCTAAGTGAAGATCTTCTAAATTAGTGATACGCCATTTCCTCTCCAACTTACGGGTTATCTGCTTTAAGCTGCGACTTTGTGAGTTATACCACAGAGTCAGGCACTTCTGATTTAAAGCTCTCTTTTTCAGAGGAGCTACAGCATCCAAAGTTGTCTTCAATGAGGATGTAAAACTATTGACGAGATACTCTATCTCGCTTACAGAGTTTAGGTAGCTACTCTGCACTGTGTTGGTATATGGCATTAGAGAACATAAAGAAGGAATCATATCCTTAAACCTAGTTACAGTGCTTTCTGAAAGACTTCTAGTGTAATGAAACTTATTCCCCACTGCTGGGTAGTCCATCAGAGTAAATGTAAATGTTATTAAGAAATGATCAGACAGAAGGAAGTTTTCAGGGAATACTGTTAAGTCTTCAATTTCCATACCATAAGTCAGAACAAGATCTAAGATATGATTAAAGTGGTTTACATTTTAAGCAAAGCCAATTGAGTCTAATAATAGATTAAATGCAGTGTTGAGGCTGTCATTCTCAGCATTTGTGTGGATGTTAAAATCGCTCACTATAATTATCTTATCTGAGCTAAGCACTAAGTCAGACAAAAGGTCTGAAAATTCACAGAGAAACTCACAGTTACGACCAGGTGGATGATAGATAATAACAAATAAAACTGGTTTTTGGGACTTCCAATTTGGATGGACAAGACTAAGAGACAAGCTTTGAAATGAATTAAAGCTCTGGCTGGGTTTTTGATTAATTAATAAGCTGGAATGGAAGATTGCTGCTAATCCTCCGCCTTGGCCCGTGCTACGAGCATTCTGGCAGTTAGTGTGACTCGGGGGTTTACTTTTTTTTCCTAAATTCACAAAGATTTTTAATCTGGTTCAAACAAACTTTTTTAAGAGTTACTAGGACCCATTTTCAACAAACACCTTCTGCCTCTGGGTTCCTGCAACTGACAACGGAGTTGATTTCAACCCTGACTGCCAGCAGCTAACGTCTGTAAAGCCAGCTGACACAAGCCCTGGGATCACTCGGGGACACCTCTGGTTAACACCTCCGACCCAGGTGAGCTTACGCTGCCCAGAGCAGAAATATTGAAGACGGACGAACGGAACCAACCGCAGCTAACTGACCCAGTCCAGGCTCCATGAAAGAGGTTTGTTGTCAGTGGATACAGGTGGCTCATCCTTTTTCTTTAAACGTATTCATATTTAATTTTTTTTTTCATAATTGGCTTCAAAATTGATCACTAAATTCCAATCAGATTTATTTGTTAAAGTTTTAAGTTTTATCTCTATTTCTTCTGACATCTCATAAGTGAGTAAGAAAATTGTTTCCATGAATGAACATTCCCATCACTGTCCAGAAAATGCCAGTAAAATGTTCATTTCTTGTATAAATTGTAAATATTTTCTGCTGTGGCTTATTTTGTGTACAGAAGGAAACTCTTGGTCAACCGTATCGTGAGAATTCATGACTTTCAGATCAGAGATTGATTAAATTAAATCAAGACCGATTAATTCATTTGAGACTGATAAATTAATGTTTAGATTATAGTACCTATGCTATTAACAATAAATAGGTGGTGCCCTGGTTTACTGATTAAATACGTATTAAATCTTAAATTAATTATTTTGGTGACCCGTTACATTGGGCCTAGTCCAGTCTAATTTAATTTGGGAGTTTAATTACTTATTCACTATAAATTGCTACATGCCTCTGGTTCCCCGTGTGGCGCAATTCAGTAATAAATTAATTTTATTAATTAAATGTTACACTGGGCATACCTCTTTCATTCAGTTCAGTTTCATGTTTATTTTGATTTTCTTCTCCAACCCCTTTCAAGGCTGCACATGGTTTAGTCAGGTTTAAATTTGCACTGAAAGGCTGCACCTTACCTTTCATTGACTTCTTATACATTGTCAATAAAGAATCTGTATCGGTATCTGTACCACTGAGTTCTTGGCCACCTCTCTGACAAAGGTCTTGCTCCCTGATCACTCAGTTTAGACATGTAGCCAGCTCTACGAAGAGTCCTGGTGGATCTGAATTTCTTCCATTTACATATGATGGAGGCCACTGTGCTCATTGGGACATTCAAATCAGCAGATATGTTTCTGTGCCCTTCTTAGATTTGTGCCTTGAGACAATCCCGTCTCAGACATCTGTAGGGAATTACTTTGTCTTCATGCTTGGTTTGTGCTCTGACATGCACTGTCAATTGTGTGACCTTATATGTAGACAGGTGTGTGCCTTTCCGCTTCATGTCCAATCAATTGAATTTATGCGAGGGGGACTCAAATTTAGCTGAAGAAACATCTCAAGCATGATCTGTGGAAAGAGGGTGCACTTGAGCTCAATTTTGAGCTTCATGGCAATGGCTGTGAATACTTAGGTACACGTGATTTCTTAGTTTTTTTATTTTTAATATATTTGCAAAAGCCTAAAAAAAAAACAAAAAAAAAAAAAACTTTTTTCACATTGTCGTTATGGGGTATTCTGTATAGGATTTTGAGGAAATAAATGAATTTCATCCATTTTGGAATCAGGCTGTAACAAGTGGAAGTGTGTATAAAGTGAAGCACTGTGAATATTTTCCGAATGCACTGTACACCTATTGTTTATTCTTTAACACTGCCTTTGCATTCAGCCAGTTTTGTATTTGGCATTGCTGGGAAACCACATGCTTAAAAATCTATCCAGAAAGACAGCTAATATAACCAAGCGTTTGTGAAGTCTGCAGATTGTCTGGTTTGGGCTCATTGTTTGTTCATGTGCTGGAAGGAGAATAAGGACTTGTTAGCACTAATGGCATTCTGTCTTGAAAGCAACAGTTAATGCTGGCAGCAAGCTTGTGGGTGGTAGTAGTCATTATTTTACTAAGAAACAGCTAAAAATGATAAAGCAGATTTTGTGGCAGTGAACACTTTTGTTGCTGGCAACATTTTTTTCTTTGTGTGGGTGTACATACTAAAAGAAAACATTCCAGTCCTGACATCCTTTCTACTCATTGCATTTCTCATTGGTTTCATCATTTTCCTGGCTTCTCTCTCATTCCACCTTCATCTTCTTCTCTGCAGCAAAGAGCTGCAATCTCTGTAATACAAAATAATGAAACTCTGGAGAATGTGTTCCTTCCTGCTTCTGCTACACTCTGGCTGCAGAATGACACTTTATATGAAAATGAAAACGTCTCTGTAATTGTCCAACCAGCACGCTGCAATCATCAACGTATATATAGACCACAGGGACGGGATGGCGGATCACGGGCAGCATCAGGTTGAGGCATCAGTCAGTTGCAAAAAATACCAAAAACATTAGAAGAGAGGAAATATGAGGAATAAACAGTGGAATGAGAACACGAACGACATACCGATGGGAAATGAGGAAGTGAAAGAATATAAACGTGTAGGAGGATGGAAGAACGTCAGTGATGAAGTGGCAGATGGGCTGACAGACTCCCCATGGTTCCATAAAACTGACTCACTCAAAGGAATGGCGATTACTGAGTCCACCTATTGTATGGAGTCAATAAACAGGAATATCACACAGCAAAGTATGTGGTTTTGGAGTTGTTCCAGTCCAGTATAGACACAATAAATTAAAGCATCTTCAGTTAGATGCTCACACTTTGAGATAAAACAGAAATTAGCATGAGATATAATAATACAATAACATGCTTTTGGAGGGCGGTATGCATTTTACCGATATTTACAGATATTCCTCGTCTAACTCGGGCGAATATCTGTCATTTTGGGTGACTGGGCTTGAATGTCGGGTGGAAGGACTCAGAAAATGCATTTCGCACGACAACAGCATGTTATTTGCATTATTATCACTTTTTACGGAGATACACAACACGCAATGCGTACATAAAAAGTTGGCTGACTTAACTTTTGTCGTGTCGGCTGGCGCACGCGCTGCTCTCCGAATTTGGCAGCGCATCCTCATCAAGCTGGCTGCTTTAGCTGCTGTTCATTGTCATACTATCCATGAGAAAATAATCCGGAACATCCATATTGGGACCAAAACACACTTCTCGCCTTTTCATCTTTTCCTCTGCGGACAGTTTTTTCCCCCCTCTGCGGACAGTTGTTGGGCTGCATGCTATGACGTCATTTGTTTATGCACAGCGGGCGGGTATAGCCAGATAGCGTCAACGTAAATCTACGATACCAGCCTAGCAATGCCTCGGTAAAGTGCTAATAATGTTGGATATGGATTTATTTGAAAAAACCTTGACGGAAATATGGAAATATGCCATTCTGATCAACAAATGCTGTGTTGGGTGCATCCATCAAAATTTAAGTCCACCAGGTGCAAAGTCTGTGAAACCTTGTGAATGCAAAATCTTGATAAACATTTCATACATAAAGGTGAAACTTGGTACTCAAGGTCAACTTACTGAAACCGCAATGTTTGATGCTGAATGCATTTTGATTATAACTGTTAGGGCCCCTTCATACATATCATGATTGAGGGTGAATAAGCGCACAGAGGAGGATTTCAATGGCACTCTTAAAAAAATCAGAGCCACTTCAAACGCCTTGTACAGCTTTCACCACATCCATTCGGGCACAGCACATGCACTCTGCATTCACCCATTCATGCACCGGGCAAAATGAGATTGCACTGCCATCTGATCATGCTTGTAACATTCGCATGGCATTTCAAACGCAGGTTAGTCATATCGTGTCGTGGCCGAGGGGCTTTTCAAAATCATCGGCCATGTTGAACCCTGGCTTAATGGTGCGATCAAGGCAGCCTTTACACCAGCGGCCGAATGACGGAAAAATCCGGGTGAGTGGCCATTCGACCCACTCTTGGCTGGAGTTGACCAGAGTTGACAGGAGTCTAGGTGCCACCCACGGACATCCAACACCACTCGCGGGGCAGTTAGAAAAGGCCAGGCCATTCGCACAGCCAGCACAACAGTAGAGAGCAGTCGACCACTTTTGAGCTGGCTGTGCGAATGACCCCACATTTTCTAAATGCCCCACAAGTGTGTTACTGAGCAACACAAATGGTGTGTGTGCCATTCCCCTCGCCTCACAACAGAAATGGCATGCAAGTGTGCGCTGTGTCCCCCCCAACACAAATGGCCTGCGAGTGTGTGGAGTGTGTCCCGCCACTGCAACAAAGATGACGTGTCAGTGTGTCGTCCCCCCACCCCCTGACACCATGAGCTTATAGTCGAGGTGCAGTTGAGGATGCAAACAGTGGCTGCAGTGCTGTGTGATCACTGTCAGTAATGTGTGCACAGCTGGATGGCTGTCATGACCATGATGGAATAGCTGACAGGTGTGGAACACAGTGGCATATTGCAAATCCACACCACCACAACAGAGATGAAAATAAAAAAAAAACACATGATCGCAGCATCCACACAGAACATCTGTCAAGTCACAGCCTGACTGACTGCCTCACAGAAAAATCAGTTGTGGCCCCACAGCCTGGAGCCGGGAGCCCATTCATGTGAGCATGTTGCTGCAATGGGAAGGTGGCCGTGTCACATCGATCATGTAATGTCCATACTGATTGACATGGTCACACACGCACTATTGTTATGTGTTTGTCAGGGGACCATGGTTGACATGTAATCACATCATGGGTTGAATGTCATTTGAATTCAAGCAGGGAGGGGGCTGGCCACTGCCCACTGCCAGTATTGTGTTCCTACAGCACCGGCAGTGGGCGATGGCCAGTGCTGTGCTCTGCATCACAACTGCAGTGTCAGCACAACGCAGAGCTGGAGAACACATATTCCAACATGTGCTCCAATCACCGATGCGCAAGGCACGGTGCTGCACGCATGTCTGCAAACGAAGATGACATGGTGAAAAATAAAAAAAAACTGGATTGCCCCAACTATGTCTCAGCACGCACGGTGATGAGCATGCAGTCAAAGCTGCACATGACCACTGCATCATTGCTACGCACAGCTGGGGAACACATATCGTGCCATGCAGAATATCACCTAATGAGATGCTATCGCGTGGCACGTGCATCAGTGGGCTCTCCTCACATGGTATTAAAGAAAATCACCTTTGCAACATGTTCACCAGTGCCTCAGTGTACGCTGGACAGAGGGACACACGGAGCCATCTGGTGAGTCCATGATTTGAGTGCATCAGGACATTCATGTAAAGAATAAAAGGAAAAAAAAAGGAATTGAAGTAATTGAAAATTAAAAATTGCGTTTTTTTTGTTTTTTTTTTACAGTGAGAACGGAATTATTACCAGTAACACATTTGACTTACATTTAAACAGTACATTCATTGTTCTTATAATATTCTGTGCTCTCTCATTATTTTGTCCGTACACATTTTCATTGATTTATGTACATTTGCACATCACTGCTGTGTGATTGCGATGTGGTATCACACCTCTAATGTGCTCACACTGTGTTCGTGCACAAAACCATCACTGCGGGATCATTCATGCCTGTCTGACTATGTGTCCCTCCTGGCAGCAGTTGGAATTTTTCATGGTTCGCCAATTGTTTTTTTTTTATCCCTTTTTTGGCCTGTTTCTGCTTCTTTCGCCCAACTTTGTGTTATGTGTGAAGGGGCCCTTAACACCTGTTGCAGAGTCTCTGAAACCATGTAAATGTTATATCTTGACAAAGATGTTGTGTGGCAAAGACTAAGGCTGCAAAAGTTAATATGATAATAACATGTTTACACAAATTCCTTTTAACACCAACATTTTTTTTGATGGACAATTTTTGATGCACAATTAACAATTGACACATCTATTGTGACCATCAGAAATGATTCGATCCACCGACAACAATAACCTTTTTGCCTAACGATTCCGTTATTAGTCTTTCAGAGTGGCCGTTGTTTTTGGGGGTGTTGATTACAGACCCTGCATGGGATCTATAATCAACTTTTCTGCAGCGTGAGAAATAAACGCTTCTAAATCTGAAAAAGCTGTTTTTGGAACTTACTAACAGCTCTGGAGCAATTTACAAGACACTTTGCAGATGTCAGCGTGCATGCTAACTTCCGCTCTTGTCAAAAGCTCATGCACACATATACGTATGCCCTCCTGCAGATGCCATTAAAACGGAAATATTGTTTAGAATTAATTAATAGATATTTGTCGGTGCATCCGGAAAGTATTCACAGCGCTTCACTCTAGAATTTTTAGGGAAAAAAATCAATTTACTCCAATTTGGAATACGGCTGTAACATAACAAAATGCAGTAAAAGTGAAGCGCAGTGATAGTTTCCAGATGCACTGTGCTCTTCGAAATTTAATTTGCAAAAGCTTTTAGAAAATGATTTCCTTGTGTGAAAGAAAAGATGCTTTAACTTAGGCACTTAATAAACTGTTGCTCGCAGCTGACCTTGTCTGTTTGCCTTTCATGACCTGTCATGGCTTATGAGGTGAGAGGTTGTGCTGTCCTTCAGCTTAACTGTGGGCTTAATTGTCCAATTACCTGAGTTGGAGACATTTCATGAAGCTTCATGTTTTTCTACCAAACTGTGAACAAATAGTGCAGTGCATGGCTTTTGATCTCACAGACAAATAAAAATTGGAGTTGGAAACTAGAGTTTATTACTATACTGTTGTAGTTCATATTTATAATATGCCTTGAAAAATATGAATTTGACCCCTAAAAATTATGCACTTTTCCTTGGCAACAGTAGTAATCAATGCATTCTAAATTCTTAATTGTCTTAAAATGTTTTTGGTTACCTGCCCATAAAGATCAAAGTGCTTTTTAGATCGTGTTCCAGGCTGAAGGTTGAGAGCTCCACATTAACACAGCAGATTGGCTGCATGTTTAAAGTGTAGCCTGATGGTGGGGTGTACTGCCTGTAGTCTTACAACCCCCATACTTTAAACCATGTTTTGAAAAGAAATGGCATATGGATGCAAAATAATTTAATAAATTAAATTCACTTAAATAGATTTAATTATTCACACAAGGATATCTGAGAATGTGGCTTGTGTCTAAGAGTTTTCAAAATGCGACCTTAACAAGGTTATTCTATCAATGCAGCACAAGAGTTTGAGCTATTTGGTTTCTAATAATCATTCCCCTAAGAGTGGTTTGTCACTTAAAATTTTGACATATTGAAATTTCAAAAAAAAAACATAACACACACATTTTCTAGAGTATAAGTCCCATTTTTTTTACAACTTTGGGAAGGTGTGCAATTTATACTCTGGTGCATACCTAAAAATCATACACTCAACAAAAATATAAACGCAACACTTTTGGTTTTGCTCCCATTTTGTATGAGATGAACTCAAAGATCTAAAACGTTTTCCACATACACAATATCACCATTTCCCTCAAATATTGTTCACAAACCAGTCTAAATCTGTGATAGTGAACACTTCTCCTTTGCTGAGATAATCCATCCCACCTCACAGGTGTGCCATATCAAGATGCTGATTAGACACCATGATTAGTGCACAGGTGTGCCTTAGACTGTCCACAATAAAAGGCCACTCTGAAAGGTGCAGTTTAGTTTTATTGGGGGGGATACCAGTCAGTATCTGGTGTGACCACCATTTGCCTAATGCAGTGCAACACATCTCCTTTGCATAGAGTTGATCAGGTTGTCAGTTGTGGCCTGTGGAATGTTGGTCCACTCCTCTTCAATGGCTGTGCGAAGTTGCTGGATACTAGCAGGAACTGGTACACGCTGTCGTATACGCCGGTCCAGAGCATCCCAAACATGCTCAATGGGTGACATGTCCGGTGAGTATGCCGGCCATGCAAGAACTGGGACATTTTCAGCTTCCAAGAATTGTGTACAGATCCTTGCAACATGGGGCTGTGCATTATCCTACTGCAACATGAGGTGATGTTCTTGGATGTATGGCACAACAATGGGCCTCAGGATCTTGTCACGGTATCTCTGTGCATTCAAAATGCCATCAATAAAATGCACCTGTGTTCTTCATCCATAACAGATGCCTGCCCATACCATAACCCCACCGCCACCATGGGCTACTTGATCCACAACATTGACATCAGAAAACCGCTCACCCACACGATGCCACACACGCTGTCTGCCATCTGCCCTGGACAGTGTGAACTGGGATTCATCCGTGAAGAGACCTCCTCCAACGTGCCAAATGCCAGCGAATGTGAGCATTTGCCCACTCAAGTCGGTTACGACGACGAACTGGAGTCGGGTCGAGACACCCATGAGGACGACGAGCATGCAGATGAGCTTCCCTGAGATGGTTTCTGACAGTTTGTGCAGAATTTCTTTGGTTATGCAAACCGATTGTTTCCGCAGCTGTCCGAGTGGCTGGTCTCAGACGATCTTGGAGGTGAACATGCTGGATGTGGAGGTCCTGGGCTGGTGTGTTTACACGTGGTCTGCGGTTGTGAGGCTGGTTGGATGTACTGCCAAATTCTCTGAAACGCCTGTGGAGACGGCTTATGGTAGAGAAATGAACATTCAATACACAAGCAACAGCTCTGGTTGACATTCCTGCTGTCAGCATGCCAATTGCACGCTCCCTCAAATCTTGCGACATCTGTGGCATTGTGCTGTGTGATAAAACTGCACCTTTCAGAGTGGCCATTTATTGTGGACAGTCTAAGGCACACCTGTGCACTAATCATGGTGTCTAATCAGCATCTTGATATGGCACACCTGTGAGGTGGGATGGATTATCTCAGCAAAGGAGAAGTGTTCACTATCACAGATTTAGACTGGTTTGTGAACAATATTTGAGGGAAATGGTGATATTGTGTATGTGGAAAAAGTTTTAGATCTTTGAGTTCATCTCATACAAAATGGGAGCAAAACCAAAAGTGTTGTGTTTATATTTTTGTTGAGTGTAGATTTGTTATGTCATATTTATTATAACTATTTATCGCAGGTATCAAACCACAGCAAAATGAGCTCCAATATTGAAAGAAAAATTACAATAATTAAGTGTACTATTCAACAATGTAAAAAACAAACAAACAAACAAACCAAAAAAAAATCCTAAATTAAAGAGCTGATTATACAGAGAAATTGTGTGATTTATCCTCTGGTGTGACTAATATTTTATTTATTTATTTTTTTTTTCCCACTTCAAGAGTAATGTTTGACAGGTGCAACATCACATGGAAAGCTTAAAAACGGCATACAAGTTCTATGGGGGGTATTTCAGATAAGTGATCACATAACTGACCATTGTTGGTCAAAGAAGAGTTAATTATAATCATTTAATACACCTTGCAGTGCAGTGGAACCTGGAGTAGAACATCCCCAGGTCACCCACCAACTCTGATGTGTTACACACATAAACTGCTGTCAATTTATCGATGTATAACACATTTTATAGGTCAGTATATTTTTAAACCAAGAACACAATTTTTACTGCTATTTCAATCCCACATATCATGTTTACACATTTATTTAATGCAGAATATTGTTAATTGTATTTCAATTTATTTTCATTTATATAGCGCCAAATCACAAAAAAGTTGCCTCAAGGCGCTTCATGCAAGTAAGGTCTAACCTTACCAATTGCCAGAGCAAGTACACAAGCGACAGTGGTAAGGAAATAACTTCCTCTGATGATTTGAGGAAGAAACCTCAAGCAGACCAGATTCAAAGGGGTGACCCTCTGCTTGGGCCATTCTGCCGACACAATTGACAAAACAAATCACAAAATGAATATACAAGAAATGTTGCATGTTTGCACATGCGCAGTGCGAGAGGTTGGAGTAAATCAGCTCATAGACGCTTGTGGCGCTGCTTCAATAGTGCAATACCCTCACGAGGGCCGACCAGAATATCAAACAGGTTTCATTTCCGACCAAGAGATTGCCGATCAGAAGGTTGTTGTGAGAGGTTAAACGCAGCTCGTTACTCCATGTATACTATATGATGCAGGACGCATGATTAAGCTGAAATTTGGCGCAATCCAAAAAATTCTCGCACGGGTGAAAAATCAGCTGATAAAGGGCGAAATTGGCACAATGTAAGCCCAGCTTTAAGTCTGGGCTTGAAAATCTCTCTTTATTGATGCAGGGAGATCATTCCACAGAACTGCATGTACATCTTAATTTTGTTTGTATTTTGCTCTGTGTAATACTTCCTTTGACAATGTAAATGTATGTTTCCCATGTCAATAAAGCTCCACTGAAACAAAAAATGAAATGAATACAGGCATGCAGGGTCCTTAGTGATTGATCAGGCTGGGATTTGAACATCATCATAACACACTATTGTTCAGCAGAGTTTATTATGCGCAAGCACTATAACAGATGTATGCGTTCAAGTAAAGCCCTTCATGCTCATTCTGCACACACACACACTCACACACACAAACACACACACACCAACCTTCCCCTTTCCAGGGGTCATGTCTCCTCTGTTCCCATGAAATGGTTTCACCACAGTCCTGATAATCTGCTTTTATGGCCCCTTTTTCTGTGCTCACCCACTTACACTCCCTGCCAGGCTGTGGAGCATCAGCCAGGGATGTTTTCATCCTCTGCCCAGCTCCGCACTGTGTATTCTGAGCCATGACAGTTGCCAGGGGTCCCTGAAGCCGAACGCCTACGAATAGATGAGGGCATTCTTGGATCCCTTTGTCTTCGTATAGAAACAACACATTTGATAGCTAAGATTTTGAAAGCATTTTCAGCTTTTCTTTCTCACCTTTTGCTTTCAGAAAATGCCTTCAAAATTATAACCAAAACATTGCAGCACAAAACCCTTATTCTTTACAGAGAAAAAGCATCTCATGCAGTCTGAGCTGTGTGTGTGTGTTTGTGTTATCACTAGCAGTGATAACTGAGCATAGAACAAAGGTAGACATGTTGAACATAACAACTGATACCATAATAGTGGCATTTTCTGTTTGTAATCACATCTTACCCATTTTTCCCACAAAGACTAATTAAAACTCATTTTGAAAAGGCCCAACGCAACTGTGATGACACTTAGGACCCACCATCAACAAAGCCATTCCAGAAAGGCCCAGGAGGCTGCAGGTTTTCATTGCAACCAGTGACTCCACCAGCTGGTTTCACTGATGAACTCATGCCATCTGTTCAAAGTGACGTTAATTTTAATCTGGATTTGAATGACTCCACAGAATCAGGCTGTTTTATGTCAGCAGGAACAATATTCCACACAACAAGTGCATTATAAGAAAAAGCTCTGTGGTCTGCCGACTTCTGTATAACCTTTGGAACAAACCATAATCCTGCATCTTGAGAACACAGATGTAATTAGATCATCCAGATAGGGAGGCACTAGTCCATGAAGAATTTTTATGTTAGAAAGGAAACCTTAAAAATCTGAT
The DNA here is from genome assembly GCF_902500255.1 of Thalassophryne amazonica. Lineage (NCBI taxonomy): Eukaryota > Metazoa > Chordata > Actinopteri > Batrachoidiformes > Batrachoididae > Thalassophryne > Thalassophryne amazonica. Next base: position 96,198,299 of record NC_047113.1, on the reverse strand, counting down.
GTCACATGGGCAAGAACCCAATGGAGGTATGGCAAACTTTCTTTTTCAAAGCCGACTTCTAACAGCAGCTTTCTGAAGCATCTGGAGACCTTTGATGGTGGATTCTGGTAAGCCAGAAAACAGAACTTTACAGTTATCCAATCTAGAAGAGACAAAGGCATGAATCATTGTGTCAGAATCCACCATAAACAAAATAGGTCGAATCTTTGCAATATATACATTAGTGATAGAATGCATTCTTACTGATTTCAGGTGTTTATTAAATCATATTTTTGAGGACTGCACAGTGGTTTGTTTTATGTGCTATATGACTGGGCTGTGACTACTGCAGAGTAGTTGGAGATACAAATTTGCAACAAAGTTGCAGTTGGTATCTCACTGAATTGGTACTAACAGCATGTTAGTGCCAAATATTGCACCGGCTCACGAGGAAAATGTCTGCAGACATATTGCGTAACAGCTGCTGGAATGTTATGTGTGCCGAGCACCACTCCTGGCTGAATAGATGACACATTTGCAAACAAAGTGCTCATAGCGTTGGGCTGGTATTATCCTGCTTTTATGTGAATAGATGCTGTGGAAATTCCCCCAACTGTAGCCAGGAAGGCATAGACATGTAAGTAATAATAAAATAAATGAAGTTATAATAATAATAATAATAAATACAAATAATTTAACAAAGCTTAGCATGGCTCTGGGGGGGCAAAGAGTAACAAAAGTATAGACCATGCACTCACTGACTTGCAGAATGTCCCCACTGTCCACTCCTCCCATGGATGACCAATGTACCATCTTTGCTTATATGATCCTTTTGATGTCAGCTGCAAGATAAGTGCACAGCGCTCATCAACTCACTGGACCAGCCTTTTCTCCATGATGTGGCAATGTCCAGCTGAGTGATCAATGTCCAGCAGCACTTCAGGGATGTGCATCTTTTTATTTATTTAGCAATAACAGAGAGAGAGAGAGACCCCCAGTGAAAAAAACAAGGGAACAGCTGAAGGGACTTACTATGTCTCTCTCCCTCCCCTCTCTCTCTCTTTCTCTCTTTAACGACATGCAGTGGGAGTTCTTTGGTGTGCTTATTGTGTGTGAGGAAATATGACAACATGCCTCCATTAAATGGCACACTGCTCAAATCCAACACCAATGATGCACTTACAGTAGTGTTCAGCATAATAGTAGTGCTATGTGACTAAAAGATTAATCCAGGTTTTGAGTATATTTCTTATTGTTACATGGGAAACAAGGTACCGGTAGATTCAGTAGATTCTCACAAATCCAACAAGACTAAGCATTCATGGTATGCACACTCTTAAGGCTATTAAATTGGGCTATTAGTAAAAAAAGTAGAAAAGGGGATGTTCATAATAATAGTAGCATCTGCTGTTGACGCTAAAAACTCAAAACTATTATGTTCAAACAGTTTTTTTTTAGCAATCCTGTGAATCACTAAACTAGTATTTAGTTGTATAACCACAGTTTTTCATGATTTCTTCACATCTGTGAGGCATTCATTTTGTTGGTTTGGAACCAAGATTTTGCTCGTTTACTAGTGTGCTTGGGGTCAATGTCTTGTTGAAACATCCATTTCAAGGCCATGTCCTCTTCAGCATAAGGCAACATGACCTCTTCAAGTATTATGACATATCCAAACTGATCCATGATACCTGGTATGCGATATATAGGCCCAACACCATGTACCTGGTATGCGATATATAGGCCCAACACCATGTAGGAGAAACATGCCCATATCGTGATGCTTGCACCACCATGCTTCACTGTCTTCACTGTGAACTGTGGCTTGAATTCAGAGTTTGGGGCTCGTCTCACAAACTGTCTGCGGCCCTTGGACCCAAAAAGAACAGTTTTACTCTCATCAGTCCACAAAATATTTCTCCATTTCTCTTTAGGCCAGTTGATGTATTCTTTGGCAAATTGTAACCTCTTCTGCACATGTCTTTTATTTAACAGAGGGATTTGCAGGGGATTCTTGCAAATAAATTAGCTTCACACAGGCATCTTTTAACTGTCACAGCACTTACAGGTAACTCCAGAATGTCTTTGATCATCCTGGAGCTGATCAGTGGGTGAGCCTTTGCCATTTTGGTTATTCTTCTATCAATTTTGATGGTTGTTTTCCGTTTTCTTCCACGCGTCTTTTTTTTTTGTCCATTTTAAAGCATTGGAGATCATTGTAGATGAACAGCCTATAATCTTTTGCACCTGCGTATAGGTTTTCCCCTCTCCAATCAACTTTTTAATCAAACTACGCTGTTCTTCTGAACAATGTCTTGAACATCCCATTTTCCTCAGGCTTTCAAAGAGAAAAGCATGTTCAACAGGTGGTGGCTTCATCCTTAAATAGGGGACACCTGATTCACACCTGTTTGTTCCACAAAATTGACAAACTCTCTGACCGAATGCCACACTACTATTATTGAGAACACCCCCTTTTCTACTTATTTTACTAATAGCCCAATTTCATAGCCTTAAGAGTGTGCATATCATGAATGCTTGGTCTTGTTGGATTTGTGAGAATCTACTGAATGTACTGGTACCTTGTTTCCCATGTAACAATAAGAAATATACTCAAAACCTGGATTAATCTTTTTAGTCACATAGCACTACTATTATTCTGAACACTACTTTATGGGTCTTTAAAATGGGAAAATCTTTCTGCAAAATGCAGTGTAGTGGAAATGTGATGTCATATGTCCATCAGAGCCAAAATGCAGGAGGATGGTGGAGGACATATCTGTGTCAAATCAACATGCAGATCCACCTCATATCTGCTGTGGACACCACAAGTGAAAAAATAAAAAAGGGAACAACCAAAGGGACTTATAATGTTATTGCCGGATAAATAAAATCAAATCGGAGGACGCACATCCTTGAAGCACTACTGGACATCACTGCATCACAGAGAAGAGGCTGTTCCAGTGTGAATGATCTCTGTTCACAGATCTCAGAGTCAATGTGACCCATAATTGGAGTAAGAAGATATAGAAGATGGATGGATATACACTGGACATGGAAGATAGGACACTAGATCCAGCAGGGACATCATATTTTAAATTGCTGAGTGTGCAGGATGAACTTTATTATTGTTATTTTTCTGTTTGTTTTTTATTATTATTTTGACATTAGTGGGAGCAGTGGGGTATTTCCACAGTCATGAATAACAATCAATCAATCAATCAATTTTATTTATATAGCGCCAAATCAGAACAAACAGTTGCCCCAAGGCGCTTTATATTTTAAGGTAAGGCCATACAATAATTATGTAAAAACCCCAACGGTCAAAACGACCCCCTGTGAGCAAGCACTTGGCGACAGTGGGAAGGAAAAACTCCCTTTTAACAGGAGGAAACCTCCAGCAGAACCAGGCTCAGAGAGGGGCAGTCTTCTGCTGGGACTGGTTGGGGCTGAGGGAGAGAACCAGGAAAAAGACATGCTGTGGAGGGGAGCAGAGATCGATCACTAATGATTAAATGCAGAGTGGTGCATACAGAGCAAAAAGAGAAAGAAACACTCAGTGCATCATGGGAACCCCCCAGCAGTCTTAAGTCTATAGCAGCATAACTAAGGGATGGTTCAGGGTCACCTGATCCAACCCTAACTATAAGCTTTAGCAAAAAGGAAAGTTTTAAGCCTAATCTTAAAAGTAGAGAGGGTGTCTGTCTCCCTGATCTGAATTGGGAGCTGGTTCCACAGGAGAGGAGCCTGAAAGCTGAAGGCTCTGCCTCCCATTCTACTCTTACAAACCCTAGGAACTACAAGTAAGCCTGCAGTCTGAGAGCGAAGTGCTCTATTGGGGTGATATGGTACTATGAGGTCCCTAAGATAAGATGGGACCTGATTATTCAAAACCTTATAAGTAAGAAGAAGAATTTTAAATTCTATTCTAGAATTAACAGGAAGCCAATGAAGAGACGCCAATATGGGTGAGATATGCTCTCTCCTTCTAGTCCCCGTTAGTACTCTAGCTGAAGCATTTTCAATTAACTGAAGGCTTTTCAGGGAACTTTTAGGACAACCTGATAATAATGAATTACAATAGTCCAGCCTAGAGGAAATAAATGCATGAATTAGTTTTTCAGCATCACTCTGAGACAAGACCTTTCTAATTTTAGAGATATTGCGTAAATGCAAAAAAGCAGTCCTACATATTTGTTTAATATGCACATTGAATGACATATCCTGATCAAAAATGACTCCAAGATTTCTCACAGTATTACTAGAGGTCAGGGTAATGCCATCCAGAGTAAGGATCTGGTTAGACACCATGTTTCTAAGATTTGTGGGGCCAAGTACAATAACTTCAGTTTTATCTGAGTTTAAAAGCAGGAAATTAGAGGTCATCCATGTCTTTATGTCTGTAAGACAATCCTGCAGTTTAGCTAATTGGTGTGTGTCCTCTGGCTTCATGGATAGATAAAGCTGGGTATCATCTGCGTAACAGTGAAAATTTAAGCAATGGTGTCTAATAATACTGCCTAAGGGAAGCATGTATAAAGTGAATAAAATTGGTCCTAGCACAGAACCTTGTGGAACTCCATAATTAACCTTAGTCTGTGAAGAAGATTCCCCATTTACATGAACAAATTGTAATCTATTAGATAAATATGATTCAAACCACCGCAGCGTAGTGCCTTTAATACCTATGGCATGCTCTAATCTCTGTAATAAAATTTTATGGTCAACAGTATCAAAAGCAGCACTGAGGTCTAACAGAACAAGCACAGAGATGAGTCCACTGTCTGAGGCCATAAGAAGATCATTTGTAACCTTCACTAATGCTGTTTCTGTACTATGATGAATTCTAAAACCTGACTGAAACTCTTCAAATAGACCATTCCTCTGCAGATGATCAGTTAGCTGTTTTATAGTTAGCTAAGATAGCTGGGTCAAGTGATGGCTTTTTAAGTAATGGTTTAATTACTGCCACCTTAAAAGCCTGTGGTACATAGCCAACTAATAAAGATAGATTGATCATATTTAAGATCGAAGCATTAAATAATGGTAGGGCTTCCTTGAGCAGCCTGGTAGGAATGGGGTCTAATAGACATGTTGATGGTTTGGATGAAGTAACTAATGAAAAAACTCTGACAGAACAATCTGAGAGAAAGAGTCTAACCAAATACCGGCATCACTGAAAGCAGCCAAAGATAACGATACGTCTTTGGGATGGTTATGAGTAATTTTTTCTCTAATAGTTAGTCAATGATTAATGCAAGACCTCAGCATAGTAGCCTCCTGAGAACTTTATTAAGGGTCCTATCTCACTGGGCATGAGTGTTGGAAAGCAGCTACAGATGCAACTTGGCGACAAAACACGCAACAGTGGTCTCACAAACTGCAAGAGTTTGTACCTCACTGAAGTGGCCACTCACAGTGGAAGATGAATGACACATTTGCACACAAAATGTTCAGCTCTTATTATACTGCTGTTAGTTTGGTTAGTTAGGTTATTTGGCTCTTGCTTGCCTCTGCTGGTGGTTGGCTCTCACTGCGGTATTGTATCACTTCCTGTTCCGGAGCACAGCGGTGTTTTGCTGTATCTGTTAGCTGTTTAATCTGCGCAGTTAGATTGATCTAGTTACCTAGATAACGATTTGCTTCACAGTGTAATCTTCACGTGCCTTAACTAAAGCACTCCCTCTGCTGAATCACCTCTAAATTATTTACACATTATTCACTTTGTGTGTCTTTAGGAATCCGCTAGCTTAGCGCAGCTACTAGCTCTTAGCCGGTTTAGCATGGCGGCTTCTCCTGTCTCTGCTGCACTTTTCTGCTCTGGGTGTGAAATGTTTAGTTATTCGTCGGCCTCCTTTAGCAGTAATGGTACTTGTAATAAGTGTAGCTTATTCGTAGCTTTGGAGGCCAGGCTGGGCGAATTGGAGACTCGGCTCCGCACCGTGGAAAATTCTACAGCTAGCCAGGCCCCTGTAGTTGGTGCGGACCAAGGTAGCTTAGCCGCCGTTAGTTTCCCTCTGGCAGATCCCGAGCAGCTGGGAAAGCAGGCCGACTGGGTGACTGTGAGGAGGAAGCGTACTTCTAAACAGAAGCCCCCTGTACACCGCCAACCCGTTCACATTTCTAACCGTTTTTCCCCACTCGATGACACACCCGCCGAGGATCAAACTCTGGTTATTGGCAACTCTGTTTTGAGAAATGTGAAGTTAGCGACACCAGCAACCATAGTCAATTGTCTTCCGGGGGCCAGAGCAGGCGACATTGAAGGAAATTTGAAACTGCTGGCTAAGGCTAAGCGTAAATTTGGTAAGATTGTAATTCACGTCGTCAGTAATGACACCCGGTTACGCCAATCGGAGGTCACTAAAATCAACATTGAATTGGTGTGTAACTTTGCAAAAACAATGTCGGACTCTGTAGTTTTCTCGGGGCCCCTCCCCAATCGGACCGGGAGTGACATGTTTAGCTGCATGTTCTCCTTGAATTGCTGGCTGTCTGTGTGGTGTCCAAAAAATGAGGTGGGCTTCATAAATAATTGGCAAAGCTTCTGGGGAAAACCTGGTCTTGTTAGGAGAGACGGCATCCATCCCACTTTGGATGGAGCAGCTCTCATTTCTAGAAATCTGGCCAATTTTCTTAAATCCTCCAAACCGTGACTATCCAGGGTTGGGACCAGGAAGCAGAGTTGTACTCTTACACACCTCTCTGCAGCTTCTCTCCCCCTGCCATCCCCTCATTACCCCATCCCCGTAGAGACGGTGCCTGCTCCCAGACCACCAATAACCAGCAAAAATCTATTTAAGCATAAAAATTCAAAAAGAAAAAATAATATAGCACCTTCAACTGCACCACAGACTAAAACAGTTAAATGTGGTCTATTAAACATTAGGTCTCTCTCTTCTAAGTCCCTGTTAGTAAATGATATAATAATTGATCAACATATTGATTTATTCTGCCTTACAGAAACCTGGTTACAGCAGGATGAATATGTTAGTTTAAATGAGTCAACACCCCCGAGTCACACTAACTGCCAGAATGCTGGTAGCACGGGCCGAGGCGGAGGATTAGCAGCAATCTTCCATTCCAGCTTATTAATTAATCAAAAACCCAGACAGAGCTTTAATTCATTTGAAAGCTCGACTCTTAGTCTTGTCCATCCAAATTGGAAGTCCCAAAAACCAGTGTTATTTGTTATTATCTATCGTCCACTCAGGGGTGGGCATCGAGGGCCGAGACACTGCAGGTTTTCCATGTAACCAATCACCTCAGCAGGTGGGTTGCTGATGAGCTTCTGCTCTGAACATAAACACCTGGTTGTCAATGAAATCACCTGCTGAGACACCTGATCATCAACAAAATCACCTGCTGAGGCGATTGGTTGCACGGAAAACCTGCAGTGTCTCTGCCCTTTATGGCACATGATTGCCCACCCCTGGTCCACCTGGTCATTACTGTGAGTTTCTCTGTGAATTTTAAGACCTTTTGTCTGACTTAGTGTTTAGCTCAGATAAGATAATTATAGTGGGCGATTTTAACATCCACACAGATGCTGAGAATGACAGCCTCAACACTGCATTTAATCTACTATTAGACTCAATTGGCTTTGCTCAAAAAGTAAATGAGTCCACCCACCACTTTAATCATATCTTAGATCTTGTTCTGACTTATGGTATGGAAATTGAAGACTTAACAGTATTCCCTGAAAACTCCCTTCTGTCTGATCATTTCTTAATAACATTTACATTTACTCTGATGGACTACCCAGCAGTGGGGAATAAGTTTCATTACACTAGAAGTCTTTCAGAAAGCACTGTACCTAGGTGTAAGGATATGATTCCTTCTTTATGTTCTCTAATGCCATATACCAACACAGTGCAGAGTAGCTACCTAAACTCTGTAAGTGAGATAGAGTATCTCGTCAATAGTTTTACATCCTCATTGAAGACAACTTTGGATGCTGTAGCTCCTCTGAAAAAGAGAGCTTTAAATCAGAAGTGCCTGACTCCGTGGTATAACTCACAAACTCGCAGCTTAAAGCAGATAACCCGTAAGTTGGAGAGGAAATGGCGTCTCACTAATTTAGAAGATCTTCACTTAGCCTGGAAAAAGAGTCTGTTGCTCTATAAAAAAGCCCTCCGTAAAGCTAGGACATCTTACTTCTCATCACTAATTGAAGAAAATAAGAACAACCCCAGGTTTCTTTTCAGTACTGTAGCCAGGCTGACAAAGAGTCAGAGCTCTATTGAGCCGAGTATTCCTTTAACTTTAACTAGTAATGACTTCATGACTTTCTTTGCTAATAAAATTTTAACTATTAGAGAAAAAATTACTCATAACCATCCCAAAGATGTATCGTTATCTTTGTGTTGTGTGGGCCGCTGAAGAGGAGGTACTGCTGGCCCACCACCACCAGAGGGCACCCTGCCTGGAGTGCGGGCTCCAGGCACCAGAGGGCGCTGCTGCCTCACAAGAGCAGTCGGGGTGACAGCTGACACTCATCACCTATGACAGCTGTCACCACTCATTGGATCAGCATCAGTATATCAGCAGGACGACATCTCCACCTCTTTGCCGAGATATCGCTCTACCAAGGAGGTAACGTACTCAGCCAATTGTGTTGTTTTCTTGAACATAATACGTTGTTGCTTTTGCGCAGATAGTGAGTGGAACAGCAGGAGACTGTATTGGACCTTTCTGATAAGTACACACATTCCTGCACTAACCAGTGTTTTCCTGACGAGAGGTGGAGGTGGTTTTTCCACCCTACGTGTTGCTGGGTGCAGACGCACCCACATCTGACTGTTTCTGTTCCTCGCCAGCAGTACCGGATCCGACAAGCGGAGGCAGTGGCCACCTGGGAGTTCGGGACTTGGCGGCTCCAGTATTCCCGGGGTTCGGTGGCGGAGGAAATCGAGTGGTTCCGGTTCGACTTGGACAGACGTCTCCTATCTTCGAGCCTGCCCACACGACACCGTTATGATTCGACTTATTATCTGATATTGTAATTGGTTGTGTTTGTTGTGCGTGTTTCACAACAGTAAAGTGTTGTTATTTGACTTCCTCCATTGTCCGTTCATTTGCGCCCCCTGTTGTGGGTCCGTGTTCCTACACTTTCCCAACACTTTGGCTGCTTTCAGTGATGCCGGTATTTGGTTAGACTCTTTCTCTCAGATTGTTCTGTCTGAGTTATTTTCATTAGTTACTTCATCCAAACCATCAACATGTCTATTAGACCCCATTCCTACCAGGCTGCTCAAGGAAGCCCTACCATTATTTAATGCTTCAATCTTAAATATGATCAATCTATCTTTATTAGTTGGCTATGTACCACAGGCTTTTAAGGTGGCAGTAATTAAACCATTACTTAAAAAGCCATCACTTGACCCAGCTATCTTAGCTAATTATAGGCCAATCTCCAACCTTCCTTTTCTCTCAAAAATTCTTGAAAGGGTAGTTGTAAAACAGCTAACTGATCATCTGCAGAGGAATGGTCTATTTGAAGAGTTTCAGTCAGGTTTTAGAATTCATCATAGTACAGAAACAGCATTAGTGAAGGTTACAAATGATCTTCTTATGGCCTCAGACAGTGGACTCATCTCTGTGCTTGTTCTGTTAGACCTCAGTGCTGCTTTTGATACTGTTGACCATCAAATTTTATTACAGAGATTAGAGCATGCCATAGGTATTAAAGGCACTGCGCTGCGGTGGTTTGAATCATATTTATCTAATAGATTACAATTTGTTCATGTAAATAGGGAATCTTCTTCACAGACTAAGGTTAATTATGGAGTTCCACAAGGTTCTGTGCTAGGACCAATTTTATTCACTTTATACATGCTTCCCTTAGGCAGTATTATTAGACGGCATTGCTTAAATTTTCATTGTTACGCAGATGATACCCAGCTTTATCTATCCATGAAGCCAGAGGACACACACCAATTAGCTAAACTGCAGGATTGTCTTACAGACATAAAGACATGGATGACCTCTAATTTCCTGCTTTTAAACTCAGATCAAACTGAAGTTATTGTACTTGGCCCCACAAATCTTCGAAACATGGTGTCTAACCAGATCCTTACTCTGGATGGCATTACCCTGACCTCTAGTAATACTGTGAGAAATCTTGGAGTCATTTTTGATCAGGATATGTCATTCAATGCGCATATTAAACAAATATGTAGGACTGCTTTTTTGCATTTACGCAATATCTCTAAAATTAGAAAGGTCTTGTCTCAGAGTGATGCTGAAAAACTAATTCATGCATTTATTTCCTCTAGGCTGGACTATTGTAATTCATTATTATCAGGTTGTCCTAAAAGTTCCCTGAAAAGCCTTCAGTTAATTCAAAATGCTTCAGCTAGAGTACTAACGGGGACTAGAAGGAGAGAGCATATCTCACCCATATTGGCGTCTCTTCATTGGCTTCCTGTTAATTCTAGAATAGAATTTAAAATTCTTCTTCTTACTTATAAGGTTTTGAATAATCAGGTCCCATCTTATCTTAGGGACCTCATAGTACCATATCACCCCAATAGAGCGCTTCGCTCTCAGACTGCAGGCTTACTTGTAGTTCCTAGGGTTTGTAAGAGTAGAATGGGAGGCAGAGCCTTCAGCTTTCAGGCTCCTCTCCTGTGGAACCAGCTCCCAATTCAGATCAGGGAGACAGACACCCTGTCTACTTTTAAGATTAGGCTTAAAACTTTCCTTTTTGCTAAAGCTTATAGTTAGGGCTGGATCAGGTGACCCTGAACCATCCCTTAGTTATGCTGCTATAGACTTAGACTGCTGGGGGGTTCCCATGATGCACTGAGTGTTTCTTTCTCTTTTTGCTCTGTATGCACCACTCTGCATTTAATCATTAGTGATTGATCTCTGCTCTCTTCCACAGCATGTCTTTTTCCTGGTTCTCTCCCTCAGCCCCAACCAGTCCCAGCAGAAGACTGCCCCTCTCTGAGCCTGGTTCTGCTGGAGGTTTCTTCCTGTTAAAAGGGAGTTTTTCCTTCCCACTGTCGCCAAGTGCTTGCTCACAGGGGCCGTTTTGACCGTTGGGGTTTTTATGTAATTATTGTATTGCCTTGCCTTACAATATAAAGCGCCTTGGGTCAACTGTTTGTTGTGATTTGGCGCTATATAAATAAAATTGATTGATTGATTGATAATGGTATGTGCCAACATGTAATCTAAATTATTAAAACAACATTTCCACCAACTGACTCATTCAACAGTGCATTTCCACCGACCAAGGCACAGAACGTATCATTTCTCTTCTTGGGCGCTCACTCATCAGCCCCTTGAAGTGCAGTGAAATGACCAATTATGTATGTAGATAAGGAATATATTAATTATTTGGCCATTCAGCATCACCAAATGTATTATCTTAATTGTCGGCCATGGACCAATTGTGTGTGGTTGCTAAGGAAATATAATAAATATTTGGCCAATTAGCATCGCCATATTTAATGGCATGGGTCGCCCCTGGATTTATCAGAGTTCTGCTGTTTTTGGCAGAAAGAGAAATCCCACCAATGTTTGGATTATATATATATATATATATATATATATATATATATATATATATATATATATATATATATATATATATATATATATTGTCTCTGTGTGTTTTACTGGAGTAAGTTAAGAACTTTGGGATTTTACGATTGCTGCTCCGGACTGACTCGCCTTAGGCCCACACTACAGTTCAGGTGAGCTGACGAGCTCCTGTTGCTCCTGGTGTGGAAATGAGGATGAAAATTTTAAATAAAATGAATGAGTGATGTTTGTTTGAGGGGGTCAAAGCTGTGCTTTTTATTGGTACAGTGGACCAGTTATAATGGTTAGGGGTACTGGGGCTGTTTGTAACAGTGTTCAAAGCTGCAGCCATGCTGGACCCAGAGTGCAAACAAGGGAGCAGCTGAAGGGACTTACATTATTACGTTTAATTTATTCTAGCTTCTTTATTTTGCCTCCATTCCACTCAGTAATATTCATGCAAATTATTACCTTAATTTTCTCTCTCACGCTCTCTCTCTCTCTCACACACACACACACACACACACACACACACACACACACACACACGCACCACCTCTCTCCCTCCCTCTCTTTTTTGGAAGGTGGTATGAACATTGTCGTATGTACATAATGTTCTTTTGTCAACTGAAGAATTTTTCCATATTTTGAAAGAGTTTAAATTTGGTGATATTTTCTATTCTGTTGGGGGGGTGTCATTGTGAAACCCAGGATCTGTTTGTGTGAAGATAATGGCAGTGCAGTACAGTATTGTGTACTATGTGTGTAATTGGTGTCAAATGGTGAAATGTTTCTTGCTCAAGAACTTGAGTATTGTTTTCTATTTGATACTGTTCCTTTCCAAAGTATAAATGAGGCCTAATATAGCTGTAAATGGTTAACTTTATCTGTAAAACTGCTGATTTTGAGAAGGACATGAAATGATTATTGTGGAATTGTAATTTTCCGACTGTTCATTTCAATGCCTGTACTGGACTAGGCAGCAGGCCCAGCGCCAGAAAAAAAATATTAAGGGGGCGATGAGTTTATCACATTGGGCAGGGTCCCCCTCCCCCCAAAAAAGTGTGCACCGGAGGGTAAATGCCTCTGAGCGTGCGTAATGAATTGGGTGCACTCCTAGAAAGCTCGTGTATTTAGGCTACACTGTGGTAAGAGGCTGACTAAGAGTAAAGAGTGATGACTATTTTTTAATTATTATTTGAACATATAGACCCTCGGTCAAGTGATCTCCTGCATACCACAAAACCAAACCAACAACTGATCTGAGAAACAACATGAGACTGTAGATTAATCCCACATAAACCTTTCATGTAGATATACAGTGGTCCCTCGTTTATCGCGGGAGTTACATTCTAAAAATAGCCCGCAATAGGCGAAATCCGTGAAGTAGTCAGCGTTATTTTTTACAATTATTATAGACGTTTTAAGGCTGTAAAACCCCTCACTACACACTATACACTTTTCTCAAACAGGCATTAACATTTTCTCACTTTTCTCTCGTGTGTAAACACTCTCAATGTTCAAACCTTAGAAGAAAAATAAGACCAACCTGTTTTCAGGCCCAAACATTTGTTTGAGAAATAAAAATACAACATTTTCCTATAAATAATTATGATGGCTTTTAGAACTAACGAATTTAATTTTAACGATCAACCTATAAGAGTTAGGGACACATAAGAAATTATTAATAGTGACTGACCAGTATTTCACAGTTCCTCCGATCGCACCTCTTCGTCCTGGCGCCGCGCCACTGTCGCGCCTTTTTCCACTCACACCTCGCTGCAGGTGTCTTTTTCCGAGTGAAGAACACAGTTAGGGGTAGTTGTTGGCGCTCTTTTTTCTTCTGGGCGAGAAGATTCTTATAAACAGACATGCAGAACACAATGCGTGTGCTCTCCCTTCGCGGTGCCGGAACAGGTGTCCTGTCATCTCAACAGAACACCGGCCTGCTTGATGAGGACGCAGAGCACAATGCGCTGTTAAAAAAAAAAAAAAAAAGTATGCAAAATTGGACTAAAAAAAATCTGTGAAACTGCGAGGCGCTATATTTTCCAGTATTTCTTTTTCTTTCGTTTTTATTTTTGATAACTCTCATATCCAAGGGGGCGAGGTTGATGACGTGAGGGGGCGTCACCCCCAAATGCCCCCTCGTGGCGCCGGGTCTGCTAGGCAGGGAAATCTATTGGCTCACCAGCCAACAATGGACTGTATATATACTGGACAAACCCTGCATGACGTTTTAATAGAACCTGGAACATATGGAAATATGAAGCCCACCTCTGGGTGTCACCATGTTGCACTGACACAATGGCAGCACTGACTTTGGCTTCATCACAACAAATCCACAAATGAATCAAGAGATGGAGCATGACTGGCTCTGTGTGACAAAAACACTGTGAACATGCCCCTATCTTTGTGTCCAAAGCAGCCAAGCAGACAGGCTAACAGATTTGCTTTTATGTGGGAATTAAAAGTGATGAGCTGCTCATTTTCTCAGTAATTGTGCATTAAGGGCACTGAACAGATGAGGCTGCTGATAGCTGCTAAATATTAAACATTGTCTGTTGTCTGTTCTCATTTGTAGGCATATCCACGTCACCCATTCTCCCTCACAGCTGTCACAACATTCCGATCTGTCGCTCATCTGCTCATTTTGTGTCACTATGTAAGTTGGTCACTGTTCTGGTTGTTCAATGTTGCCCTTATTATTTTCTCACATTCTGTGTTCCTGTGATGTTATCTGTTGCCTTGTTCTGCTTCATGACACTCTCACCACATACCGACTACCCCCCTTTCACCTATCATTTTGGACTGTGCCCCATCTTTGGGATGCTTCCACTCACCTTTTTATTAGCTCCTGTCTTCCAGCTACTCATTGTGTTTTTCTTCACCTCTCTTGATCCCTTCCTGTATCAGTATTAGTTTTAGGACACACTTGCAGACATCTCTGTGGCACAGTGCTGGGCGGCCCACTGGAGGTGTCCTGAGGCCAGCTCTCCAAATAAGGCATCCTTTGGAGTGTGTCCATCATCAAAAAAAAAAAAAAAGGAACAAAACACATGATTATTTTGGGTCTGCTCTTTTTTCTGCCACTGACCAATGCAGTGGCTCTACATCTGGATTTGGCACCAGACCAGTGTTGTATAAAGTACCGGAAAATCACACTTAAGTAAAAGTACAGATACCCATTAAAAAAATGACTTTGGTAGAAGTTCAAGTCAATGAGTGAAATGCTACTCAAGTAAAAGTCTTAAAGTATCTAGTATGTATTGTACTTGTATGACAAGTAATGTACAACTAAATGTACTCAAGTATTGAAAGTAAAAGTACACGTAAATGTTAATAATCAAAAATGGACTGATTTTTTTATATTACTAGGTTTTAATGACTGGTAGTATTAGTCATAATACTGAAAATTGTGCACATCACACAAAAACACTTCAGAAACAAAGTTTCAAAACCTAAACGAGAGTAGGCTACTCACTAGGTGTTCACAGGAAACAGTTATTTATTTCTATATGTATTTATTTATTTTCATAGTTACATGGTTTTATCTTTTCTGTTGTGTTTTGTTTCATTAGGTTCTTTTTGTCTCTTTCTCTAAAATTGTATTGTAACATTATTAGTCTATTATTATTGGCTATTATTATCTATTATGTAGACTATTATTGTTGTTGCTATAATATATGAATAAAAAAAATACAATTTGACTCTTTTACGACAACGAACGCTGAGCCATTAATTATACAGAAAACAAATCAACACAAACTAATGCTAACTTTAATGCTAACTTTAACATTGAAAACTGTTTCAGAAGACCATAACAGGTCGGTTTAACATAAACACATTAAATATTACAGACATATGCTATTCAGGGTTTTAGCGTGGAAAAATTAGGATAATCCACGAATCATAGATCGAAGCACTGCTTCGACCTGTGAATCACTGCTTCAATTGGTTCAAGGTTCAAAGCAAAGCCGTGCTGTAGAAAAGTTGATGACAGACCCGCTGCAGGTCTGTAATCAATGCAGAGAAATTATCATTTTCCTGACAAACACCCCCAAGTGCGCAACTGCAAAAAAGCCTACTGGACATGCCTCGACAAATCGGCCTGACTTTGTTGCAGTCAGTAGTGGGCACAGTTCCGATAATCCGATAATAGATAATTATCGAAGATAACGTTTTCATTATCAGATTATCTTTTAAGATAACTTTAAAGACCATCATCGGACTAATTATCTTCTGATGAATTTTTGTCCAATAACTTTTAAACCGATAAACTAAATAAAGCTGAACAGCGACAAGCATTTTTAAAATTAGTCCATCACCCACCTGTTAAAAGTTTTGTAACAGATGCAAAGTTATAACCTTGACAAACAAAAGAAAACTGCTTGTATAAAAAGCATCTCAATCCTCTGCAGACAAAGGAAAACCAGCCCCAAAAAGAAAAAAAAATTTCCTTTAATACCATATTGATATGCTCGCAATATGACCCAAGTCATCCAGAGGCATACATCTTTAACTTATGGTTCAAATTTTAGCCAAACTAATTTTGGACAAGTTATTTAAAATTACTGTCATGTCTGAAGTTGTATAAAGTAAAAATATCAGATATATGTTTGAGTTTTAAAGTAATGTATTAATTTTTAAGGTTTTGTGAACACACGCTCTGCCCCGCAGTGCATTATGGGTAGGATGATGTAATCTCAGTACGTCATGACAGGACAAATGCATTTCAGACACTCTGTTCAGGCTCCAAGGACAACAGCATTAAACTCTAGTGCCTAAAACTCTCTTGTATATATTCTCTGCGTTTATAGACGTTGATTTATAGACGCATTTTAAATGTAAACAGACAGGGATTATCTAGAATTTGTTTTGAAAGCCTCTACTACCATCTAGCATCTACTGGCCAGTAGTGTTCATGGCAGTGTCTGGAGACCAGTAGATGGCAGTGTTCTATTTATTTTGACCCCGGTTATGTCAGATATAAGACTTGTTCTTCTCTCTGCTCCTTTTCATTCTGGTGATTGTGATGCTTTATTTATTTATTATTATTATTTATTCTGTTTTTTTCTTTTAAATGAATTAAATAAATATTAAAGAAAGAAAGATAATTGTCAAATCAAATTTTTGCTTTGCAAATGGCTTTTTTTTTTTTTACAAATGAAGTTTAAAAACAAAACAACTACATAATAATAATAATAATAATAATAATAATATTACAAGACAGCTCTGCAGTGTTTGCTACAGTGCGAATGGTTGGATGCTGCTTGTAGCTTTCAGCAGCAGGATAACCTCACGACGGCTGACCACAATAATATATCAAACAGGTTTGATTCTCATTCGACCATACAATCAGCGATCAGGAGGTGGTCGTCAGATGTTGACCACAGCTTGATACTCCATGAACACTGCACGATGCAGGACGCACGATTAACCTCAAACTTGGTCCAAAAAATTCCTGCATGAAAAATCATCTTGCACAGTGTAAAGTATGTTTTACAACATCAAATGAATGTTGTAAAGAGAGAATACAAAAAAAGGAAAAAAAAGAATGCAAAAAAAAACATGCAAAAAAATTTGCGATGACACTTCCAGAGCTCCGTAAAAATGCCTGTTTTTACAAATAAAAAAATGGAATATTTTACAAAAGCACTTTTAAACACCAACACACAACAGACGTCACATTAACGTGTTGGTTTACATAATGAATGACTGAACCAATCAGTGTTTAGCAGGCACCTTTACCCAGAATCCTTTGCGATCTGTCTCTTTGTTACAAAACCCCAGAATTAGTGCATTATTCAACATTAAAAGATATATGTTATATTTTAACTTTGTACAAATGACAGAATTGACATTAATGGAGTTATTCTATCAATATTAATGTTATTTAAAAATCAAAACCATAAGTCAATATGACTTTATTTTTCAAGACCACCGCATGACCGGATCTTTATAGTTGATACAGGGTTGGCTTTACGGTTGCTCTCAGAGTGTCTCTGTGCTGGGAGGACTGTAATAAACAAGAGCTTCCAGCAGGGACCCCATGTTGAAAGAAAAAAGTGTGGTCTCATTGTTTGCGTCTCGGGGCCACTGTAGAGCTTCCAGCAGGGGCAAACTGTTGAAAGAAAAAAGTATGGTCTTATATTGTTTGGGTCTGTTGTTACTTTTAATAGTATTAGAAGCTATTAAATTTGTTTTACTAGTAGTTGTAAATGTGCCAGAGATATTAGAATTTATCGGTTATCTGTAACTTCCGATAAATGTTTGGGTGGTTTATTGTTTTATCTTTATCGAAGATAACTTTTCAGTTATCTGATTATCTGTTATCAAAGTTAATTTTTTGGTTATCTGTGCCCATCACTGGTTGCAGTCACTCGTAATCAGTGGTGTCTCTGGGTGAAAACACAACTTTTTTGTGTGTGTGTGTGTTTTTGTAACAAGTAATGGCATGGTGAATAGAAAATGTATTGGAGTAGAAGTATGCAATTAAGGTCAGAAATGTAGTGAAGTAAAAAAACTAAAGTAAAGTACAAAGTCTCCCAAAATGTACTTAAGTACAGTAGTGAAGTATTTTTACTTTGTTACTATACAACACTGCACCAGACTGTGACAGCCCACTGCTCCTAGTGGTTTCATTGTGTCTAAGTTTAATTTGGATGGATTCATTGCAGAGGACAAATTCAATTGCATGTATGTACAAAAAAAATAAAGGCCCTTCTGTTCTATTTTTCTATCTTGCTTTCAGTATACATATCTCTACCAGTACACTCAGTTCTGACTAAGCAGAAGGTGCATGCTCAAAGTGCCAACTTGCTCCTGTATGTAGTATCCAGTTGCTAACTTTGTCTCACCATGGTATGCAGGGAATGTGTCATAGGAAGCAAAGGTGGTAGCTCTCTATGTGGTTCTCCTGCCTGGAATAGAGGGTTTTCAAGTGACGTATCAGTCACGTGATTTTGCGCCCCGCAGGCCTTCAACAATGGTCAACTTTTGTGCTGTTGTCAGTTCAAACAGAGGTGATTAAAAATGAGGCAGGTCGCTCATTTTACAGGCTACCAGCAGTTATTGTGCTTCAAGCAGTGGAGTGTTACGAGCTTTCTAAGCGACACAGAGAGACCTGGCTCAGCAGAAGAGGCAGAGCAGATCTGAAGGAAGCTTTAATATGGCCAGAACCAAGCAGACCGCCCATAAATCCAAAGCAAAGCCGCCAGGAAGAGTGCTCCGGCTACTGCAAGCTGCCCTTCCACTGCCTGATGAGAGAAATTGCTCAGGACTTCAAGACCGACCTCCGCTTTCAGAGCTCCGCTGTGATGCTCTACAGGAGGCCAGCAAGGCTGACCTGGTCAGCAGCTCAGTGGATTTCTGGTAGCGGCGGATCTCTCTCAGCGCCGCAGTGCCAGGCCTGTAACGGTGAGGCTTCTTCACACTGCCGGTAGCCGGAGCGCTCTTCTGGGCAGCTTTGGTAGCCAGCTGCTTCCACTGAGCTTTTCTTCCGGTGGATTTACGGGCGGTCTGCTTGGTTCTGACCATATTAAACTTACGCTGTAATACTGCCGGCCACTTTGTTACATCGTCATTAAATTCACTAGCCGGTACAACATACAGATCCACTGAACCAACTGCTACACATCGATCACAATAAACAGCTTTATCTTGAGGGTTTAAAGCCTCGTAATAAGCCTTCATTCTCTCTATTTTCTTTCATGCGCCAGCTGCATTGTAATCCACGATGGAGCCGGGAGAAATCTGGTCACGTGATTGAAAACCCTGTATAAGTGGTCCAGGAACTGCTGGCATACAACAAGATACTAAGGACACACACCTGATACACCTTGTTTGGTACTCACAGCCATGTGGTTGTTGGTCCACATTCTTGCTCAGTTTGGCCATCACACCAGCAGCTGTGGCACTCCACTTGTCAATTTGTTCTGGATATTTCCTGTGCACTTTGTATTTGCAAGTGTTATATGCTATGATTATGTCCTTGATTGTAAGTCGCTTTGGATAAAAGCGTCTACCAAATCTAATGTAATGTAATTTCACTACTGAGTGACAGTTTGTTGCTACTCATGGAGCCCAGGTAAGAGAAGTGGTCAACAGCGTCAAGTGCTTCACTGTCTATGCTGATTGAGAGTGGGGCAGGGATGTCCTGGCCCATGACACTGGTCTTCTTAATGTTGATAGTCAGCCCAAACTCCCTGCAGGCATTGGCAAAATGGTTTATCATTTGCTGGAGGGCTTCCTCAATATGTGGAATCAGGGCAGCATTGTCAGTGAAGTGTAATTTTCTGAGGATTGTGTGAATATTGGTCTTCACCCTAACCCTTTATCTCACAGAGTGGTGAAAACTTACAAACAAAGCAAATATTGGGTTCATAAGGGTTTGTAAAAAAGTGCAAAACAGTTTCTAAACAGTTTTTAGGGTCAAAAACAATGTACTGTATATTGTTGCAAATAGATTTTGAAAATGTTCAAAGTTTCTTATCAAGTTTATTTTTCTGTTAACAGTTGCAAACATTTGTAAAACAGTGTTTTAACCGTTTGTAAATGGTTGTAACAGTTGTCATAAATGATGTTTGTGGTGATAATGATGTTTGTTATGTCTTCCTCAAGGGCAGCAGAATTTCATTACGTTAGTCATCATTCGCAGCTCCATGAGATACCAGCATTAGACACGCCAAGTTGAACAGCTTCCCGTCATTTATAATATGTAGGTTCATGCCATTGGCAGAGCCATTAAGCATGTTTTGTAGCATAGAGAAGAAAATGCTGAACAGAGCTAGTTTTGTGCAATATCACATGTCCTTTATTTAGTGTATTTTGTGTATATACAGATATAGAGGATAGTTATTGATCATTTTTTTTGTTAGTTTTTTTTTTTCCAAACCCTATTATCACTATCATATACCCTGGAATTTTATTTGTTGTTTTTATTTATTCGTGCAGTGCATCGATAATTCGTTCTGTGACAGCATCTATGACGTTTATTACTAAATATCAATAAAAAATGAGTCTAAGTTTTTTGTTAAACCAGAGGGGCATATTTCATCATTGGTCTGCCTGTTCCTTGTTTAATGCCCTCATACATGCTCCTGATGTTGCCAGTGCCCATTGCCAGCTTAATGCTTCCTTACAGTTGAAGCCAACAGGCACTTGCACAGTAATGAGCTATTTGTTGGGCTGTGCATTTCAGTCCCTGCAAATTTTACTGACTTTAGACATGCTTGTAAGTGATCAACGCGTTACGTTTGGATTCTATGACATCAGTACAGCAGCCTCCACCCAATTCCAAAACCAGATGTATCTGTAGTAAAATAAATGTGGTAGGGTTGGTGGCCATTGGTTAAGTGCACCTGTTTCCAGAGTGGAAGGTTCCTGTTTCAACAACTACCTCACAACTTCTTATGAAATGTCAGAATATCCCATGAAGCACACCCAAATGTCCTCAGACCACTTAATGTTACAAAATGGATTTGACCTGACTGCTTTATGTAGAGTCATGACGCACACCCAAATGACATCATTTGCATGCAGTCTAAACTGATAAAACCAAGGGCTTCATGTCTGTCTGAGACAAAAAGTGGAGACGCCCAATGGAATGTTCCATTATTGCTTATCATGCTGACAAAAACAAGTTCATCACAAAGTTTTGATATGATAGGGCTAAGGTTGAGAAATGAAATTGCACCTTGATCTTAGACTTTAGGCTTTGTTAGTCAGCCACCCAGTGAGTGTTGTTCAAATACAAGTGTTCTTCTTGGTAGAAAGGTTTTGTGCATGTGCACAATCACACTTCTAATGTGCAGACACATGTGGACCATGTTTACTAAATCAAAGAACCAAAACAGGTGAGTCAGAGACATGAACCACAGAAATGAGGAAGTTTTCTGTTGTGGTCAGGAGAATTGGTGTGGTCTCTGTGTTTCTCTGCCAGTGGAGCTGATTGACTACACCTGTGGCTGTGGCACACCTGCATTGATTAGTGGTGTCCTACTTAAGCCTGGGCTGAACTTGAGGACACTGCCAGATCTTTTCATCTCTGGAAGTGGTAACCTGGCCTCACAATTGTCTTCTCATCACCTTACCTCATCTCTGCTCACGATTTTCTTGGATCTACTCTGTGTTCATCAATGTGTTTTTTCCATCACTTGCAGTCTGCAGCCGCCACCCACTCCAGTGGCTCACGTGACAACCTACACCTGTGGCCCATCCTCCACTGGCTTCACCTCCTGGTCTCCACCTCAGCAGCACATTTACAATAAATTGTTACTTTTGGCTTCATCCAAAAAAAAAACTGCCTCATTGCATTTGAGTCTGTTGCCAGTTCCCAGTGCATCACAACAGAAAGATCTGGCCATAAAATGGACTCAGCTTTGGCAGGTCCCATCCACCACACACTTTCCTCCCAGGATGCTTGTTTACTCTACACCAGCAGCAGATTTCAGAACTACATGACAGTAACCAACAGCTTACCACCCAGGTAAACTAGTTATACACAATTTTCTGCACTCACAGAACAGCTTGCCAGGTCTTTCCCACACCATCCAGCACCACACAAACAGCCACAATGAGGCCATCAGTTACACCACCATCTGATTCATTAGTCTGTGATCTCCAACCATTTTCAGGCTGATTTGCTACCTGTTCCTCCTTCTTACCACAATGCTCTGTAATATTTTTTCCTAACAACCTTCAAAATTAATCACCAAACACAGTGAAGTAGCTTACCTCACAAGTTTATTCCGGGGACAGATGTTGGTATCGATCACTGCTTTGTGGAAGGGTCAGTCCCTGATCTTAGCTTTATATGAAAACTTATGCAGCAAACTCCCCAAGGTGTTTGACCACCTGATCAGGGGACAGACAGTGTCTGAGTGAATGCTTTGGATTCACCAGGGTTCGCAGAGTGTGGCAGAGTTCTCAGTTGATTTCCACATTCTTGCTGTGGAGGCCAGCTGGGATACTACGGCCTTACAGGAGGCCTTTAGAAACAGCCTCTCAGAGAGAGATGGGGATGAACCACAGTCACTAGATGGCTTAGTTGCGGTGTGCATCCACCTTGACAACCAGTTGCAGGTGCAAAATAGGCAGCAAGCCCAGAGGGATCGGCCATCTTGGTCCTCCCTCTCTATGTCCCTGCAGGTCATCTCTCCCTCCACCGGCCTGGTACTTCCTAGTACTGTGGCACCTCCTGCCAACAGCCCAATGCAGATCTGCAGGTCATGGCTCTTCTCTGAGAAGAAAGTGCATCACTTACAGGCTGAGGATTGTACTTATTGTTGCCTTAAGGGGAACATCCTATGTGATTGCCCCATTCAGCCAAAAGAGGTCACTCACCAACTGAGTCTGGGTGGTTGGTGAGTGAAAAATGTAGCACAGGTGTTTCCTCATCCAAGACTCAAATCTCAGCTACCCTCCAGTTCAAACAGAACCATTTTTCCACCTCTGCCTTGATTGACTGGGGTGGAGGCCAGCTTCATTGACTGACATATTGTTGATAAACTCAATATCTCCCTAGAGGAATTGCCCAGCCCTCTAGGGGTTCAGATGATTCTCCACCTCCATCACCCACCATACTGTTCGGCTCCATCTCATTACATATGGTAACCACCATGAGGAGGTGCAGTTCTAAGTATTCTCCTCCTCCACACCCATAGTTTGAGGACACCCATGGTTCCTTTCCCACTAGTCAGTCCCATGTTTCCCTCTCTGCTGATAGTCCTGTCAACCTGTTTCAGATTCCTGCAGTTTAAAGGTGATGAGGGCTCACTACCTTATGACTGTTCCATTGATTTGCTTCCCAGAGCCACTCTACCATCCAGTAGGTTGTTTAATCGAAACCACCGGGAATGCAAATTGATGGAACAGTACATTCAGGAGTCCCTGGATTCAGGGATCATCCAGCCCTCTTCTCCCCCAGTGGGCATGAGCTTCTTCTTTGTGGGGAAGAAAGATGGCACCCTCCTTCCTTGTATTGATTACAGAGGGTTAAACAACATAACCATCAAAAACAAATATCCTCTTCCCCTCCACAGTTCCAGTTTCGAACCTTTACATGGGACCGGCATTTCCACCAAACTGGACCTTCGCAATGCCTATCATTTGACCTGTATGAGGGAGGGAGATGAGTGGAAGAAGGCCTTGAAGACTACTCTGGGACATTTTGAATATCTGCTAATACCCTTCAGGCTAACCAATGCTCCTGTAAGCTTCCAGACCCTAGCAAATGATGTATTGTGCAATTTCTTGGACCGTTTTGTGGTCTTTTATCTTGGTGACATCCTCATCTTCTCTAAAAACTTAAAAGAACACCAGACATATGTTCATTCTGTTTGTTAAACCTGAAAAATGTGCTTTTAATATGCCATCTGTCTCATTCTTAGGGTTCATTATTGCACAGCCTTGGGCAGACACATCCGCACCCTGAGAAAATCCTTGCCATAGCCGAATGGCCTGGTCCCACCAATGTCAAACACCTGCAGTGTTTTCTTGGGTTCACCAAGTTTTACCGCAAATTCATACAAAACTACAGCCAGGTAGCCTCACCACTCACAACCCTTACATCTTCCAA
This sequence comes from Thalassophryne amazonica, assembly GCF_902500255.1. NCBI lineage: Eukaryota > Metazoa > Chordata > Actinopteri > Batrachoidiformes > Batrachoididae > Thalassophryne > Thalassophryne amazonica. Next base: position 96,174,208 of record NC_047113.1, on the reverse strand, counting down.
AACCCCCTTTAGTTGAATACCTGTCACCGCCCAGGCCTTTATGCACCTTAAACACCTGTTCACCATTGCTCCCATACTTGTTTAGCCAGACACTGGTAGCCAGTTCACTGTGGAGCTCAGTGCCACCGACAGTGGGACTGGGGTGGTCCTTTTGCAGAGCAGGGATGATAATGCACCGATTCCAATACCAGTATCAGGTATCAGCCTGATATCATATTCATTTACTTGTACTTGTAGTCATAATACTTCTCAGATATTATGACCCCGATACCACTTTACGGCAGCGTGACATCAACCTCTCAATGGGGGATTTTCATGCTCTACCACACTCTGTAATTTCCGGACTGTAAGCCACTACTTTTTTCATATGTTTTGAACACTCAAGTAATATACTCTTATTATCAATGTTGTCCACTGATTGACTGAAAGCTGCAGTCCTCATGTGGAGTAAATTCACACACAGAGTAAGTATAAAGTCTTACCTCTTCATTACAGTGGGATTGTCTATCACATCCTGAAGAAAATTTATCCACATAAATCCTCCAGATTTTGGAAAACAACTTCTGAAAATACTTTAATTTCTTGTTGTGGCTGAAAAAAAAAGTCCCTCTGTGGCTTTGTCACTTTGTACCACAGTTGCTCCATCAGATCATGATTTCAGCAGCAGAGGTTGTCCATCAGGTGGCTGAACTGCAACCCCTGGTGTGGCTGTTGAAGGATATATTGTTTTATTTGAATGTGTTTTAAAATATGTATTACCCATTTCTGCTTCTTACTTCTTACTTTTAGAGTTATATGTTTGAATGCTGTTGAATTGTGTATTAGGTCTACCAAATTAAAGGTATATTATGTTTCTGATTACATTGGCTTTTGTTCTAAGACTTTCTTTTGCTCAAATATTAGTTTAGTTCTTAGCAAGCTGTCATGAAGATATGTTACTGATAGAATTATTTTCAAAAGTCTTGTAAATGTGATGTGCCCGTTTTAGTGAGGCTCTGAAGATATATTAACAAATCCATATGTTGCAAACAGCATATGGAACAGGATGCCAGTGCTGACCACAAACCATCAGAGAAGGAGACTAAACTGTTTGTTAGAAGGTTGTGCAATTTTGAAATGTGCAAACATTCTTGTGATATAACCGCATGATGTAACTTGCTGACAGTTGTTCAGTTAGCAATTGTTGCCCCCAAAAAATTTCTTATCAGTTCAAGAACAAAAGACTTCACAATGCGTGTGGGCAGGACCACGCCACGAAATAGAGAGATCAAGACCACCCAGATGAAGGACAACACCCAAGATTAGCAGAAAAACGTTGTACTAGCATAGGGTATAAATACAAAGCCAGCCCACTGTTCGGGGTTCCTCCTTGCTGTCAGCTTGTTGGAACACCAGATTTCTGGTTGGAGGCTTGCAGCTCTTGGGACCCTCAGAACGTCTGGGTATGCTTTTGTTTATCTCACTCATTCTGTAAAACTTAAATTCTGTCAAAAATTTGTGACATTTAAATCCTGTTCAATAAATCTCTGAGTGGTGGACTAGCCCTCAGAGTAATTGTGTTCAAATTTAAATGACTGGTTAATACCTTCTTTCAAATCAATGGATGCACTAGATAAGAGAGGCAGGGGGAGGTGAGGTCACTGGAGACCCCTGAAATATTGCAAGACTGTCCAGGCCGATGTGAGACCAACTCAGTCTGATACAGGTGTAATCCGTTTGCTGGGTGTCTGTGGTACTGTCAGCAGAGCCCCCCTCCCCCCACAAGTCACACTTTGTGTCACAAGTTGAAAGAGTCACTGCACCTCGTTAATGTCTCAGTTACCACAGGCATCAGGTGATTCTATTTGCACAAGATGAAATTATCCCACGATTGACAAAGAAAAAAAAAATTAATCATCTTAAAATTACTCAGTTTTGCCTCTGTGTGGAGTGGAGATGCCGCACAACACCAGGTGTGTGCTCGATGCTGTGCTCCTCAATATTTACATGTTCCAGCTTTGGGAAAAAAAAAAAATAATTACGGTATGTATTTGTGTATGTTACCAGTGCATATTTAATTAAAAGTAAAAAAAAAAACAAAAACGATAGTGTGGAGAATGAAAGGCTGTTTAGTTCAGTGTCACATATTGTAGATGAAACCAAAACAGGGTCGCAGCTGATAATGCAGAGAAGCTTCTTTTCACCAAAAATAATCTGCCCTTCACATTTTCAAAAAGGGCTTAGTCCTCACAGACATAAGTAAATTTAAGGGTTTTTCACATTGCACGCTTTATACATGTCAGGCAATGCCTCCCAACGTGTCATGACATCAGACACGCTTTGCTTCGGAAGTGGCATTGGGGGGCGGAGATTGCTACGTCACACTCTGGCTGTTTCCACAACCCGAAGAAAAGTTCAGCGATCGCTATCGTTGAATTTACGTCGCCTGAACCACAAAAAAGCTTTAAGAAACAGCAGTAGTGTTGGGGAAAGTGTAGTGACACGGACCCACAACAGGGGGCGCAAATGAACGGTCAATAGATGAGCCAAAAAGTAACAATTTAATGTTGTGAATGTGCACAACAACTATACAAACAATCTCAAAATATGATAGCAGTCAATACACAAAGGTGATGTGTGGGCAGGCTCGAGGATAGAAGATGTCTGTCCTGAGAAGAGCCGGAACCACACGATTTCCGCCGCCACCGAACCTGGTGAATACTGGAGCCGCCAAGTCCCGAATTCCCAGGTGATCACCGTCCCCGACTGTCGGATCTGGTACTGCTGGTGAGGAGCACAAACAGTGAGATGTGGGTGTGTGCACACCCAGTAACAAAAACAGTCAGAAGGTGGAAAGTCACCTCCACCTCTAATCACACACTCGTGCAGCTCCTGTTAACCACTTATCTGGTTGGAGTGTGAAGCGAAGCCGTCGCTGATCACACCAAACGCCAATCCCACAGATAAGGAAACACTTACAGGAAAACAGCTGCAAAGAAGTTCACACTATTAGTCAGTGTTTTCAGTTTAGCAGAGAATTACCTTCACAGGTAGAAGATATCTCGGCAATGAGGTGGAGATGATGTCCGGGTTTTATGGAGTAGTATGATGAAGCGTAGATGGGTGACAGCTGTCATGAGATAATGAGTGACAGCTGTCACCCCCGGCTGTGTCCGTGGCGGCAGCGCCCTCTCGTGCCTGAAGCCCGCACTTCAGGCAGGGCGCCCTCTGGTGGTGGGCCAGCAGTACCTCCTCTTCTGGCGGCCCACACAACAAGTAGAATGATTCTCCCATCACCCTGCTGGGAGAAGCTTTTTTCAGCTACTTTTTGGAGTGACGCTGACCGAGGGAGGACTGACGACTTGGTGGGATATCGATCGAACTGCGACAGTGGGCCGACCCGCATGGAGAAGCCGGGGTTCAGGCATCATCCCTGGGCAGAGCGAGGCAGGCAGCCGGGGTGATGGAGCAGACCCACTCAGTCCAAAATTGTCAACTTTTCGGATATATGTAAACTCCCAGTTTGACCAATGCAGCTTAGTTCTGCAGCTTTATTGAGCTGAGAATAATATAAAACTCAAACGTGATGTTTACTGCACTGCTGTGAAGGTTTAATGATCGGCTAACATTACCTTAGCCTTTTAACACAGTTGATCTGAGTGAACCCTTTAATTTGTAAATGGTTCAGTCTTTTTATTTTTATTTTTACCAAATAAAGCTACAGCTTTTTTAGGAGACCACAAAAGCTCAACTTTAAATAAGTTTATTTCTGCCGGGTTTTTTTTTCTTTTTATATATAAAGTGTTACGTGTTTCTTTATATTTTACAAAATAGTTTTTATTTGTCCCAATCAGGAACATTTCCTATGCAGACAACCTAAATACAGATCCACTTCAAAAACTTCCATTGATGAGCTGAATACCATGGTGTCCAGTCGGAAGAATACATCTCTGCTCTTCAAAATAGGAGAAAACTGTCTTCAACAACAACACCGGAGGTCAAAGCTGCAGAAGAGACCTTCATCTGGTCCAGAGAATCCACCATAACATCACCTGCTTCTAAATAAAAGGCTCTTTAAACAGCAACTTTTTTATTATTTTTTAAAAAAGCTGTTTCATTTTATATTTTAACAATAAATGGATGGATCATTAAAAATAATGCTTTTTAGACTGATTCATGATGCCTCTGATGCTTCCAAAGTGTCCAGTGTGAAAGGCCCTTTAGTGATGGACAATTTCAGTACTGTTACTGGTATGGCATTTTAGATTTTGTAGTGCTGATGTCCACAGGTTACATTTAAATGAGAAGTCTGCCAATGTCATTTTTGTTAAACACACGGTTAATGTTAAAGGACAAATTGTTGAAGTCAAAATATGATGTTACATGATTTAAGTGAAATGTTTGCAGTGCAGTTTCTAAATAAAAACAAATCTAATGATATTGTAGCAGTTACAGTCAAAAGTAAGGAACAACTGATGAATAAAACTGTTTTCAAAGTCATCATAAAACTGTCATGATATCATTAAGTATTCGTGTTTGTACTCTGTTTTGACAAGTACAAAAATATATGTATTCGTACTTGTACTTAGTCTGGAAAAAAGTGGTATCGTGTATCCCTACCTCATACCCTTGTGCATTCTTTTCATGGCGCCTGTCCCCAGCAGAGAGTAATTATAATGTTGGCAACTGGGAACGGTTAGGCATTAGGAGGCTTTGGAAGAGTGCCATCACTGGTTGGAGGGGTCTGCTGTACCATTCGTTGTTTGGACTTATCACAAAAACCTCACATGCGTACAGAATGCAAAGAGGCTCAGTGCCAGTCAAGCCAGGTGGGCCTTGTGTTTTGGATGTTTTAACTTTTCAGTCACCTACAGACTTGGATCAAACACCAAACAAGATGCCCTTTTTCAACAGTTCTCCACTGGTACGGTTCTCAGAACCCCAGACAACATCCTACCAACATCCATCACTGTGGAGAACCTCACCTGGGAAATCAAACAGCGTATCCTGGAAGCTCAAGGACAACATTCGGATCCAGGTGGGGGACCCCAAGGTTGGCTCTTCATGTCCTCCTCCCATGGTCTCTCAGGAATTACAATTCTGTCATTCATTAAAATTCACATGTAATCCTGGAATCAACCCAACTTTAGACACTGTCAAGAGACATTTTTGGTGGCCTTCCATGGCTGCATACTGCAGTGATTTTGTGCCTGAAGCAAATCATCCCAACAACCTCCCACTGATCTTCTCTGTCCTCTCCCTGTTCCGCATCATGCCTGGTCTCACATTGAAATGGATTTCATCACTGGACTTATACCATCCCGTAGGCACATGGTGATCTTCACCATTGTCGACCAGTTCTCCAAGGCACCACACTTCGTCCCTCTCTGCAAGCTCATTATGGCCCGAGAGACTGCAGACCTAGTCCACCATGTCTTCATCTGCATGGCATCCTGTTGGACATTGTGGCTCCCAGTTTGCATCCCATAACTTGCTCATACTACGCTGATAACTCCCAGCTGTGTACGGCCACAGGACTAACCCCCTTTGAGTATTCCTTGGGCTCCCAACCACCTCTGTTCGAGGTCCAGGAAGAGGAATTGGCCGTGCTGTCTGTCCAGGCACACCTCTGCTGCTACTGCAGAGTCAGGACTACCACCCATTCCTCCTTATTGGGATCCAGAGACTGGGCTCGTTGCCATGCAGTCCACCATCGGACCCCGGACCTGCTCTACCAGCCCGTGGAGAAGGTGTGGATCCCCTCTATTGACATCCCACTGCAGGTGGAGTCCAACAAGCTGGCTCAATGGTTTCTGGGACCCTTTGTGGTGGACTGGATAATTAATCCTGTGGCAGTCCAACTAGACCTTCCAACGTTACTTCAGATCCATCCTGTCTTCATGTCTCCTGCCTGCAGCCGGTCTAGACCAGCCCATTGTGCCCTCTGGCAGAGCCCCTCCTCCCACCTGGCTTATGGATGGCCATCTGGCCTGGACTGTTCAGTGCCTCCTGGATGTGCACCGTTAGTGTCAAGGCTTCTAGTATCTGGTGGACTGGGAGCATTCCTGGGTCTCCCACATCCTCATCTTGGACCCCGGTTTCATCCGAGACTGTCATCATGCTCATCCTGAAAAGCCAGGTGGTTCGCCTGGGGGCTCACTTTTTTGGGTGGTCCTGTTGCAATCTGGGGAATTGGTCTGGGCTCTGTGTTGTTTCCCTCTCCCTTCTGTGTTTCTGTGCCAGTGGAGCTGTGGCACACCTGCTGAACTGGAGTATGCTGCCGCATCTTTCCATCTATGGAAGTGGTAACCTGGCCTAACAATTGTCTTCTCATCACCTTAAATTGCTTCTCATCCTGTTTTTCCTGGATTTACTCTGCTCATCATTGTGTTTTTTCCTTGTCTTGCAGCCCACAGCTGCCACCTGGCAACCTGGACCTGTGGCCCGTCCTCCAGTGACTTCACCTCATGGTCACCACCTCAACAGCACATTTACAATAAACTGTTACCTTTGGCTTTTTTCAAGAAACCTGTTTCTTGAAAAAAAAATAAATAACAGCAAGACTGCGGGGTAGGTAAATAATAGAAATACAGTAGAAATGCTTTGTGATCATGGAAAACTATAACACTAAAAATAATGTTTGCCAGATTGTTTTTAGCACTTCAGTCCCTATATTCTGTCCTGGCTGACAGACAGTGAACAAAATGAGAGACCCAGTTGATTTGACTGATGTTGCTTTACTGAATCTTCTCAAATATCTTTGTAAAATTGCAACACAAATGAAATATACATGTTACTTTACAGATGCATAAACTGTTTAAGGCGTAATTCAGAAATAATGAAGCCTAACTGCTGATTTGCATTGCATTTGTCATGAACAAGCCATTATTTTCTTTAGCGCCATCCAGATTTATCTGTGAGTTGCCTATAGTCCCTTTGACAGGTACTGAAAATGTCATGGAAAAATTCTGCACGGTTCCAGAGATATGCACGAAATTTACCCCAAAAGTAGGACTTCTTTTCATCAATTTTGTGGGACATTGATATTTAGCATTATCATTTAAAGTTGAACGTTAAAGAAATAACCTTGTATTTTGTCAGTTTGTTTGTTTGTGCTTCATACTAACACACCGTAATACATTTTTGTAAAGGTAGAAATGTAATTTCCTAGAAAAAACATCATGTTTCTAAAGCAAGGTAAAACTGTTGCAAGCGTAACGCTGAGAATAAGTCCTTTATTTATTTGTGTCAAAACCTTAGCTATATCTCCTACTCTGCTTCAATAGAATAATTATATTACTTGTTCAATAATACCAGGAACTAATGGACAAAATTTCTTTGTTTCAGGCTTCTGCAGACTAAAGAAAATACCTCCAACTGTTGTTGCAAGCGTTGCGCTCTAGCACATTATAGTATATACGCACTGATCATTTCTAGCAATGACTCAACTGAGACCAATAGAAATACTGAAACTCTGATATATAACCATACCTAAAATGATAGCATTTCACAAAAAAGACCACTTTTAAATTTTGATGGTTATGTCATACTTTGGCTTCATTATTTTTGAACTAGGCCTTAACACTCATTACATTCCAGTAAGCACACACCATTATCTCACCATTACGAATGCACTCACAGGAAGTATAGAACACAAACAAAGGTCAACAGTGAACTAAAGTAGCCTTATGTGCTTAACCTGCAGCTTAACTAGCCACATGCTAGCAGTTAGCTTTGTGATTAGCATTAGCATAAGTATAGTTAGACTCAGACTCAGACTTACTTTTATTGTCACTTGACCCTTACAGGCAGAACGAAATGCAGTTTCTCCAGGTCTTGGTGGAGTTAACTGGGACAATTTTTTAAACCTAACCTATTGTATAAACTTTTGCAATATAAACTTTTGCAATGTACAATATGCGCACCCCTGTGGCCATAGAATATATATACAAGGCACAGGGTCGGCAGCAGCAGCAATGTTAGAGTATTAAGAAGGTGGCAATGTGCATGTAGTGTAATGTTCACAGTTTGGTGGTGGATGTTGAACTGTTCAACAGTCTGACAGCATTCGGGTAGAAGCTGTTTTTCAGTCTGGACGTTTTTGCCCGGATGCTGCACAGCCTCCTTCCAGAGGGAAGTGGTGTGAACAGACTGTGCGCAGGGTGGGTGGAGTCTCAGAGGATGCAGGTGACTTTGTCTCTACATCTGGAGATGTAGATGTCCCCAATGGGTGGTAAGCTGCATCCGATGGTCCTCTGTGCAGACTTCACCACCCCCTGCAGCGCTTTCTTCTCCGCCACCGTGCAGCCACCATACCACATAGGGAGGCAGCAGGACAGGACACTCTCCACTGCACAGCTGTAGAAGGCCCTGAGGACCTCGGTGTTCATTCCGGCCCTTCCCAATTTCCTCAAAAAATAGAGATGCTGGTGGGCTTTCTTAATGACAGCCGTGGTGTTGGTGTTCCAGGTGAGAGTGTTGGACAGGTGGACTCCAAGATACCTGATGGAGAAGACAATCTCCACCACTGCTCCATTGATGTAGAGGGGGATAAGGGATGGTGGGGGCTGACCTGCGGAAGTCAACAACTATCTCCTTGGTCTTCTGGGTGTTGGACCTTTGGACCTACATTGGACCTTTTGTCGCTGTAACTAGGTTTAAGGATATGATTCCTTCTTTATGTTCTCTAATGTCATATACCAACACAGAGCAGAGTAGCTACCTAAACTCTGTAAGAGAGTTAGAGTATCTCGTCAATAGTTTTACATCCTCATTGAAGACAACTTTGGATGCTGTAGCTCCTCTGAAAAAGAGAGCTTTAAATCAGAAGTGTCTGACTCCGTGGTATAACTCACAAACTCGTAGCTTAAAGCAGATAACCCGTAAGTTGGAGAGGAAATGGCGTCTCACTAATTTAGAAGATCTTCACTTAGCCTGGAAAAAGAGTTTGTTGCTCTATAAAAAAGCCCTCCGTAAAGCTAGGACATCTTTCTACTCATCACTAATTGAAGAAAATAAGAACAACCCCAGGTTTCTTTTCAGCACTGTAGCCAGGCTGACAAAGAGTCAGAGCTCTATTGAGCTGAGTATTCCATTAACTTTAACTAGTAATGACTTCATGACTTTCTTTGCTAACAAAATTTTGACTATTAGAGAAAAAATTACTCATAACCATCCCAAAGATGTATCGTTATCTTTGGCTGCTTTCAGTGATGCCGGTATTTGGTTAGACTCTTTCTCTCCGATTGTTCTGTCTGAGTTATTTTCATTAGTTACTTCATCCAAGCCATCAACATGTTTATTAGACCCCATTCCTGCCAGGCTGCTCAAGGAAGTCCTACCATTATTTAATGCTTCAATCTTAAATATGATCAATCTATCTTTGTTAGTTGGTTATGTACCACAGGCCTTTAAGGTGGCAGTAATTAAACCATTACTTAAAAAGCCATCACTTGACCCAGCTATCTTAGCTAATTATAGGCCAATCTCCAACCTTCCTTTTCTCTCAAAGATTCTTGAGAGGGTAGTTGTAAAACAGCTAACTGATCACCTGCAGAGGAATGGTCTATTTGAAGAGTTTCAGTCAGGTTTTAGAATTCATCATAGTACAGAAACAGCATTAGTGAAGGTTACAAATGATCTTCTTATGGCTTCGGACAGTGGACTTATCTCTGTGCTTGTTCTGTTGGACCTCAGTGCTGCTTTTGATACTGTTGACCATAAAATTTTATTACAGAGATTAGAGCATGTCATAGGTATTAAAGGCACTGCGCTGCGGTGATTTGAATCATATTTGTCTAATAGATTACAGTTTGTTCATGTAAATGGGGAATCTTCTTCACAGACTAAAGTTAATTATGGAGTTCCACAAGGTTCTGTGCTAGGACCAATTTTATTCACTTTATACATGCTTCCCTTAGGCAGTATTATTAGACGGTATTGCTTAAATTTTCATTGTTACGCAGATGATACCCAGCTTTATCTATCCATGAAGCCAGAGGATACACACCAATTAGCTAAACTGCAGGATTGTCTTACAGACATAAAGACATGGATGACCTCTAATTTCCTGCTTTTAAACTCAGATAAAACTGAAGTTATTGTACTTGGCCCCACAAATCTTAGAAGCATGGTGTCTAACCAGATCGTTACTCTGGATGGCATTTCCCTGATCTCTAGTAATACTGTGAGAAATCTTGGAGTCATTTTTGATCAGGATATGTCATTCAAAGCGCATATTAAACAAATATGTAGGACTGCCTTTTTGCATTTACACAATATCTCTAAAATCAGAAAGGTCTTGTCTCAGAGTGATGCTGAAAAACTAATTCATGCATTTATTTCCTCTAGGCTGGACTATTGTAATTCATTATTATCAGGTTGTCCTAAAAGTTCCCTAAAAAGCCTTCAGTTGGTTCAGAATGCTGCAGCTAGAGTACTGACGGGGACTAGCAGGAGAGAGCATATCTCACCCGTGTTGGCCTCTCTTCATTGGCTTCCTGTTAATTCTAGAATAGAATTTAAAATTCTTCTTCTTACTTATAAGGTTTTGAATAATCAGGTCCCATCTTATCTTAGGGACCTCGTAGTACCATATTACCCCATTAGAGCGCTTCGCTCTCAGACTGCGGGCTTACTTGTAGTTCCTAGGGTTTGTAAGAGTAGAATGGGAGGCAGAGCCTTCAGCTTTCAGGCTCCTCTCCTGTGGAACCAGCTCCCAATTCAGATCAGGGAGACAGATACCCTCTCTACTTTTAAGATTAGGCTTAAAACTTTCCTTTTCGCTAAGGCTTATAGTTAGGGCTGGATCGGGTGACCCTGGACCATCCCTTGGTTATGTTGCTTTAGACGTAGACTGTGGGGGGGGGTTCCCATGATGCACTGTTTCTTTCTCTTTTTGCTCCGTATGCATCACTCTGCATTTAATCATTAGTGATCGATCTCTGCCCCCCTTCTCGGCATGTCTTTTTCCTGGTTCTTTCCCTCAGCCCCAACCAGTCTCAGCAGAAGACTGCCCCTCCCTGAGCCTGGTTCTGCTGGAGGTTTCTTCCTGTTAAAAGGGAGTTTTTCCTTCCCACTGTGGCCAAGTGCTTGCTCATAGGGGGTCGTTTTGACCGTTGGAGTTTTTCATAATTATTGTATGGCCTTGCCTTACAATATGGAGCGCCTTGGGGCAACTGTTTGTTGTGATTTGGCGCTATATAAGAAAAAAGTTGATTGATTGATTGACCTTTTGTGGTGGACCATGTTCTCAGCCCGGTGACCGTCTGGCTGCACCTGCTCTGGGCATTTGGCATCCATCCTGCATTCCATGTTTCACAGCTGAACCATGTGGCGGATTCTGAACATTGTTTGCCGGGGTCAGGGGTTCCAGTATCTGGTGGACTGTGAGAGTTATGGGCCTGAAGAATGCTCCTGGGTTTTGCGGGGCCTCATCTTGGACCCCTCCCTCCTACTGGACATCTAGTGTACCCGGGCAGGCCTGGTGGGTCACCTGGGGGCTCCTGTTGACTCTTGTGCTGCCTTGGTGTATGCTGTGTTCTTCCCCTCCTGTGAGGTGCTGCCTCACAGAGTTCATGGCCTATACTTGTCTGCAGACATCACCTCCTGTATTTAAGCACTGGTTCTTCCACTCCAGATTCACCAGAAACTCTGTTGTAATTTGCAGTATTTTGCCCTTCATCTTGTAAGACATTCCATGTGAGTTTGCTCCATGTTCTTAGATTCAGTAACCCTTGTGATCTTGTTTTGTTTTGTTTTGTTTTGTGTGTGTGTGTGTGTGTGTGTGGAAGAGAGGACATTAGATCCAGCAGGGACATCGTTCTACAAGTCAGTGCTTTATTATTATTTTTGTTTTATTCATTATATTTTATTATTTATTTTATTTGATCATTACTGGGTACAGTTGGAGGAATTTGCACAGTCTATCTAGTACATGGATAATAGGAGCTGAACACTTTTCAGCTGCAAGTCGAAATTGTCACTCATTCCTGTGCTTGGTTGCTAATTTGCATCTCCAACTGCTCTCCAACAGTCATGCCCAGTGAGATAGTTTGAGGCAGACTGTGAAGAGACTGCAATGGGACTCAGGACGTGCAAATCTGAGATCATGGTCCTCTGTTGGAAAAGGGTGGATTGTCCCCTCTGGGTTAGGGGAACGTTATTGTGCCAGGTGGAGGCATTTATGTTCTTATGGTCTTGTTCATGAGTAGGTTTAAGTTGGAGCATAAGATCGATAAACAGATTGGGTCATGTCTGATGTATTGTAGATGCTGTACCAGACCATTGTGATGAAATAGGAGCTGAGCCAGAAGGTGAGGCTCTCAATTTACCAGATGATTTCCACTCCTATCTGTAGTCATGACCATTTGATAATTTGGTAAAGACTTGCGTGGATTTCCTACTAAAACACTGCGTTTTTAGATGTATCATAGTGTGCGTAGGCATGGATCCATGCACATTCCATTTGTACATCCCAATCAACATGGAATTGATTGTTTATTCACACAGTACATTCATTGTTCTTATAATGTTCAGTGCTCTCTCATTATTTTGTCCTTACACATTTACATTGATTTATGTACATTTGTACAACGCGCTTACACTGTGTTAGTGTGTGTGCACGAAACTGTCACCACGGGGTCGTACATGCCTGGCCGACTGTTTGTCCCTCCTGACAGCGGCTGGAATTTTTTGCGGTTCGCCAAGTCGTTTTTTTTTTTTTTTTTTCAGGCTTTTTCGACCTGTTCCTGTGTCATTCGCCCAACATCGTATTATGTGTGAAGGGGCCATTAAAATTTTTGCTGATTTAGTGGCATTAGGAAGCAGTTTACTGTGGGGGCTTTAACCCCCTGGGATTCAGTGGTGGGCACAGCTAACCAAAAAATTAGCTTCAATAACAGATAATCAGCTAACTGAAATGTTATCTTTTATAAAGCTAAACCCATAAACCACCCAAAAATTTATCAGAAGCTACCGATAAACTCCGGTACACTTGCAACTACTAACAAGCTGATTTTGAGTTTTAACACAACAATCGCTTCTGGGATCATCAAAGGTGACCACAGACCCAAACAATGAGTCATCACTTCTGTCTTTGAGCGCCCTGCCCCCAAACCCCGCTGGAAGCTCCTCTTTACTACATAACTTCCAGGAGCAAAACAGTTGAGAGGAACCGCAACGCTCAACTCTCTACTAAATAACAGTGCTGCTATCACACGGAGGTCTTGGAAAATAAACCAGTGCTGACTTATGGTTTGGTGTATAAATAAAATGAATGCTGACAGAATAACTCCATTAATGTCAATTCTGTCATATGTACAGAGTTAAAAAATAAGATATATATTTTAATGTAGAATAATGCACTAATTCTGAAGTTTTGTAACAAACACAACCAAATGGCAAAGGATTATGGGTAATGTGCCTCCGCTAACACTGATTGGTTGACTCATTCATTCTATGTCAACCAACACGTTAATGTGAGGTGTGTTGTGTGTTGGTGTTTACAGATAAATCTGCTTTTGTAAAATAGGCCATTTTTTATTTGTAAAAAAAAAAGGCATTTTCAAAAAAAACAAAACAAAAAAAACGGCAAGTTTTAATTAGATAACCATCTGACATAACCGGTGTCAAAATAAATAGAACACTGCCATGATCTACTGGTGCCAGATGTTCAGTACTTAAGCTGGGTTTACACTGTGAGTTTTGGCCCTTTTTCATCTGATTTTTCACTCGTGAGAGAATTTTTTGGATCAGGCTGAGTTTCAGGTTAATCGCACATCCTTCATTGTGTACTGTAGTATACATGGAGTAACGAGCAACCTCCCATGACCACCTCCTGATCACCAATTGTATGGTCGGATGAAAATGAAACCTGTTTGATATTCTGGTCGGCCGTCGTGAGGGTATCCCGCTGCTGAAGCACTACAAGCATTCAACCTCTCGCACTATGCCTGTGCAAACACAAGAGAGAGCATAAACAATGATCATCTTCCCCCCCTTTCTTCAACTCATGTAAAGTCTTGTATTTTTTTTTTATTATTATTATTTTGATGTCTCCCATCAAGAGTTTTTGTAAAAATAAGAAATGTAAAAGTTTGAAAAAAAAAAAGCTTCTGTTTACATTTTGCTTCTGGAAACATGAGTCTGACGTGTGGTTTTTGAACAGACAGTGTGTGAGAACATAAATCGTGCGCTCTGAACTTTTACACCATGCGGTTCTGTCATACAGTTTGAGTTGGAACCGAGTACAGTGATTGAAAATATCATAAACTGTCTGGGCCAGCTTTAGGGCGAATAGATGGCCATAGAGACAGTGAAAACTTGCCAAAACAAAATTCCAGATAATCCATGTCTGCTACGTTTAAGATGCGTGGAATTTAATAAACACAAACACAAACGTAATAACAACGTCTATATACCCAGAGAATATATTCATTCAGTTTTAAGCACAATATACAAAGAGTTTTATGCTGTTGTCTGTGGAGCCTGATCAGAGCGTCTCAAATGCATTTCTTCTGTCATGAATGTACTGAGATTACCCTACCCATAATGCACTGGGCACAGCATCTCCACACTAAAACCTTCAAAATTAGGGCATTACTTTAAAACTAAAGCATTATCTGATATTTTCACTTTATAAAACTTCAGACGTGACGTTAATTTAAATAACTTGTCCGAAATTAGTTTGGTTAAAATTTGAAGTATAAGTTAACATGGTATGCCTCTGGATGACTTGAGTGATATTGCCAGTGTATCATTATGGGATCAAAAGAAATTAGGTTATTTTCTTCTTCTTTTTTTTTTGGACCAGTTTGCCTTTGCCTGCAGAGGGTAGAGCGATTTCTTCTAGAACCAGCTCTCTGTTCACGGAGAGTAGAACTACACATCTGCTACAAAACATTTAACAGGTAGGTGCGCAACTGATTTTAAATTTTATAAATGTTTGTAGTTATTCAGCTTTGTTTACCATGTCTACAAAAATACATTAGCGGTCTAAAAATTATCGGACCAGAACTTATTGGAAGATAATTAGTCTGATAATGGTTTTCAAAGTTACCTGAAACGCTAATCCGATAATGAAAACATTATTTTTGATAATTACCAGTTAGCGGATTAGTGGAACTGTGCCCACCACTGCTAGAATTACATTGCATTGTATAGCTGTTTAGCACATGGTGGCATTAGCATTCTCATTCACTGATGGACTGATTGTCATTGTTTTTGGCCTGAGTGAAAAGGTTAACCCAAATACATGTAAAAACAGAGCTCAGCTTCAAAAATCCTGCAGTTTTTCTTCATCAAATTAAAGATTGTATAGTGGATGTTTTCCATGCTAACAGCCATCAGCTGTGATTTACCTTTACTCATATAAAGTAACTTGTGCCTGTCGTAATGTTATGTGAAAAATCATCCATCTACACATGATGACCCCACCCACAAACAAAATACCAGAGGTGGGACGGAGTCACCATCAAGTCACTCTCAAGTCATGAATCAGCAAGTCCCAAGTCAAGTCTCAAGTCAGCTTGCAAACAATTGATGGTAATCAAGGTTGGGTAGGATTACTTTAAGATGTAATCCAAAAGTAATCAGATTACAAGTAATCCAAATGTATGTACATTCATACATGTAATCCACATGTATTCTTTCAAAGTAATCCTACCCAACCTTGATGGTAATTATGACTTGAGACTTGACTTGGGACTTGCTGATTCATGATTTGAGAGTGACTTGATGGTGACTTTGTCCCACCTCTGCAAAATACAGCCATATGTGGTTAAAGAAATCTGATTTTACAACAGGGGCAGTATGTCCTGACAGATCTTTGACGTGGCCCATTCAGGCAGAGCCAGGCTGACATTTTGTCAGCAAAGCAAGAAGAAGTTGTGTGGCTGGCCAGTGTTCAAAGGATTAATACTGTAGAGTGTAGTAAGGTGCAGTTCATTTGTCCCGTGAAATCAAATTAAAGTTTTTTGCAGCTAACTTGAAGCTACATCCAAAACATGCTGAGGTCAACACAGTCGACTAGGAAGTGTTTTCTAGTTTGCTGACTCTGTTGCTTAACTGTTAATTCCTCCATCTCTCTGTGTAACCCGTCTCTCCCTCTTTCCATTCCTCTCCATCTCCTTCTGGATGGCTTCCGACAGCCTCCCTCTTCCCTTTTCTGTTAAGCGTGTCAGACACTTAAACCCATCTCGCTGGAAATGCATTTATAGGCAACAATTATGTAAAGTACGTTAAGCCCCAACCAATTGTGCTTAGCTGCTCTATCCCCTTATTTGCTGCACGTTTGCACAGAAATAACCCCAAACCGCACACTTAGACACGCTCCTGCACACATCCACCTGCAAAAATATTAACTCTGCGGAAGTGAGAGCAAAGAGGAGGAGCATGAGGCAGCAGAGGAGATGAAGTGGAGGTCTGAAAAAGAAAAGGAGAGGAAGGACACAGAAAGTGAGAGGAAACGCAGTTACAACAAATTCAATTTCGAGAAAACAAGATAGTGTGAACTGAGCTTATCATCTTAATTTGTGCATATTTTTTTCAAGAACAAATAAAATGTAATTCTCTATTCCAACATGTGACCTTGAAAACTTCAAGAGACCCCATACAGTCCATCAAAAGTCTTATCTGTCTGAAACATGAATAAAGTTTGCTGCAGGCCGTACAACAGAGTTTATTAGAGGACACTAGTTTTTGACACAGGATTTTAAAGGTAGTGAGTTCAAGAAAACATCCTACCAAAGTCCTTCATTTGTTATTCCGCAGAAGACAACAGAGGAGACAAGAGAACAGGATGTACCCAGGAGCTGTGTGGAGGAAGTAGTCACCCAAGGACACATAGAGGTGCTATACCTTTATGATGCTAAATCTTATTTACAAGATAAATTACATAATTTAAACATCTATTCAAGATTCTATGATAAATTCCTCACAGATAAAAGTCATTTAATGTTTTTTCTTTATCATTTTGCATTTATGTTTCTATCCAATTTTCATTGAACAGAGGACCTGGGATATCTTCCTGAATTATTCCCAACAATATTCCCTGCAGGTGGCAAGATCCAACAGGCGATACACACGTCTGTGGAATATTATACAAATCCTAAATATTTATGAGGCAATGGTAAGGTTATTTGCATTAGATGAAAGATGGAACATACCATTCATTATCTATTTATATGACACTTAAATAGATCTGCATAATTTTAATTATTTTATTGATATTTTACTAAAAATTAAGGATATTTGTTCATGGAAATGGAATGAACTTGAGGACAGCTGGACTGATGCACCACTGAGCAGAGCAAGAACCATAAGAACTTGTCCAGTTCTTCATTTGATCGTGCTTCATTAGCCATTAAAGATGTCTCTGCAAACACTGCTGGATTTAGCTTCCTCATATTATGGATGCCATTTTCCAGACTGTAAGTGAGAAAAAATGTGTGGGAGAACAATGTATGGCAAATACTCCAAAAATGCATGCTAGTGATGTCACCCATACAATGGAACAAATAATGAAGGTCACATGACAGTCTACCAGTGACATGACAAGGATCCTTTTCAGTGTCCTCATTATTTTTATATCTTTTTTCTTTCAGTTCTCCCAGTTGCTGAAGGTAGTCAAAGCAGACCTGGCTGATATCCACCTTAGGATCGGGCACAAGTTTTGTACTGAAGGTCCTTCCAGACTCAACTCCAGTTCTTCAAAGAGGAACATGCACAGCTTCTGCTTAAATGCCCCTTTACACAGGGAATGGGTCTGTCCAGTGGTCAGTGGGTGGTCATGAATCACGTTGAATGCTGCATGATGCCAAAGAGGTGCTCAGCTGCCACCGGGACCTTGTCAGGGCCTCTCAGTATCCTCTCACAAACCACCTTGATCACAAAGGTCACCATGAAGTATGAAGCTGCAACTGATTTATGCAGGAGAGTTGCCAAGCCGGAAGACACACAAGTACCACACAAAAACACCTCACAGACCACC
Organism: Thalassophryne amazonica; assembly: GCF_902500255.1. NCBI lineage: Eukaryota > Metazoa > Chordata > Actinopteri > Batrachoidiformes > Batrachoididae > Thalassophryne > Thalassophryne amazonica. The sequence continues at coordinate 96,156,240 of NC_047113.1, read as the reverse complement.
CTGTGACTGCGCGACAGCAGTGGTATGCACAGTTCCGCTAATCCGCTAACTGCTAATTATCAATGATAATGTTTTCATTGTCGGATTAGCTTTTCAGATAACTTTGAAAACCATCATCGGACCAATTATCTTCCGATAAGTTTTGTTCTGATAATTTTTAGACCACTAATATTTTTGCAGACATAGCTTTTCATAGTAGAGACACAGTTCTGTCCTCTACAAAAAGAGAAGAGCTGGTTCTAGAAGAAACCGCTCTAATCTCTGCAGGCAAAGGAGAACTGGTCACACAAAAGAAAAAAGAAAACTCATTTCTTTTGACCCCATCCTGATACATTGTCAATAGCACCCAAGTCATCCAGAGGCATACAGTTTTAACTTATGGTTAAAATTTTAACCAAACTAATTTCAGACAAGTTATTTAAATTAACGTTATGTCTGAAGTTTTATAAAGTTTCTGTGTAGGCTCTCAGTTGTCCAGGTGGTATCCATAGTAGAGAAGCTTGAATCTTCGACTGGACTGGGTTGCTTGACGCGAGGACATTTCGCTTCAAATCGCAGAAGCTTCCTCAGCTAAAATTCTTGCTCTGGAAGTCTGACTTCTGTCTGACTCTTGTAGAGAAGAATAAAACAGAAGCCAACAAAAGCTGGAGTTTTAAACCTAACCAGACCCCTCCTACTGAGAGGCAGACTGCTATAGGCTAGTGACTAAACAATAGCTCTAATTAGCAACTATTGTGCTGTAGTTAGCACACCTAATGGCAGGACAGCTGTCCCTCTAATGATGGGATGGATGACTTTCTGATGGCTCCCTTGATGACGTGAATGACTCATTACCATGAACAAAAGACTGAAACTCCTTTGACCTGAGTACCCCATTGTAAACAGGGGATAAAGTGTGTCTCAGACCCCCTCCCCGGTTAAGGCTGGGTTTCAAACGTTTCACAAAGAATGCCTCCTTGACCCCTCTCTCAAACCATTTCTTCTCTCTGGCTAATATTTTAACTTCCTTGTCCTCAAACGTGTGGTTAGTGTCTTTGAGGTGGAGGTGAACTGCAGACTGAGGTCCACTGGCGCCCTCTCTGCGGTGCTGGTATAGCCTTTTGTGTAAAGGTTGCTTCGTTTCACCTATGTAGTGTTCGTTACAGTTTTCCTGACATCTGATAGAATACACTACATTGCTCTGTTTGTAACTAGGGATCATGTCCTTAGGGTGAAGTAAAGTAAACTGGGATTTTGTGCTGTCTGAAGATCCTCTGTAGTTTTCCCCCTACTCCTGCTAAATAAGGGAGAGACACTCCTCTTCTTCTTGTCTCCGTCTCCTGTCTATCTGGTCTCTTTGTTCTCTGGGACTTCTGCACTTTGTCCAGGGACCATCGTGGGTACCCACATACTGTGAGGGCTTTCCGGACACGTTGTTGTTCTTTAGCCCTTCCCTCTGCAGTTGTGGGCACCTGTAGGGCTCTGTGTTGAAGCGTCCTGATCACCCCGAGCTTGTGTTCAAGGGGGTGGTTTGAGCCAAAGAGCAGATATTGGTCAGTGTGAGTTGTTTTTTATAAAGTGAAAATATCAGATATATGTTTTAGTTTTAAAGTACTGCACTAATTTTGAAGGTTTTAGTGTGGACATGGTGTGTGCACAGTGCATTATGGGTACAGTCACGACAGGAGAAATGGATTTGAGACACTCTGATCAGGCTCCACACGGACAACAGCATTAAACCCTTTGTATATTGTGCCTAAAACTCTCGTGAATATATTCTCTGGGTTTATAGACATTGTTATTGTGTTTGTTTTATGTGAAAATGCCAGAAGAAGCCCAGATTGCTTCCTCAAAAGCCGAAAAGTCTGTTGTTGTGATTCAGGCCGTGTGATATAAGGTCAGCGCGTCAAAATGCATTGAACACTGCCATCTTCTGTCGACCAGTCATATCACAGTGTTGTCGACTGCAGGATTTTAAAATTATCTGTAGGTTTCCAAAACCTGAGAGACCACACACGTGGAGATATATATATATATAAAAAAAAAAAAAAAAAATAGATTTGACAGGTTTAGTTGTACAGTGTGTGGAGTCAGCCACACAGTAAAAACAACACACACAAACAGATTTCACACATGAACATTTCCAGGTCAAACACCTCACTTTCTGATTGGTTGCATGTCACATTTAGCTCCTCATGTCCTTCTTAACGCACCACACACGGCAGGAATATCTGATAAGATTATATTTAGTGTCATCATGGTTGTCGGGGTGTCCTTAAGATTGTCAGAAAGGGAAGATCGGGTTCGATATTGGCCTAATTATCTTGCCATGTGAACCAGGCTTGATTGTTATATGGCTGGGGGGGCCTGGCTGCCTTTTTGTTTCTGTCCTTTGTTTCTCCTTCCAGGTGGCTTGCATTTGGGACTGAGTGGCTGTGTTGCTGAGGTTATCAGGACCTCACCCTGATCACCTGCGGCTCGTCAGGACTCACAGCTGAGGTGCATCTATATGGATTGGAACATGGTGGCATTTAAGACTGGAGTATACAGTGTGTATTTGCCAGAGACTCGACCTTGTGACCAGACGTTAGATTTTGTGACTAACATTTATACAGTCAGTAAATGTGGTGTCCCTCACACCTTTATTATATTGAGCTGTATGTTAGTCATGTATCGGCTTCCACTGCAGTGGAGTTTTGTGAACTGGATGTTCCATGCCTGCAGGTTGGGAAGCTGATTAGTAATCAAGCCAGGAAGTGTTTGCTGTTTGTGTACACCTTTAAGTGTTCTCTCTGTGTGTAGAGTGTGGACTCACATAATGGTTCCTTCTTTCACAGACTCGGTTTGTTGCGGCCACCTGGGGGGTGTCGGTGGGGTCCTTGGTTCCGAACAGCTTCTGGCTCCGGACCGTTAGCGCTGCTGGGAGCGCACCACGCCAGACCGCACTTTCTTTTGTATATTTTGTATCACTGTTATGTATTAAATTCAGTTAGCCTTTGTACCGTGCTCTGCTTATTTCATACTGGGTCCTTCAAACACTGGTCGGTTCTCCGAGCTGCGTCCGACACATAACATTGATGTTATGATGCCTCATGGAGCGATTGATTGATTGATTCCTTTTGACACCGCACAGAGCCGCTAACCGATCGGATGTTCTCCGACTGCAGGCTTACTTGTAGTTCCTAGGGTTTGTAAGAGTAGAATGGGAGGCAGAGCCTTCAGCTTTCAGGCTCCTCTCCTGTGGAACCAGCTCCCAATTCAGATCAGGGAGACAGACACCCTCTCTACTTTTAATATTAGGCTTAAAACTTTCCTTTTTGCTAAAGCTTATAGTTAGGGCTGGATCAGGTGACCCAGAACCATCCCTTAGTTATGCTGCTATAGACGTAGACTGCTGGGGGGTTCCCATGATGCACTGTTTCTTTCTCTTTTTGCTCTGTATGCACCACTCTGCATTTAATCATTAGTGATCGATCTCTGCTCCCCTCCACAGCATGTCTTTTTCCTGGTTCTCTCCTCAGCCCCAACCAGTCCCAGCAGAAGACTGCCCCTCCCTGAGCCTGGTTCTGCTGGAGGTTTCTTCCTGTTAAAAGGGAGTTTTTCCTTCCCACTGTAGCCAAGTGCTTGCTCACAGGGGGTCGTTCTGACCGTTGGGGTTTTACATAATTATTGTATGGCCTTGCCTTACAATATAAAGCGCCTTGGGGCAACTGTTTGTTGTGATTTGGCGCTATATAAAAAAATTGATTGATTGATTGATTGATTGATGTTATGACGGCGCACGGAGCAACTGGTCGATGCGTTATTGACACCGTTCAACAACCAAAATACCAACATTCTGGGTGCAATGAACCCAGAATGACTATTATTTGAGTTCTTTGTGCGACTGACATCTTTATTCAAGCATTAAAAAGATGATTCCTATCGCCACACGATTCCAACCACACACGAGAAAGTTTTTTGACAGTTCTTGAAAGAAACCTTGTCTCCCTAACTGGATAGAGTTGTGATGTCATAAAGCGTGCGTTTAGGCGCTGTCTAGCGGGATCTTGAAAATTTATTTCTTTTTTTATACAAATGAAAAAAATGACATTTTACAAAAGCACATTTATTTGTAAACACCAACACGTTACACTGATTCACTTGTGTTGGTTTTTACATAGAATGATTGAATCAACCAGTCAGTATGAGCGGAGGCTTGGTTACCCATAGTCCCTTTGGGCATCTGTGTGTTAATGTTCAAATCTTCAGAATTAGTGCATTATTTTAAAATTAACACATATGTGTTATATATCACTTTGTACATTTTAAGAGTTTACATTAATGTAGTTATTCTATCCAGAATAATTTTATTTATAAAGCAAAACCATAATTCAAACCTGCTTTCCATTTCAAGACCTCTGCCTCATTGAAGTGCCACTTTATCCTGACAGGGTAAATGATGCTTTTGTTCACATTCAATTTGCGCCTACATCAGGGGTCAGCCAGGTGGGTTTTCTTTTTGTTTCAGTGCTCTGTTTTTCTTTCATGCTTGGGCCTTTGTCTTCCATGTTCTCTCTGGCTTTCGTTGTGCTCCGGCCTCATGTACAAAGCGTGCATACACACAAAAATGTGACACACTCATTTTGGCTTGTTAAGAGGCTTTCTAGTCTCACCATCGAGAAAAAGAACACACATTAATAATAATAAAAAAATATATATTTGAATGTGCCCATGCCCAAATGTGTCCATGCTGGTTTTCGTTAAGATTAATTACACACACACACAAAAAAAAATTATTTAACCACTAAGCTTGCAAAATTGCAGGGTGTTCAAATACTTATTTTCCTCACTGTAAAGCCTTGTGTTCCCTGAATACATGCTCATGTCAGATGGCACCATTTGCAAGGTGCTTTAACAACAATAACACAGCCATTGTGAGTGCCATCTTACACATCACTTTGCGCACGCTTTTATATCCATTTATATAATTGCAAACACGTGGGTGCAATAATTGCTCATCAGTATGTCTCTGATGTGCACATCACTTTGATGATGTCTTGTTTTCACACTATTACTGGTTCCCTGCTTCAACTTTACATGTGCACAGTGGAACAATAGCTGTAGAAACGTGCGTATGCCAGGATTTTTGAGTGACACAGTGCATGTTCATGTGTGTGGATCAATGTAGTTGCTTCCCAGGTCCTGAGTGTGCATGTGCATGTCTGTCTTGTCCATGAGTGCCACGTGTGTTCTTTTATGTTACGTGCACCTCTGGTCCTCCTTGGCTGTGTCTGCTTGTCTGTGTGTGTTGGTGTGAATATGCAAGCATGTTTGTCTTCCATGGTGTGCATGTGATGTTGTGAAGTCCTGCGTGTGTCCGTACCTGTGCACTATCATGTCTTCATTGTCTCCGCCCTGTTTCCGGTCCTGTCTGTCTGTTCCACAGTGTTTGGGGATCCTGTTCCCCAAGATCATGTATATGCTACTTTGCGCTGTTGTTCAGCGATCAGTTTAGATGTTCACTTGTTGGTTCTGTTCACGCTCGCTGTCAGGGTGATCCCTCGCATAGAGTGCAGAGTTTTGACAGCTGTCGTGTAGGATCCACCCCTCGCGCACATAGCATTTTCCATCCGGGTCCCTTTGGTCTTTTATTTAGTACTCCTCTGTGTTTTTGTATCTTGATCACTTTGTGTCTGCCTTTTCTATTCAGTTACCTGTGTATGTTCTGTTATCTGCTGCCCCTTGTGTTTAGTTTGGATTATCGCATGTTCTGATCTCCTTTGATTGTTCCACCTGTACATACAGTAGTGTTCAGAATAATAGTAGTGCTATGTGACTAAAAGGATTAAACCAGGTTTTGAGTATATTTCTTATTGTTACATGGGAAACAAGTTAACAGTAGATTCAGTAGATTCTCACAAATCCAACAAGACCAAGCATCCATGATATGCACACTCTTAAGGCTATGCAATTGGGCTATTAGTAAAAAAAAAAAAGTAGAAAGGGGGGGTTCACAATAATAGTAGCATCTGCTGTTGACGCTACAAACTCAAAACTATTATGTTCAAACTGCTTTTTTAGCAATCCTGTGAATCACTAAACTAGTATTTAGTTATATAACCACAGTTTTTCATGATTTCTTCACATCTGTGAGGCATTAATTTTGTTGGTTTGGAACCAAGATTTTGCACGTTTACTAGTGTGCTTGGGGTCATTGTGTTGTTGAAACACCCATTTCAAGGGCATGTCCTCTTCAGCATAAGGCAACATGACCTCTTCAAGTATTTTCACATATCTAAACTGATCCATGATACCTGGTATGCGATATATAGGCCCAACACCATAGTAGGAGAAACATGCCCATATCATGATGCTTGCACCACCATGCTTCACTGTCTTCACTGTGAACTGTGGCTTGAATTAAGAGTTTGGGGTTCATCTCACAAACTGTCTGCGGCCCTTGGACCCAAAAATAACAATTTTACTCTCATCAGTCCCAAAATATTCCTCCATTTCTCTTTAGGCCAGTTGATGTGTTCTTTGGCAAATTGTAACCTCTTCTGCACGTCTTTTATTTAACAGAAGGACTTTGCGGGGGATTCTTGCAAATAAATTAGCTTCACACAGGCGTCTTCTAACTGTCACAGCACTTACAGGTAACTCCAGACTGTCTTTGATCATCCTGGAGCTGATCAATAGGTGAGCCTTTGCCATTCTGGTTATTCTTCAATCAATCAATCAATTTTATTTATATAGCGCCAAATCACAACAAACAGTTGCCCAAGGCGCTTTATATTGTAAAGCAAGGCCATACAATAATTACGTAAAAACCCCAACGGTCAAAATGACCCCCTGTGAGCAAGCACTTGGCAACAGTGGGAAGGAAAAACTCCCTTTTAACTAGAAGAAACCTCCAGCAGAACCAGGCTCAGGGAGGGGCAGTCTTCTGCTGGCACTGGTTGGGGCTGAGGGAGAGAACCAGGAAAAAAGACATGCTGTGGAGGGGAGCAGAGATCAATCACTAATGATTAAATGCAGAGTGGTGCATACAGAGCAAAAAGAGAAAGAAACACTCAGTGCATCATGGGAACCCCCCAGCAGTCTAAGTCTATAGCAGCATAACTAAGGGATGGTTCAGGGTCACCTGATCCAGCCCTAACTATAAGCTTTAGCAAAAAGGAAAGTTTTAAGCCTAATCTTAAAAGTAGAGAGGGTGTCTGTCTCCCTGATCTGAATTGGGAGCTGGTTCCACAGGAGAGGAGCCTGAAAGCTGAAGGCTCTGCCTCCCATTCTACTCTTACAAACCCTAGGAACTACAAGTAAGCCTGCAGTCTGAGAGCGAAGCGCTCTATTGGGGTGATATGGTACTATGAGGTCCCTAAGATAAGATGGGACCTGATTATTCAAAACCTTATAAGTAAGAAGAAGAATTTTAAATTCTATTCTAGAATTAACAGGAAGCCAATGAAGAGAGGCCAATATGGGTGAGATATGCTCTCTCCTTCTAGTCCCCGTTAGTACTCTAGCTGCAGCATTTTGAATTAACTGAAGGCTTTTCAGGGAACTTTTAGGACAACCTGATAATAATGAATTACAATAGTCCAGCCTAGAGGAAATAAATGCATGAATTAGTTTTTCAGCATCACTCTGAGACAAGACCTTTCTAATTTTAGAGATATTGCGTAAATGCAAAAAAGCAGTCCTACATATTTGTTTAATATGCGCTTTGAATGACATATCCTGATCAAAAATGACTCCAAGATTTCTCACAGTATTACTAGAGGTCAGGGTAATGCCATCCAGAGTAAGGATCTGGTTAGACACCATGTTTCTAAGATTTGTGGGGCCAAGTACAATAACTTCAGTTTTATCTGAGTTTAAAAGCAGGAAATTAGAGGTCATCCATGTCTTTATGTCTGTAAGACAATCCTGCAGTTTAGCTAATTGGTGTGTGTCCTCTGGCTTCATGGATAGATAAAGCTGGGTATCATCTGCGTAACAATGAAAATTTAAGCAATGCCGTCTAATAATACTGCCTAAGGGAAACATGTATAAAGTGAATAAAATTGGTCCTAGCACAGAACCTTGTGGAACTCCATAAATAACCTTAGTCTGTGAAGAAGATTCCCCATTTACATGAACAAATTGTAATCTATTAGATAAATATGATTCAAACCACCGCAGCGCAGTGCCTTTAATACCTATGGCATGCTCTAATCTCTGTAATAAAATTTTATGGTCAACAGTATCAAAAGCAGCACTGAGGTCTAACAGAACAAGCACAGAGATGAGTCCACTGTCTGAGGCCATAAGAAGATCATTTGTAACCTTCACTAATGCTGTTTCTGTACTATGATGAATTCTAAAACCTGACTGAAACTCTTCAAATAGACCATTCCTCTGCAGATGATCAGTTAGCTGTTTTACAACTACCCTTTCAAGAATTTTTGAGAGAAAAGGAAGGTTGGAGATTGGCCTATAATTAGCTAAGATAGCTGGGTCAAGTGATGGCTTTTTAAGTAATGGTTTAATTACTGCCACCTTAAAAGCCTATTCTTCTATCCATTTTGATGGTTGTTTTCTATTTTCTTCCACGTGTCTCTGTTTTTTTTGTTTTGATTTTTTTTGTCCATTTTAAAGCATTGGAGATCATTGTACATGAACAGCCTATAATTGTTTGCCCCTAAAAGTTTTCCCCTCTCCAATCAACTTTTTAATCAAACTATGCTGTTCTTCTGAACAATGTCTTGAACGTCCCATTTTCCTCAGGCTTTCAAAGAGAAAAGCATGTTCAACAGGTGCTGGCTTCATCCTTAAATAGGGAACACCTGATTCACACCTGTTTGTTCCACAAAATTGACAAACTCACTGACTGAATGCCACACTACTATTATTGTGAACACCCCCTTTTCTACTTTTCTTTTTACTAATAGCCCAATTACATGGCCTTAAGAGTGTGCATATCATGAATTCTTGGTCTTGTTGGATTTGTGAGAATCTACTGAATCTACTGGTACCTTGTTTCCCATGTAACAATAAGAAATATACTCAAAACCTGGATTAATCTTTTTAGTCATATAGCACTACTATTATTCTCAACACTACTGTACATCACACTGAGTTGTTGTTCCTGGTGGGTCCATTGTTTGCTGTTACACATCATGGCCTTGTCTGCTTTGCCATCTGACTTTGAGTATTTTGATCCTTGATATCGCACTCCTGCTTTCCGGTCTTTGGTTATTGGTTTGAACTCCTCACAGAGAAGTGGTTAAAGACTGCATTTTTTGGGGGAAACCTTCCTCAACTGTTTTGATTTTTCCTACACCTGCCTGCGTGTTTAGTCCTCACCAAATGTCAGTTAAACCTTCCATCCTTTGAAATTCATCTTTGTGTTTTCTCTGTCCTGCTTTTTCAGGTATATCTGACTCTGTTTGGATATGACACTTAAAGACAACATAGTCTTATGACATGTAACAAAGGTTATATAATTCAGTCAACCTAAGCGTTTTGGGAAAATGGACCTGATTCTCCCGTTATATATAACATTTGAACATCCCACCAACTGAAAAATGTGCATGCCCCGTGACCAGCTTCCCGCTGAGCACCAAGCCTAAAATACATCACTACGTGTAGACCGTATCGGCTTGCGTGCCTGGCGGCCGTTGTTTACACTTTGTTTAGCAGCAGAAACTTTGATTAAACACAGCTCTCGGGGAATTGTTTGTCGATAAGTGTGTCGCAGCATATTGCACAAACACAAAGGTGAAAGGTTTTAGCCTTTTCAAGTCCAGGCAGATTTATCAAAAGCCATGGTGTTGTATGATGCACGAAATGTCCGGCTACCGCTCACTCCGCTCACACACCCACATTTGCTCCCGACAACAGACACTTTCCTCTACCGTCTCCATGTTCTCACCGCTCACAGGAACACATAAAATGTCAACCCCAAATAATATGTTCACAATAATTTTGAAATGGTCAAGGAACTTACGTAGTAAACACGGCGGCGGCATGTAAACACGGCGGCGGCACGTAAACACGGCGGCGGCATGTAAACACGGCGGCGGCATGTTCACTGTTGTTTTCGGCGATCTTTTTCAAAAGTTTCGCTGTTTATTTCCTATTCTTTTGTGAAAATAATGTAACTAAACACGGATGAATGCATTGCTTTCACTTGAAAACGGCAAAACCCGAAGGTAATGACGGTGGTCCACAAGTAATAGCTACACTATCACGGCTCCGGAACAATAACAAAGGCAGTAAACAAACGCTTGAATCGAAAATGTTATACAGTAATTAGAGTGTTATAAACAGCAGCAACAAAAATCAAAGCCTCCCTTACCATTCCATGTTCTGCAGCCTTTCAAAATCCATCGGAATTGGCATGTCTCTTGCCTCTGCTTCGGCTCCGCCATAAACACTGTCGGCATTATTTGTGCTGCCAGTATGCTCCTGGTTTGAATCTTCGTCTGAAAGATACGGCTCCAATCTGTCGGGTCTAATCACTGCTGCGACAATCTCAGGATCTGACTCAGAAACAATCCACACTTGAAGAGGAGTCAGAAAAGTTCTCGATCTCGTCACTGTCCATGCTGAGGTCCATCTGTTCCTGTTGTTAATCTAACAGACAAAGACGGGACTGTACACGTTGTGACGTCACGGCATCATGTGATCGCTGATGGAACGCTACCAGCGCGCTTTCCAAGAAACACACTTTTGAGAAACTGTACAAAGTTTATTTCTCAGTGATAATAATTAAAACCACTTTTAACTTACTATACTGTATGTATATTTTGATATTTATATCAGTTTTACCTAATTTTTAAGGTGTCATATCCACTTTAAGTCCTGGCTTCAAATCATAACAGTCACAGCGCATCCGGACACAAACAGAAGATGGACACATAATGGACAGAAAATTGAACACCTACCAGATGTCCAATGGCAAGGTAATGAACAAGTACAGGTCAAAATGAAAATCAAACATGCAGCAACCAGAGAAGCACTTAGTCTGATGTCCTCTGAAAGTTTTGAGCATGCACAAAACTTTCCAACGGACTTGCTGGCATGAGATGACAAGGAATGCATTCAACTAATAAGAAAAGGATTTGTACAGGATAAAAATGGATTTGAACGAGATCTAAATTTTGTTTCCATTGGTCATGTTTCCTCAGTACATCACATTGTGATCGGTGGTTTAAAGGTGTCATATCTGTGATCTGCAGTTAATAAGCTAGGACTCCTAAGTTTCATGAAAGACAACTGTTTGTCCTAAAGGGATCATTTTGGGGAACTGTTATTTATGCTACTGAATTCCATGGATGTTGAATGTTAGCCCTTTTTTACCAGCTACATAATAGATTCTGGATCAAGTTTCACTTAATATAGGCTTTGAAGGATTACATCAAAACTACCTCACTGATTCTCACCAAATTTGCACCACAGATAGATATTAGAGCATGGAAGACGCTACTGAATTTTGGAGGACATCCGGATCTGGATTCTGGATAAAGTGTCAGGATTTCCCTCTGATCCTGGTTTTGACTGTCATGTGTTGGTTTCTCCACCAGATGGCGCCCTCAGTCTTGTTTCACACCTGGATCATATGAGTGACTGATTATTGATGGGCTATTTAAACCCTGACTTTCTGTTCATGTATTGCCAGATACTTGTGTGCCGTGTTTGTCTGTTTGCCGTGGTTGCCTTGTTTTGCCTCACCAGCTTCCAGAGCCACCTTTTATGATCCAGGCCATCTTCAAGAGGATCAAACCTGAATGCCGCTCTGTGACCTTGACTGCGTCTTCAGGCTGTGTGCTTAGACGCCGAAGCATCCCGCAAACTAAGCTTAGTTCCTGGTCGCGGAGGCAAGCGTTCCACCTGGTCCTGAACCTTGAAACTGTAGCTGATATTATCATCGGGATCCTGCAGCTCCTTCATTTCACCAGTACACTGCAGGTACCCCAGCACAGCACCTTTGCTTTATTTATTATAAATAAACATACTTTACTTTGTACTATGTTCCATGTCCAGCTCCCTGCATTTTGCATCCATTGCCTGCAACAGTTCGGTTCCATCCAAACCTCTAACCATAACATCAAGATTTCACTTTATATGGGCTTTGAAGGATTACATCAAAACTACTTCACGGATTCTCACCAAATTCACACCACTGAATCTTGGAGGTGACCCGGATCCTGATCTGGATTCTGGGTTAGAATATCACTTTATATAGTCTTTGAAGGCTTACGTCAAAACTACTTTATGGATTATCACCAAATTTCTATCACAGATACATATTATGCCATGGAAGACTCCAATTAATTTGTGAGGCGATCCAGATCTAGGGCTGTATTCTGGATCAAGTTTCACTTTATATGCTTTCAAGGATCATGTCAAAACTACTTCACAGACTTTCATCAAATTTGCACCACAGATAGATAGTGGGACATGGAAGACTCCACTGAATTTTGGAAGTGATCTGGATCCGGATCCAGTTTCTGGATCAAGATTTCACTTTATATAGTCTTTGAAGTATTACATCAAAACTACTTCACAGATTCTCACCAAATTTGCCCCACAGATAGATATTAGGGCATGGAGGACTCAACTGAATTTTGGAGGTGATCCAGATCTGGATTGGCAGATGTCAGAAATCTCTGATTACTCTTGTTACTTCATGATTACTTCATTGAAGTCAACAAATCATATACAATAGAAAAATTTAATTATTGTCTAAACCTGAATATGTACAATCCACTTTTCATATAAATTGTCAAAGTCCACTTTAAAGAAATATTGTAGCTTATTCTGATAAATTATATGATTTTTAAAATGAAAAGTGATTATACATTGATTTATTTGTATTTATGTTTAAACACTGCACTTTAGCAGCTTTCGATTCCAGTTGCAATGCACTTAAATCTTTTTCACAGCCCTCCATGTGAAGCATCTTGGCTGTAGTATTAAGATCAACTGCATGTGTTAGACATTATAAATGCCAAACACTGTCCAAATAATTATAGACTGAGGTGTCACCTGTTGGTGGGGAGCATATTTGGGAAAAACTTAAACATGCATCCCAGAACATTTTGTTAATCTTTAAGTCTGAAGTTAAGAACTACAAAAAAAGAACTTTTCTTGTAATGTCTTCTGTGACATTTCAGTGAGACTGCTTGATGTTTCTGTGCTGTTTCTGCTGTTAATTGTACAGACTGTGCACTTTCCGATTGACATTTTTCTCTTTTGATAACACTGGTGACACATTTTACGCAGCAGCAAGTGCTGCTCTTTTCAATGCTGACAGGAACAACTTCATTCTAAGGCTGTTTATTTGAAACAAATTTAGTAAGTAAATATTTCAGCATACAGTATGTGGGATATTTAGGACACAATGTACAGACACAAATTTAATAAATAAGGCATTTTAAACAAAGACGAGACAGCATTCAGACAGATCAACATCTATGTCTTATACACTGGACACCACATCATTATATATATATATATATATATATATAATTTTTTTTTTTTGATTGATAACATAAGCTTCTGTATGACATTTGATCAATTCTGTCCATAATTGAACCAATTCATCCTTGACTCGTACACCGTGATTTCATGAGGTTTAATACACTGAGCATTGTCTTCACTGAGAAGACAAAACTGAGCACCTACCAGACCTGCATGCTCAGTACGCTCCTCTACGGTAGCGAGGCATGGTTCGCCTTCACCAGACATGAGAAAAAGCTCCACAGCTACCATCTGAGGTGCCTTAGACAAATTCTGCACATCAGATGGCAGGACAACGTGCCCAACACAGAGTTCTTGGAACGCTGCATTCCTAAAGATCTACGGTACGGTCAATGCACACAATAAATTCACCTTTTCTCTTTTAAATTTTTTTTTGTCAAGTTAAATTTACCTACCTCCCAACGCTTTGAAGATCAAGTCGGCTTCCTTCTCAAACGGCTGAATTTATTTTACAAATTTTTCATCTGTTGGGATCTGAAGGGAATCTGTACATCTTGAACCCCTTGTTATGTCTATGTGTGCATCCGAATGCACAACAACCTGGCATTTTCAGTGAATAAATAACTAAACATCCAAATAGCTTAACAGCAAAAGCAAATTTGGCCCCAAGAATGTACCACGAGCCATGTGACCATTTTCTTCTGGCTTGTCATGCCACTATTTTCTGTATAAGAGACTCTAGCCCCATGCGCCCCTACCCTTTCCACTGCTTATGTGCACCTTCTCAGCAAGCAGGGTCGCCTGCAGCTGCAGGGGGTGCCTATTTGCCAATGGACAATTTTCAAGTTGTGCTGCCGTCCGGTTAGGGAGCATCTTGCTCGCGTGTTTGGTGTCATTAGAAACAACAGCTCAGCTGTCAGATTTCCAGTGAGTGAAATGGCCACTAGAGGTGAATTCCATGCTGTGTCAGTAAGTAATTTTGTTGTCACTGTTGTTGTTAACCCACAAGGAATGAGAAGGAGTGATGCAGTGGTGTGAATATCACATGGCACTAATGAAGGACACTGAAGTCAAAATGAAACAAGAAATCTGAACTTAAGTTCCACAGATGGCTGTGTGCACATTCGCATGCCATGCAAACATGTGTGCATGCACACGTTGTTTTTGTCAAGACAAATCTCGCAGCTGCACGTGCTGTGTAGAGTGCATGCTGGCTGCAGAAATGATCACAATGTTGTTATGTAACTTTGTTTCAATTATTGTACAGGGGCAGCCAGCGCAACCAAGTAGGAGCTACCTTGAGAGCCTGAATGCCAAAACCCTGCAAGCTTTGTTGAAGGAGAGGAAATCAAATCAACTGCTGTCAAAGATAGTATATACAGGGTTATTTATGCATGTTTACACACACACACACACACACACACACATATATATATATATATATATATATATATATATATATATATATATATATATATATATATATATATATATATATATATATACACATATATATATATATATATATATATATATATATATATATATATATATATATATATATATATATATATATATATATATATATACATATATATATATATATATATATATATATATATATATATATGTTTAATGTGTCCAGCACTTAACAACTGTCAAGTTGTGTCGTCAACTTTCCGAGTTCATGACTCTTACTGTAAATGTTTTCAGAGGAGCGTCAGAGTCTAAGGCCGGGTTCACACGGGAGGATAATTAGGCTGATATCAGACCCAATCTTCCCCTTCCGACAATCTTAAGGACGCCCCGACAATCGTGATGACGCTAAAGATAATCTAATCAGATATCCTGCCATGTGTTGTGTGTTCAGAGCACTCTGATCTGCTCAGAAGGACGTCAGGAGCGCTCTGATTGCAAATCGGGGATATTCAACATGTTGGATTTTTTTGGCCCGATATCGCTGTGTGTGTTGTGTCCTCCGACCAAAACGAGCACGCAGCCTGCTGAATGTGACGTGCAGCCAATCAGAAAGTGAGGTGATGGACGCACGGAGTGGAAAATAAAATCAAAACAGCTGTTCTGACTTACCAGAAAGTCCAGTGGTCGTGCTCTCTCCACTCCTTTAAAGAACGCCTTTTATTTTTCTTTTTGTATCGTTTTTTTCCCCTCTGTTTTAAATAGTCCACATTGTACCTCCGTTTGTTTACTCTGAAGTCACATTTAATCTCGAGAGATTTTGCGAGATTTCCTGTCTGAGCTGTAAATGTCCGTGTGTGAAATCTGTATTCATGTGTGGTGTTGTTGTCCTTACCGTATGGCTGAACACCACACACTGTACGACCAAACCTGTTAGATCCATGATTTTTTATCTTCATGTGTGTGGTCTCTCAGGTTTTGGAAACCTAAAGATAATTTTAAAATCCTGTCGTGTGAACCAGGCTTAAGTCAAAACCTGCCTACTACTGTGTGCCACTATGCCATGTAAATACAGAAAAAGCAAAAAGTGATGGACTAACAATGCACAGATACACATTAAATATCTTGCTAGACACAATTACAATGTGAATTTGCCAAAACTGGGTACATGTTATCATATATGTCACATTTGTTTCATTAATACTTCAGAATTCCATCTGGAGCTGAGCACAAGACTCTCTGACAAATGTGGCTTCAACGGTTTTGTAGTGTACGAGCCAATGTCATCATCGGCTCAAATACAAGGGTGTGCTCCAAACACTTCACTCCAGACTCCTTTGACTTTGATGGCTCATTAAAACTAGGGATGGGCGAGTACACCACTCTCTGTATCTGTATCTGTTCAGCCATCTAACTTATCTGTATCCGTATCTGTACCTAAACCGGAAATCTGCGTGATTTAACCCGCCGATTCTGGCTGGGGCTTAAATCAGTGCATTATTTTAAGTCTGAAATTGATATGAGATCAGTGAACTGACTTGATAGCAGTAAGAGTGGTTCCTCTTGAGCACAGGTTTGCCATCAGGTCCAAGCTGAGAGTGAAAACTTGAGTCCACTGCAGGAATTGCCTCAGGCACCAGCTTCCTGGAAATTGATTATTACACTCACTGTTATAACATGCCAAGATTGGACAAAATGTTATAATTATCATAAATAATGCAATAATATGAGAAGGCATATTAATTACCAGAATGGAAATGGTTGCTTTACATGCAGAGTGTTAAATATCCATGCAGTTAGTTGATGGTTGTTTATCTGGTCCTTACAATGTAACACATTGATTCCAACTGAGCACTGTAAACACCAAAAGAACTCAATGTAACTAAAGTGCATGTAACAGAGGTATGTACAAGAAATGGTATGACTTGAAATAAAATGTTAAAATTACTACTAGGATTGAGCCAGATACTCGTTTCAGATGAGTATCTGGTACGGATAAAGCATTTTTGATGAGCACGAGCATGATCCGAATAAAACTCATCAATATCTGTGCTCGTGCAGAAGAAAAATTCTCATTGCCTAACTGACTGTCTTCGCGCTCTGTGAAGTCTCACACAGCGCCCGCCCCTCCCTACACAGACACGTCTCTCTGCAGCTTCTCAGACAGACACACACACACACACAGGATCTCTCTGTGCTTGCCTGGATTCTGCCTCACGTTGCTCTGTCAGTACTCTTTCCCTGTTTGCCATCATTGGATGTTTACATGAATCACCAAGTTCACACAGATCATTAAAAAATAAACAGTCTTAGAGACCACTTACACACATACACATGTAGCTGAACACACAAAGTAGCCTATATTAATATTTTATTGAACATGGCTGCATGTAGTATCTGACACTTTCTCACTGCAGTTCATAAAAATACATTGGTCAGTCGAACAACCTCTCTCTCTCCCCTCAGTCACACACACATGCACACACAGAGAGACAGTCATGCACACACAAACAGTACTGCACGCACAGACACAGACACACACACCTTAATCAATATTGTTAACTTTGTGTGGAAAAAAAATGCCAAGAACATTAGGTGGTAAAAATAAATAAATAATTGGGGGGAAAAAAAATCACAGTTTGATCATAAAATAATAAAAAAAAGAAGTTGTGTTGCGTATGACAACTCGTTCATGCATACTTAGTAATTCATAATTTACTACATTGAATGTCAATTCTGAGGCTGTTCTGTTATTCATTCATACACTTAAGAATATTCATGTTCTGAGGTTATAAAAAAACTATAACTAGTTCCTTTCTATAAATTCTATAAATAAACAGTTCTATAAATAGTTCCTTTACTATTGTGATCAAAAACATTGAATGTCAATTCTGAGGCTGTTCTGTAAATATTCATTCATACACTTAAGAATATTCATGTTCAAAAACATTGATTTGAATGTCAATTTTGAGGCTGTTCTGTAAATAGTTTTCAAATAAACAATAAATATAACAACTTCTGATCAATCCATATCAATTTCAGACTTAAAATAATGTACTGATTTAAGCCCCAGCCATTTTGGGTTAACCACGCCCACTTCCGGTTTAGACCCCACCCACTACTAGTACAGATACAGATACAGATAATTTAGTTGGATGAACAGATACAGATATGGAAACAGATACAGGTAGTGGTGTACTCGCTCATCCCTAATTACTACCTAAAGTTGTAGGTATCCATTGTTATTCTGGTCCTTTCATTGTGATACAGTAAATCCAACTGACCATTCACAGCAAGAACAGCGCAAGATTAAGTCTAACTGAAATGAATGAAAATTGGGAATGAACATGAACATCAAAAGTTGAATGTGAAATTGAAGTAACATTGTGAATTTAAATATAACTTCTTTGAATCTGAACTTTCAAAAGTCAAGACAGAAATATAATTTCTAAAATCTGCAAAACATTCTACAGCTTGATGTCAAGGGCTTCATCTCCACACTTGGGACATTGGACAAAGCCGTCATTGCTGGCAGCACGGTACGGAACCTCTATACTGATGACCAGGCCAAGATTCATCACCGACACCAACTTCCCCTCACGGTTGCACTGCTTATGGTGTTGACGGATGTACTTCAGCCTAGCTTTGGACCATGCCATTGATGAAGGCAGGAATCTTTGGGACTGTTTTGTAGCCACAGAGGTACTGCAGGATGTTGTTAGGTCTGGTGTTGTCCCTCATCTTGATAATCCTGCCAAAGTTGGATGCTGTCAGGAGGTAGCTTCTGACAGTTTTCCAGTGGCTGTTGGCTGACTGCCCTCATGTCGCTCTTTCCACTTCTCTGCTCACCTCCTTGGCAAACGCTCTGTCACTCCAAGCTGATGTCAGCTCTACCTACATTGAGAATCTGACATCAGCTGACATGCCCTGGAACATGTCCTGAACCAGGGTGTCGGACAGGTCCAACTCTGTGTTCAGTTCCACAGGGCAGTTGAACATGTCCAGGAAATGGTCATTGTCCACCTATGTATGCAGTGCATATAAAGTGTGCAGGTAGGATTGGCTTCTTCCAGAGCACTGAGTAGTTCCTCTCTGAACACATGGTCTTCTTGGCAGGGTCCGGCCTCATAGAGGTGAGGCCATGGCTTCTCAGGATTAGTTTTGCCAGGCCACCAATTGATGTCCTGCAGTTTTGATGGGGCAATGTCCTTGTTTGCAGGCACAGTCCAGGCACACAGGATCAATGTGCAACGGATCTTCATTGCCATGAGGCATCTTGCTCCCATGCTGGAGGCAAGATGCCTCCAGCATGGGAGCAGTGGCCCACAGCGCCAAACTTGCACTGGCAGTTACAGCTTGCCACCATGTCTGTGTCCTTGTACAGTGTCTCAAAAACTTGGTACAAGCACTGCCTCATAGATGGTCTGGCATAGGCTTGGAACATCACATGGTGTTGATACTCTGACCGGCTGATGTTCAAGATGTATTTTAGTTCATTGGCGTACTTCCTGGCCTTCTCCAGGTACCTTCTCAGGTTCTTCACAGCTCCAGTGATAGGGTTCTTGTGAACAAAGTAGTTCACTACATCCTCCTCTCTGATGTTGGGTATGTCAATGGGCTGTGTGACATCCTACCACAATGGATCTGTTTACCTGCACAGAAAAATCTTCATAAGCACATATGGAATCTGACAACATCACCAGAATTTTACGTTAGTACTAAAGTTCACAATGGTGTATACTAGTTAGCTTGTATGCACCTGGATAGGCAGGAAGGAGTTGATGGTGACATGCATTTGCATCATCATCATCGCTGTCCTCATCACTTGATGACATGTCATCTACCAGGTTGTGACGGAATATTCGCCTGGCCATCACTTCCTTTGCTTTACCAGACTTCGGGAGATGTCTGATTCTTCTACACTGGACATCTGAAAATGTCAAATGAGATGAGATTTATATGACCATGACCCATAATGGGCCACTATTATATTCAAGATACAAACTACCAATCACATCCTACAAATTGTCTTATTAGCTGACGTAATTACCAAAATTGAAAATTTGATGATGTCAATCTCACAATGAGGTATACAGGCTAGAACAACAGTTAATGTAAAAATCAATGTCATTCTGTGGTGTTTTTGACATTGACACCAAGCGACATGCTGTCATCAAGCTTGTTCAACGGGTTCAAAGATGGCATGCCAAAATGCGCACAACCTTCTGTGGTGCACAGCTGTTTGTGTGCATGCACACAGTCTCTCGTGCAAGATGTTGGGCTTGGGAGGTTGGACAAAGTTGGACAACAGTCAAACAGAATGCTGATGGTACGGGAACTACGCAAACAATGAGGAACCTTTAAGACAGAAAGCAAAATGGAATATGGGCGAATTGAAGTTGTCTTTGGGATTCATTCACATTTCTCAAGTTTGAAAATTCTGATGAAGCACCAGCTATAGGAACGAAGCTGGATGATGGTTAAACGATGTCTCTGAAAGTCAACATGAGTCCAGATTTATTGTTTCGTTTTGGCTCTGGTGTCCTTCGTTAGTACCGTGTGACCAGGGCTTCTTGCTAGGAAAGCTCAACGACCAAAATACCAACATTCTGGGTGCAATGAACATGTTTTCACTATTATTTGAATTCTTTGTGTGACTGACATCATTATTCAAACATTCAAAGGGCCATTCCTACCTTCACGCAACTCCAACCACACACGAGAAAGTTTCTTGACAGTTCTTGTTGTTGAACAAAACCACGTCTCCCTAACCGGACAGAGCTGTGACATCATCACCCATGTGCATAGGCGCTGCTCTAGCAGCAACTTGAAAATCACCCATTCCCCACACAGTGGATAGAAAACAACTTTGGGGCTCAAATGTTTTTTTAAGCGCTCGTGCCGCCACACACGGCATGACAAAATGCGGCCCCGGGTGGTTGCCCGGTTTGCTCGTGTCAAAAACCATTTCTGGTCAAAGATTATTTCAATCCTCTACCAACCATCATGTCTGTTATACACAGTGCATAATGGTTAAAGTGTCAGTTCTGTCTGTGTACTGATAGCCAAATGACGCCAACGACTTCAAAGCACAGTGTACTTCAGTCTGATTTGAAGGCTTTTTTGGAAAAGAGATGACTATCTAGTGAGCCTGTTAAAAAAAAAAAAATGCTTCATGAGGCTTCAATTGACCATCACAACATGTGAGTTCATTTTTAGTTTTATACAGTGGTGGTCAGTGCAATGCAATATGGGCTTAAAATCTACCCATTAAGTTGAACAATGTACATGATTTATAGTTTAATGTAAAAATAGTTTCACCTATAACAAGCAAAAATCCTATGGTGGTGACCAGCGATCTGTGACTACTTTGAGATGCAAAGTGGATTAATCATTCAGTGCAGGTTGGCCTGGTTCATCCCTATCAAGCCCTATCTTGATGGTCTGACAGACATTCATTTGTATCGTCAGTCGCTGACAGAACAGGAACCATTCTGTGATCACATGTCTGTTAAGTGTGTCAGTGTGGATATTGTGCTCTTTACTTTTGTCAAATACATAATGATGCAGACTGTGACATTTTGTTGTCAGTGATGATGAAACTTTGATATATATCATTTTTGCCAAACTTTCAAAAAAATATTACCCTTTTGTTATCCAAAATAGTTTGCTATTAAACTGGTTAAACAACAGATATTCAAATTCCAAAACATATATTTTTTCCTGTAAATTAACATCATCATTAATGTGAACTGATGTGAGTTTGTATTTTCGCTTTGTTTCATCTGTTTTTCCTCCAAATGCAGATTGTCATGTTGCATTGCATTCTGTTGCACTGATCCCGGTTTTACATCTTAGCCACATTCTGATATACAAACTTAACGTCAACTGTGTTCAGTAACATAAAGATACAATCCAGTCAAAGTATGTTTTTCCTCAAGGATGGCAGGCGTTTGACTTTCATCTTCATTCAGGTCCGCATGTGGTCCCCAGCTTGTAGAAAACTCCCCGGTGGCAGGATTCATACTTCAGTTACTGTGAAATATTATTTCATCTTCAACCCAGATGACGTGCTAAAGAATAATCCTGTGTGTGTGTGTGTGTGTGTGTGTGTGTGTGTGTGTGTGTGTAGGGAGGGTGGGTGGTGGTACAAAATATTTGTAGAGTGATGCAATTTTGCCGTTGTACCCCACCATAATGAAGTGACACAATGAAGATGAGATTGAAGTGAAGATGTTCAATTTTAAAGCATTCAACAAAACTAGCTCATTGCCCATAGGGATCCACGGGTTCTACATTGGGTAGTGCTTACAAAGTAGGAAGCTGACATTTTTCAAGGTTGGTAATGAATTATGTAAAGTTTTTTAATGATTTTAAACTGAAAGTGCAGGAAAATTAGTGATTTTTGTGAAGAATTATATTATTTTTATTTGGCACATTTACTTGATGCCATGTTTTACAACTGGCAAGGCTGAGATATTTTCTTTGTTCAGAGCTTGTCTGGTTTCCTGGGACTGATTAATGGAGAAATCAATGTCCATCATTCACAGTTTTTATCTAAAATCCCAAAATTCTCCAAAAATATTACTCCTATCAACTTTCCATTTTTGCAACATTCATCCTTCACCCAAAATACAGAAGCATACCAAACAGTAAAAGTCAGCTCTCCCTAGTTTCTCCATGATTAAAGGTATACACATGCACACACGTACACACACACTCAGAGGCCACTTTGCTTTTAATGTATAGATTATTGTTAAATAATTGGAACAGTGCTCAAAAACAGACCAACAATGCAAGTAGGATACTAGTGAGGGAACCCACCAAGAGGTGATTTGTTTTCATGTTTAAAAATTCTTCTCTGCATGACTCCATGGACCTGTAACTGGTGATTCATCACATAAAAGTTGCACTGTGCACAGTCTCTCCAATCATATCCACAGAAGCCAGTGGTTCCATCAGATATGTCAAGGTGTCTTTGTGACTTCCCTCACGTATTTCCTTCTTGCATGTTCACTCATTTTTGAGAACTGCCTATTCCTGACAGATTTTCCAAACTGCAGATTCCCACAGGCTACTATTTCTGTTTGATTCATGAAAAAGGAATTCAAAACATGTTTAGTGAATTGAAAATGTTCATGCATCCACCCCCTGATTTCTCTAAAGAAAACAGCCTGTTAAACTATATAAAATGACTATTTA
Organism: Thalassophryne amazonica; assembly: GCF_902500255.1. Lineage (NCBI taxonomy): Eukaryota > Metazoa > Chordata > Actinopteri > Batrachoidiformes > Batrachoididae > Thalassophryne > Thalassophryne amazonica. Next base: position 96,133,191 of record NC_047113.1, on the reverse strand, counting down.
ATGGCTAATGCCATATTTTTGTTAATCCACTTAAATTAAAGTAAGTTAATTACACTGCATGTGCATCTTGATTGTTTGATTTTGACTCCGTTGTTATGGTTTATAAAGGTAAAATTACAAACTGTATCACTGTCCAAAATACTTATGTACTTGATTTTAGGGGACATACTGCAATCTATCTGATAAATATAATGTCAGCCACAGCAGGTCCAACCAGCGCAAGAGTTTCACTGGTATGGATTTTTTTGGTCACCAGGCTAAGCGGTTACTGAACTTGTTTTCAGTGCGGAAGGTTCCCAGTTCAAACCCCACCCCTGCCACATTTCTCCATATAATATAAGTTACATATAAGTTGTGTGAGGAAGGGCATCTGGTGTGAAATGTGGGCCAATTCAATATGCAGATCCAACTCAGATTTGCCTGATGACCCTGAGTAGCAAACAAGGGAGCAGCTGAAGCGACAACGTTTATCAGGGAGCAAAAATAATCATGATGCTAATATATCCATAAAAATGGTGATGATTCCTAAGATTCATTCATTCATCTTCTACCGCTTAGTCCAGTTAAGGGTCGTGGGGGGCTGGAGCCTATCCCAGCAGTCATAGAGCGCGAGGCAGGGTACACCCAGGACAGGACGCTAGTCTGTCCCAGGGCAACAAACAGACAAACAAGCACAGACACACCCACACACACCTAAGGACAATTTAAAGACTCCAATCTACCTAACCCTGGTTCCTAAGAGTTCTTTGTCAAATCCATCCAACCATCCATTTTCTACACACATATTCCAATTAGGGGGGGCTGGGGCCTATCCCAGCAGGCATTGGGCATGAGGCAGGGTACACATAGACAAGACACCAGTCTGTCACAAGTCCACATATAGACAGAATAGCCTTTATTCACCAAGTGGCCAAAAAATACATGGATTTTTACTTTGGTTTAAGCTTCACTTTCTCTGTACGGCATGGAAAAAAAATGTAGAATAAACACTGAATAATTCACAGTAACAAAATGTGCAAATTAAATGTGCAAGAAAAATGAAATAAAATGTGCAATAAGAGAATAAAAATGTGTGAAACATAAACTGATTGAAGTTAAGCTATACATGAGGTATATGAATTAGTGAATTTTTTGGCAGGTTAAATTGTTGATCAGTGTGATGGCCTGTGGAAAGAAACTGTTTGTGTCTCTCGTCATTTTGATGTACAGAACACTGTAACGTCGACCAGAGGGGGAGAGTTTAAACAGTGTGTGTCCAGGGTATGAGGGATCTTGCCCAGATGTTACCAACTTGCTCCCTGGACCAGTATAAGTCCTGGATGGAGAGCAGGCTGGCTCCAGTGATTTTTTTTTTTTCTGACAAACATTCACACCTGCAGTCACTTCAGTAATTCACAGAACCTGCATGTCTGTGGAATTTGGAGCCAGAGCACCTGGAGGGAACCCAAGCAAACATGGGGGGAACATCCAAACTACAGACAGAAAGACCCAGGCGGGAAGCAATCCCATAACCTTCTTGCTGTAAGGCAACATTGCTACCACTAAGCCACTGTGCTGTCCTTGTCGAAAAATAAATGTAGTTGATGTTTCATGTTTTACCATTCCTGTTTAAAGTGCTGCTGACACTCTGATATCACTGTAAAAATGACTGTACAAATTACTGGAAAAACTGTGAAATGGTAACAGTGACAGACCATAAAATGCAAAATAGAATATCACTGTTGTAGAAATATTGAATTACCCTAAATCGAGAAATGGCACACAGCTTTATAATTACTACAACCCCAATTCCAATGAAGTTGGGACATTGTGTGAAATGTAAATAAAAATGGAATACAATGATTTGCAAATCCTCTTCAACTTATATTCAATTGAATACACCACAAAGACAAGATATTTAATGTTCAAACTAATAAACTTTATTGTTTTTGTGCAGATATTTATTCATTTTGAAATTGATGCCTGCAACACGTTTCAAAAAAGCTGGGACAATGACATGTTTACCACTGTGTTACATCATCTTTCCTTCTAACAACACTCAAGAAGCGTTTGGGAACTGAGGACACTGAGGACATTTGTGAGTGTCATGATTGGATATAAAGGGTATAAAAAGTGCATCCCCAAAAGGCTCAGCCATTCACAAGCAAAGATGGGTTGAGGATCACCACTTTGTGAACAACTGTGTGAAAAAATAGTCCAACAGTTTAAGAACAATGTTTCTCAATGTTCAATTGCAAGGAATTTAGGGATTCCACCATACACAGTCCATAATATAATCATAAGATTCAGAGAATCTGGAGAACTTTCTACACATAAGCGGCAAGGCCGAAAACCAACATTGAATGCCCGTGACATTCGATCCCTCAGGCGGCACTGCATTAAAAACCGGCATCATTGTGTAAAGGATCTTACCATGTGGGCTCAGGAACACTTCAGAAAACCATTGTCAGTTAACATAGTTTGTCGCTACATCTACATTGCAAGTTAAAACTCTACCATGCAAAGCGAAAGCCACACATCAACAACATCCAGAAACCCTGCCGCCTTCTCTGGGCCCGAGCTCATTTCAAATGGACAGACGCAAAGTGGAAAGTGTGCTGTGGTCTGATGAGTCCACATTTCAAATTGTTTTTGGAAATCATTGCCGCCGTGTCCTCCGGGCCAAAGAGGATAAAGACCATCCAGATTATTACCAGCGCTAAGTTCAAAAGCCAGCATCTGTGATGGCGCCATCAATACTGAAAGGTACATCCAGGTTTTGGAGCAACACATGCTGCTATCCAAGCAATGTCTTTTTCAGGGATGTCCCTGCTTATTTCAGCAAGACAATGCCAAGACACATTCTGCACGTGTTACAACAGCGTGGCTTCGTAGTAAGAGAGTGTGGGTACTAGACTGGCCTACCTGCAGGCCAGACCTGTCGCCCATTGAAAAGGTGTGGGTTATGAAGTGCAAAATATGACAGCAGAGACCCTGGACTGTTGAACAAGTGAAGTCATACATCAAGCAAGAATGGGAAAGAATTCCACCTACAAAGCTTCAACAACTAGTGTCCTCAGTTCCCAAACGCTTATTGAGTGTTGTTAGAAGGAAAGGTGATGTAACATAGTGGTAAACATACAACTGTAGCAGCTTCTTTGAAATCTGTTGCAGGAAACCATTTCAAAATGAGCAAATATTTGCACAAAAACAATAAAGTTTATCAGTTTGAACATTAAATATCTTGTCTTTGTGGTGTACTGAAGATAGGTTGAAGAGGATTTGGAAATCATCCATCCATTCATCCATTTTCTTCCGCTTCATCTGAGGTCAGGTCGCCGGGGCAGCAGCTCAAGCAAAGCTGCCCAGACCTCCCGATCCACATACACACCTTCCCCAGCTCTTCGGGGGGAACCCCTAGGTGTTCTCAAGCCAGCTGCGAGATGTAGTCCCTCCAGCATGTCCTGGGTCTTCCCCAGGGCCTCCTCCCGATGGGACATGTCCGGAACACCTCTCCAGCGAGGCGTCCAGGGGGCATCAGCTGGCTCCTTTCAACATGGAGGAGCAGCGACTCGACTCCGAGCTCCTCCCGAGTGACCGAGCTCCTCACCCTATCTCTAAAGGAGTGCCCGGCCACCCTGCAGAGGAAACTCATCTCGGCCGCTTGTACTCATGATCTTGTTCTTCTGGTCATGAGCCAAATCTCATGACCATAGGTGAGGGTCGGAACGTAGATAGATCGGTAAATCAAGAGCTTTGCCCCCCCGCTCAGGTCTCTCTTCACGACGGTCTGATACAGCGACCACATCACTGCAGATGCTGCACCGATCTGTCTGTCGATCTCACGCTCCATCCGTCACTCTCTCATGAACAAGACCCCGAGATACTTAACCTCCTCCACTTGAGGCAAGGACACTCCACCGACCTGAAGAGGGCAAAACATCTTTTTCCGGTCGAGAACCATGGCCTCGGATTTGGAGGTGCTGATTTTCAACCCGGACACTTAACACTCGGCTGCAAACCACTCCAGTGCACGTTGAAGGTCCTGATTTGACGAAGCAAACAGAACCACATTGTCCGCAAACAGAAGAGAGAAGATTCTGTGGTTCCCAAACCGGAGCTCCTCTACACACTGACTGCGCCTAGAAATTCTGTCCATAAAGGTATAATGAACAAAACCGGTGACAAAGGGTAGCCCTGGCGGAGGCCGACGTGCACTGGAAACAGGCTTCACAGTACCGTCAATGCGAACCAAGCTCCTGCTGCGGTTGTACAGGGACCGGATAGCCCTTAATAAAGGACCCCGGACCCCATACTCCCGGAGCACCCCCCGCAGGGCGCCTCGAGGGACACAGTCGAATGCCTTCTCCAGATTCACAAAACACATGTGGACTGGTTGGGCAAACTCCCATGAACCCTTAAGCACCCGATGGAGGGTGTAGAGCTGGTCCAGTGTGCTGCAACCAGGAAGAAAACCACACTGCTCCTCCTGAATCCGAGGTTTGACTATCGGTCAAATTCTCCTCTCCATTACTCTGGAATAGACCTTACCGGGGAGGTTGAGGAGTGTGATCCCCCTGTAGTTGGAACACACCCTCCAGTCCCCCTTCTTAAACAGAGGTACCACCAGCCCGGTCTGCCAATCCAGAGGCACTGTCCCCGATCGTCATGCGATGTTGCAGAGACGTGTCAACCAAGACAGTCCCACAACATCCAGAGACTTAAGGTACTCCGGACGGATTTCATCCACCCCAGGAGCCTTGCCACCAATGAGCTTTCTGACCACCTCGGTGACTTCGGCCTGGGTGATGGATGAGTCCGCCTCTGAGTCCCCAATCTCTACTTCCTCTTCAGAAGATGTGACGATGGGATTGAGGAGATCCTCAAAGTATTTCTTCCACCGACTGACAACATCCCCAGTCAGGGTCAACAGCTCCCCACCCGCACTGTAGACAGTGTTGGTGGAGAGCTGCTTCCACCTCCAGAGGCGTCGGACAGTTTGCCAGAATTTCTTCAAGGCCAACTGATAGTCCTCCTCCATGGCCTCCCCGAACTCCTCCCAGACCCGAGTTTTTGCCTCTGTGACCACATAGGCTGCAGCATGCTTGGCCTGCCGGTACCTGTCAGCTGCCTCCTTAGTCCCACCTGCCAACAAAGACAAGTAGGACTCCTTCTTCAGCTTGGCGGCATCCCTTACGTCCGGTGTCCACCACTAGGTTTGGGGATTGTCACCGCGACAGGCACCAGAGATCCTGTGACCACAGCTACAAGCAGCCGCATTGACAATGGAGGTGGAGAACATGGTCCACTTGGACCCCATGTCACCAACCTCCCTCGGGATCTGGGAGAAGCTCTCCCGGAGGTGGGAGTTAAAGACCTCGCTGACAGAGGGTTCTGCCAGTCGTTTGCAGCAGACCTTCACGATACGTGTGGGCCTGCCAGATCTGACTGGCCTTCTCCCCTCCAAGTGGATCCAACTCAGCACCAGGTGGTGATCAGTCAACAGCTCAGGCCCTCTCTTCACCTGGGTGTTCGAGACACATGACCGAAGGGAGAGGAGCTGGCCAACGAGGAAGAGGAGTTGAAATCAGAGGAGGAAGAGGAGCAGGCCAACAAGGAAGAGGAGTTCAAATCAGAAGAGGAAGAGGAGCAGGCCAACGAGGAAGAGGAGTTCAAATCAGAGGAGGAAGAGAAGCAGGCCAACAAGGGAGAGGAGAAGGTCCAGGAGGAAGAGCAAGACAACCTCGCACCATCATTACGGACGAGATGCGAGCAACAGTCATTGACCATGTCATTGTCCATGGCATGACAATGGCTGAAGTAGGACTAAGAGTCCGTCCAAACCTGAGTAGGTTCACCGTGGCCACCATTATCAGGGCATTCAGACAACACAACAGGTATTGTACTCTATTGCTTTCTTTGTCACAATACATTTTTACAAGCCTGTGAAAGTAGTCTACTGGTTCCAAATCAGTTGTTATTGTAAAACATGTCAATTGACAACACATGTTCCTTTCTTTAGAGTTGAAAGAATGCCACATAGAGGTGGGAGGGTTGCCATATTTACAGCAGCACGAGAAACCCTCATTGTGGATATGGTTCGTGAGAACAACCTCATCAGACTCCGGGAGATCAGAGACAACGTCATTACCGATAATGTCAACTTTGAGAGCATTGACAATGTCAGCTTGGCCACAATAAACCAAGTTCTCCGGCGCCAAAAGATGTGGATGAAACAGGTCTATAGGGTTCCCTTTGAGCGCAACTCTGTGCGACACAAAGACCTACGTTACGAGTATGTGCAAGTAAGTATACATCCATGTTCACAGTACAGTTAGTGGACATACTGTGTTGCTCAGTGGCCTAAAGTACTTCTGGACAATACTGCGCTACCTGATTGACTGTAGTTCTGAACACCTGTGCACTTTCACATTTTCACAGAGGATATTACAGTTGGACCCGATGGCCAGACCTCATGAGTACCTCTTCCTGGATGAGGCTGGCTTCAACCTGCAGAAACGAAGGCAAAGAAGCCGTAACATCATTGGCCAAAGAGCCATCACTGAGGTTCCTGGCCAATGGGGGGGGGTAATATTACTCTTTGTGCAGCCATGAGTTTGGAGGGGCTTGTCCACCGGCATGCTGTCCTTGGGTCTTACAACACCCAACGTCTCCTCACCTTCCTAGAGGAGCTAAGAGACATCCTCCTGGACCGCCACCAACACCATCTTGTGCCCGCACATCCCATTTATGTGATTATTTGGGACAATGTCAGCTTCCACAGAACAAACCAAATCAGAGAGTGGTTCACCACCAACAGTAACCAGTTTTTAAACATCTGTCTGTCACCCTACTCCCCTTTCCTGAACCCTATAGAGGAGTTCTTCTCATCGTGGAGATGGAAGGTTTATGACAGACAGCCATACACTAGAGAGAACCTCCTAAGGGCAAAGGAGCTGGCCTGTGTTGACATCCCAGTGGAGGCCTTCCAAGGATGGATTCGCCATTCCAGGGCATTTTTCCCGCGGTGCCTGGCAAGAGAGAATATAGCCTGCGATGTGGATGAGGTGAATGTGGCCCGATGCAGCTCAGCGACATGATGCCGCACAGTGATTGTGGTGTGTGTGTGGTGTGAATAAATAAAACAACTTCACACCCTGAACATGTTTTCAAGGGTACTGTTGTGTGCAATAGATTCTGTTTTTGCATTGAGTTGTGTTACAGTAGTGTACATGCAGTATTTTCTATAGATTTATACTCTTCATATGAAACTCACAAATCTAAATGTCTAATCCTCTACAGAGATTTAAGAAGATCCGTTACTGTAAAGTTTCTAGAAATATGCATTGGCAGTTATGAAACAAAGAACCTTCTCACAAATTGAGCATTGTGTTTTCAATTGTTTTGCTGTAGTGTGTAATGATGTGTATAGTGTTTACATTTTTGAAAGCTTCGAGCTGCTCTTTTGGTGTGAAAGTTTGAGTTTTGAAGTGCGAAGGTGTGGTTGTGTTTGTGTAGCTTTAGAAAAGGGTGTTGTTTTTAGACATTGGGGGACATGGAGGAAATGTTTATGAAATGTGTTTTAGCATTTGAGAAAAACTGTAAAGGAATTTTTTTTTTTGAGCATTTCTCCTTTGTCTGCAGAGGATAGGGATGCTTTTCGTAGAAGCAGCTCTCTTCTGTTTGCAGAGGGTATAATTGTACATCTGTTACAAAACGTTTAACAGGTAGATGCTGAACTGATTTTAAATTTTAGAAATGCTTGTCACTGTTAAGCTTTGTTTATCCGTCTAAAAGTTATCGGACAAAAGTTAATCAGAAGATAACTGGTCCGATAATGGTTTTTAACGTTATCTAAAAAGATAATCCGATAATGAAAACATTATCTTCGATAATTATCTGTTATCGGATTATCGGAACTGTGCCCACCACTGACCACCACTCATATCTTCATAGTGGAGTAGAGCAGAGAACGCTTTTCTTTCACCAAAACAGATCAGATCTTGGCTTCTCAGATGTACCTTCTGGCAATTTGTAGCTAAATTCCTCCTCTATATCACTTCACCATGAAGCTGTATAACTGTATAAAGATTGCACTCTTTGGCATGAATGCCAGGCATCATGTTTGAAGGAAACCAGGAACCATTTTTGTGTGTTTGCTTTATTCTTTTAGTGTCTTCTTTGCTACTCGTCTCAGTCGGAATTCTGCACCTATGGATGTACAACTCGTGAAACTGTGTATTTATTTATTTTTAATGTTTTGGAACTACTTAACATCAGCAGATCCATTCTGCTATGGCTCCATTGTTTACAGTTGGGAGCAGCTGTTAGCAGTGTGCAACATGAAGGTATTCCCCATGGAAAGATTGGTGATTCCCGTGGAATTCAGGAGAAGGGGAAGGGGATGCAGAGCTGGAATGAAGCATATATAGTGTTTGTTATTATGGTGAATGTGAGATCTCTTCCCAATAAGATGGAAGAGCTAACGGTGCTAACCAGGCTGCAGGGGGAGTACCAGGAGTGTAGCTTCATGTGCTTTACAGAGGCCTTGTTGACTCAGAATCAGAATCAAAATCATTGCCAAGTAAGGTCTCACATACAAGGAATTTGATCTGGTGTCATTGGTGCATAAATGACAATAAAAAGAAAATAATTGTGTAAGAAGTAATAGGTGCATAAACAACAATAAAAAGAAATGGAAAAAAAAACTTCTGTAAGAAGTAAAGGACTCAAATAGTTAAGTTTATTGTCAAATAGGTAGGATGAACTTACAGCGGACAGTAAACCACAAGACAGCCTTCAGAGGAAAGGAGGGGGCATAGTTATGTTTGTGAACAAAAGATGGAGCAACCCGGGGCACATCACGGTAAAGGAGCACTACTGCAGCAGAGATATTACACTGCTAGCAGCTCGCCTTCAGCCATATTACATCCCAAGGGAATTCCCGCATGTTATTTCAATAAGTGTGCACATCCTGCTGTCGCTGATGCTACTGCACCCTGTGAGCGCCTGCACACTGTAGTATCTACCTTCACTCAGTATGTGAAATGCCACACCAAAGACAACAGAACTTTGGATTTAATGTATGTAAACATCAAGGATGCATATAGCTCATCAACCCCCCCCCCCCCCCGCCATTCAGATCACAACCTGGTCTGTCTGTCCCCTGCTTACATACTTACGTCTTCTGTCCAAAAAGTAACGGACCTTTCTATTTTTTCAAAAACTATATGGATTTGAATCGTGTGATTGCATCAGCCAAGCTTGAACCTTCGTGCGCATGCGTGAGTTTTTTCACGCCTGTCGGTTGCGTCATTCGCCTGTGGGCAGGCTTTGAGTGAGCACTGGTCCACCCCCCTCATCGGATTTTTATTATCAGTGAAATGGCTGAGAGACTGCCGCTTTGCTCCATGAAAATTTTTTCAGAAACTGTTAGAGAAAACCAGTTGGAAACCATTAGAAAGATTCAGATGGATTTCGGTGAAGATTCTGTCGGCGTCACACGGATTAAGGAGTGTTAAAACCTTTTTAAAGATGGCACACAGCAGTGGAGGGCGCGCGGCGCACCAAGCGGCCATCGACAGGCTGGAACGACCAGATCATTTCTAAACTGAACGCTGTGTTGATCCGGGACATCGTGTGACTACCACAGAAATGGCAAGAGAGCTGGACATAGCACTTTTGCGGCACATTCCACTGTTACAGGAGATTTTGTAATGAAAGAGTAGCAGAGGATTTCGCGCATCGGCACGGAGCCGCTCATTGCACGCAACAAAAAAAAAAAACACCTCCGTGTTGGAAGTCTCACAGGACATGTTGTGGCATGTCCAGCTTGTCAGGAAAGATGACTTTAAGCTTGCTTTCAGCTTGTTTTCATCTTGGAATATAATACGTGCCATGGAATTAATATACATGCTGTTGGATTAAACTGCACAGTGTTTGATACCTTCCAGGAGTAAGTAAGGTCATACCGGACTTTTCCATTGCAAATGGGGAGGCCCACGGAATGAACTCGGTGGTGAAGAGGATGGAATATGTCTAAGAATGATTTTAACATGACAAGTATGATCAAATGAAGTATTAATGTATTAAAATTAAGAGTTGATTAGAAAAAGTATTAGAAAAAGTATGTTACAAATAAGTGAAATGAATGATTATATGAGCTGTTTTTCATAAAGAGTGCAGAGTCAGAGAAAAAGAGGAAGTGAAGAAGATGTCGCAAACAGGGCAAGAAAAATTGATGTTAAACAACTGATCAAATGATTAAAATGTTAGTAAAATATGAAATGAATAATAAGGAATGAAAATGTTTGTATATGATCATATGAATTGTTTTTATGTGAAAGAGAGTTGTAATGAAATGATTGAATATGATTGATGTGATTTTGAAGAAATGATTTAAAAGAATGAATTCTCAGAAAAGCTGAAGTGTTAACAGAAAAGAGGAACTTGAGAAATAAGTTACTGGCAAGGGCTGCGGAGATTTCCAGTAAGCAGAAGGAGAAGGGAGGAGGTTTTGAGTCAACAAAATCCCCATGGTAACCAAGATCATCTGAGGACGACTGGAGTCAAGAACATATATAAACTGTGAAACACCAGAAAACGGGGTTAACGGAATAAATTCTTATGTGGATTAACTTCCTGAAGGACTACAACATCACACAAGGATCGTGGTCAGCTAACGATTAATAGTTGATGAAGAGGAAATCAAGTTCATCGAGCTGGGGACCCTAACCTCAAAAACCTCCTTCCCTCACTCCTAGAAAAAATTGTTAAGAAGTCAATCCAGTCCCAGTCAAAGTAAGATCAGTCAGAATTATTGAATTAAAAACAAAAATCTCTGCCAATCATTATTTTAATTATACTTGAATTACTGTTGTGAAATTATCACCATATAACCTATTTTGATTATGTTATTGGCACTCGCAAAACCTGCAATAAATTTCCAAGCATGCATTTAAAGTGTTAAGGCTCGGACATTGGATTATTGATGCTTCTTAAGGTGTAAAAGTTAAAGTTTATTGGGTGTACAACATCAAAAAGGCTCAAAAAGGTTAGTCTGTTTTTTTTTAATGAAAATAACACATCCTGGGGACTCGCTGTACAAGTCACTAAATTCAAAATCTAGCAACATTCCAAGAGCCCTGATCCATAAGAGGAGAGCTGCCATTAACGGGCGTGGCCGGTTCGTATCCTGGTTCCTGAGAAGGCTATTCGACCGGGGTGCGAGATCAGCTTCAGCAGGGTGGACGTCCGGATGGAGGCAGTGAGCAGCTAGATGAATCTCCTTGCCACCAGCTTGAACAGCCTTTGTGCAGCCCTGCCGGGTAATACCTGTGGAGACACGAAGGTCGGACCCCAGAGACGGAGAGCTGGTTTTGTACACAAACACACTTATCGGAGGGTGAGTGTGTGCCGTGTATCTAAAAAAGCGGGATCTGACACGTGGCGCCCGAACAGGGACCTGACAAAGTGTAGTCGGGTCCTAGGAAGAATCCTGGCCAAAGGAGAGTCTTTGCCATTGGGTAGGTGGGAAGCCCCTGAGTGGATCACCAAAGGAGACAGTGTTGTGGAGAGTGTCGGCTGATGGCCTGTATAGGTCCAGTAATGGCTTGAAACATATCTGTCCTCCAGAGGTGTGAAAAATTGGAGGCGACCACCAGAAGGATGAAGTAAAGACAACAGGAGTAAGTATCCCAGGGAGCTGGGATCAAGGACGAGAAGCAGACGTGTCACTGCTGGATCGTCTGGACTGGGACGAGAAGCAGACGGGGATAGCCTGCTGGATTGTCACGAAACAACGAGGAAGGGAAGCAGGCGAGGGAGCCTGCTGGATCGGATCATCAAGAAAGCAGGCATGAGAGTATACCGTGCAAAATGGTGATCTACAAGAGAGAATAGGATCATCAACCCGTGAGGTTCCTGAGGGGAGAAGCGGGAGAAGGAGCAGCTGATTTGGAGTTAACCTGGAATTAGCACTGAATAGCCAAGTAGTCTGTCACTTATCCCTGACTCGAATCGCTAAGAGAGGCTTTAAGGGGCAGATGACTCGAGACGACAAGGACCATAGCTGAAGTCAAGGAGACGACAGTGGTGGAATCGACAATCTTAGCAATCGAGAGAATAAAGGGAGGACAATCATTACAAAACAGTAAGGTTAGTATTAAGAATAAGCAGTGAAAATATGGCTGAAGGAGAGCCAGGACCCGTAGCAAACCCTGAATCTGAACATGAAGGGACAAAAGAAGTGGATTTTCGGCCACACAGAGTGGTATTGTATGGACGAGGATATGATACTTGGGCAGAAACAGTTCAAAAATATGTCATAGATCAAAGTGTGGAAACTGATGAAGAATGTTTCAAACAAGATATGGCAGGAACTATACACACATTAGGGATATATTATCCAGGTAAGCATAAGGAGGGGCAGATCCTGGCCATTTTGGGGAGCCCACCAGTCCCAAAGGACAAAATGGGGACCAGAGAGTGGCTTGAATGGTGGTCCAAACTTCTCGGAGAAGAGTGGAAAAGAGGACAAATCACTACCTTAATAAGCCCTGAGAAAAGTTATGACTCCGTAGTAAAAATGACAGCTGGGTTGTTGGGAGTAGAGACGGTCCTGGTTGATGTTAAAGCAAAATCAGCGTCCGTATATGCTGAGTTTAAGTCCATAGCAGAACGGCTTAAAGGGTTAGGAAGAATGCTCAAGGAGCAATATCCTATAATGGAAGATATGAGTGGAAGTCAGATCCTCGATAATGAAGACGAAGGCTAGATAGACTCCCAGGCCGAATCGGAACAAAGTGATGAGGAACACAAACCAGAGGGAAGTGAAGATGAATTGATATCCCCAGGAGGTCCTAATCCTGGGGGAAATGGTCAAGAATATAAAAGCCCGGACCAACTCCACACAAGCTTTGACCCAGAGTGGCCAAATTTGCCCTTAGGAAGTGTGAGAGGAACAACCTCAACAGTTAAAAAACAGACAGAACGCCTGGTTGAGCAGGATAAAAGACGAAGAAGTCTTCAGGGAGTGTCTGGACAGATATTCCATCAATTGCCGGAATGTGGGCCCAGAAGCTTGGGACAGCTTAAAGCTGAAGAATGTGTTGCCGGACCGAGTTACCATATTAAAGAGGAAGGGCGTTCGCAGGAGATCTTTAGAAAATCTAAAGCAAAAACCCACCATGTATACATTGAATCTGACTACATGGAGGACTTGGACCCTATGCCCGAAGGAATTAAAAAAATGGTGGCCCAAGATGGAAGACGGGCATATCATTATTTTGGCAGTCCTTAGGATATAGATGGAGATAGTCTCATCGTCTTCACAAATCCCAGACTGAAGATTGCCAACCGAAAATTCCGAGCAAAGCTCAAGGAGCGGGCAGGCAGAGAATACCAAGAAGAGCTTAAGAACATAAAGGGGAGAGGTCTGGACGGAAGATCGATGGTGATAACAAGCGCACTATGAATGGCTTATCATGCACTCATACATGTGCCCTTTGAAAGCTACCCAGGGAGAGAAAATTCAATTGAATACATGGAGGAGATGCTGAAAACTCTGGGAACAGCTATTGATTTGGCCAAAGAACGCCAGCATCGGCGGGTAGTGATATGTGTGGACGGATTACGATCTGCACATATGACATGGGAAGAGGCAGAAAAGGTTGCCATGGCAGCCGTGAACCTACACATGCATACCCCAGGAGTATGGGGATCAATGAGAGAAATTGTGGTGGTCACTAGCAATGAGCAGGAGCAAGATTGAGTGAGAAGGGCACTTGAAGCGGTGAACCTAGGACCAAATAAAGCAGGTCCAAGGAATGGTGCAGTTGGAGCTAGTGGAGTGGCAACTAGTCCCCCGCTAGTGATGCAGTCCATCCCCACGGCGATAAGTGATAAAAGATCAGTACATGCTGTGGGAGTGCAGCGATTAAGGATTAAAACCCCACGACCAACACTAAAACAAGTTGCAAGTGGGCTCCAGACTATCATACACCCCACAAGCTCCCAATCTCAGATGAGAGAGCCTTTCCATGCTCCTCCACCGGATAATGGAGAAGAGGATCCTATACTCATTCCTCTACCTGTCGGAAACACCGAAGCAACCGGGTCACCCCGAAGGTCAGAACAAAACAGGGACCCACAACAACAAGACCCACGTCCTTCCCGTGAATCTGATATGGATGAGGACCAAGAAAGAGAGTCTGAAGAGGAGATCAATCCACAAGACTCGGAAGAGGATGAACCGCTATCTGTGGTAGGGGAAAGAGAAGTCTCACGCCCAGAACTACGAACTGGACGCTACAAAGGACGAAAGAAAGAAGTTGGGGTGTATAATGTGCATGTAGCATCAGAGAGAATTGCAAGAGATGTCAGGGTCAACCCAGTGGAGACCCGAGATAAGCAACAAACCTATGCTCCAGAAGTTGGACAAACTGGGTATGACATCCCAGAAGAGTGGATTGAGCGACAAGATGAAAAGAAAACTCTTGAGGTAACAGCTACTGTTGGAGAGTGGGCTAATATACTAATGTGGCCCTTCTATCCTACACTGACTGCCTGTAAAGAGTTAACAAATAACTTCAGAGTCACCTATTTAGGCATTGCCCATGATGTGATGTTGAGAAAATTAAAAACAGCAGCTTTACGCTGGTCACGGCAAGTGTTGAGAGAAATTAATGAAGAAAATCTGGATGATGAAGGAGAAACAATTCCACCATCGTCAGGATTACAAGCAAGCCTCCCAAATCAGGACTTTCCTGCTGGATCTAGAGAGCAAAGTCTGCCAGCAATTCAAGCTGAAATTCAAGCAGACGGCAGGGAATTCCGTGAATTCAAGAAATTAAAGATGCTGGTGAGAGAGAAAGAACCAAATGAGGACCTAAAGGACTATTTGAAAGAAGTGTGGCCCCTTATTGACAGAGCTTCTAACAGCGAAGAGGGTAAATCTATGTGGCTGGCCCAAGTTACCAGTCAACCCATCAGTCGGGGTGAACCAGCACAAAACCATCATGCCAGGTTAGTGTTGCAAGATCCCAATGATGAAGATTCCCATATTGCTCGAGCTAAAGCTGGACTAGACAAAGGTCAAACATTAGTTCAAGTTTGGCATGGGCTAAAACAGATGATTTTGCCACAACGCTATGTTAGGGCACTGAGAGAGGTCACTAAGGGAAGAAGAGGGGAGATAACCTTTGTGAAAATGCCCATAGATGGCACTACAGTCCCACAAATGGACGCGGTGGTGAAGAGCTGGGATCTGGAGCAGCAGTTCTATGAGGAAAAGAGGAAGAAGGAGAGCACACCGAGATCAGGACAAAAACCGGTGGGAGTGGAGAAAAGAAATTCAGTGCCAAAAGCACCACCTCCTCAGCCGCATCAAACGCCACAGAGGAATAATCAAAGGCCTCCAGCTGGACAATGGAGCTCTTGGCCGAGAGGTCCACCACCTCCACCACCACAATTGCGACCTACACCTGCACCTCATAGTGGTGGCTATCTCCCTAAAGAGAAGAACGACAAATTAACTCCAGAACAAAGGAAAGCCCTCCAGGAAGTCCGCCAAGCCTCAGTGGCGGCTGGAGGGCAGAAGAAGTAATGGCTTTGGAGGCGCGGGTCACGCTAGACCATGCCTACTGGGAGGGGGACAATATCTACACTGATGTGGATGGAGAACCGTACCTGGTGTACACGGGAGCAGAGGTGTCCATGACCCGCAGAAGCCTCGAGACCAAGGGATACCTACTGATCCAGTATGCAAATGCAGCAACAAAGAAAAGACCATTTGGAATATGGAAAGGGGTAGTTTGGATAAAAGGCCCCTTTAATTTGATAACAGTCAAGGATTTGAGAGAATTGCATCGGCCCAAAAGGCTTCGAAATCTGATAAGACGACGAGTGAAAAAAATTACAGGCAAGAGTTGTACGAAAGGATATGACTCCAATTGGAAAGAGTCCGGTAAGCTGGTACAAAGACGTGAATGTACCGGCTGTCACAGAAGAAAAGATTGAAGAAAGTGATTTCTCTGAAGCAGGGAATGAAAAATTGAGGGAAATTATCTCCGAAGCTAAAGTAGCACGATTTAAAAATGATTGTGGAGATTTGGGGGCTAAATACATTCATGTCATCGAAGGAGGAGTACATCCACCGGTGCGACAATATCCCTTGAACCCTGGAGCGGTTGAGGAAATGGATAAAATAGTAAAAGAATTGTAAGCTTTGGGGATCATTCGAGTGGAATTGAATCTGACCACTAACAGCCCCATCCAAGCAGTAAAAAGCCAGAGTCCGCAGGAGGAGGCTGGAGACCAGTAATCAACTTCAAGGCTCTCAATCGACGAACAATAGCCAATAGAGCAAGTTTGATAAATCCCCAAGGAGCACTGAAAACGCTCCAAATTAAGAGATACAAATCATGCATTGATCTGGCAAATGGATTCTTTTCCCTGCGATTAGCAAAACAGTCACAAGGGAAAACAGCATTCATACATAAAGGGAAAAGTTATGTGTGGCAACGACTCCCACAGGGATACAGAAATTCACCAAATGTGTTCCAAGCAGCAGTAATGGAAATATTAAAAGATCTGGGAGTAACAGTCTACATCGATGATGTGTTTATCGCAGATGATGATGAAAATGAACACCTAATGCAGCTGCAAAAGGTGATACAGAAGCTCTCAGAAGCTGGATTAAAACTCAACCTGAAGAAATGTCAGTTTGGACAATTCAAGGTTAACTATTTGGGATTCCAGGTATCATCAGACCTGGGACTCTCAGAAGTATACCGAGAAAAATTGAGTCAGATTAAACCACCGCAATCTGAGAATGACCTACAGAAAATATTGGGATTGTGTAACTATGTGAGAGATCACGTTCCACACTGTCAGAGATACGCAAAGCCCCTTTATGCTCGTCTCAAGAAGAAACCTAATGGACAAGAGCAAAAGCAATGGATTTGGACAGCTGCAGATCAGGATTGCTTGGAAAAGCTAAAGAAAGCCATTCAAGACGCAGTTAGGCTGGAGCCACGTAGTCTGACTACTCGTCTGTTAGCCGAAATAAGCTGTGAAGAAGAGGATTCGGTGGTAAAAGTGAGCAACGAAGGAGGGGGTATGGTAACTTTGTGGAGCTATACTCTGTCTTCAATTGAGAGAAAATATCCACCGGAAGAAAAAGAACTGGCAGTCCTGGCTAGATATTGGAGTGCGTTAAAAGAACTTGCACAAGGTCAGGGAATAAAAGTTATCACTCAAAGCCAAGTCCACCGGTTCCTAAGAAAAGGAACTATTGAGAGTACTAAAGCCACAAATGCCAGATGGGGAAGGTGGGAGGACATCCTGCTAAGACCCTGAGCTGGAAATTGGGCCAAAACAGTCGGCGACAAAAACGTTGCCGAAGGAGAGGCAACTTCCAATGGAGCCATACGACTGGACTATGTACCCTGATGGGTCAAAGAAGGGTACAGACAATATAGCTTATTGGGGTTATATTCTGAAGTATCAAGATGAGAAATATTGTCAAAAAGGTCAAACGCCAGGGAGTGCCCAAGCCGGAGAAGTTACAGCAATACTGGAAGGACTCTTGGAGTTAAACAAGAGGAGAGTAAAAAGGGCTAAAGTGATTACAGACAGTCATTACTGTGCACAAGCCCTGAAAGAGGACTTATCCATTTGGGAAGAAAATGGATTCGAGGGAGCTAAGGGGAAGCCTGTAGCTCATATGGATTTGTGGAGGAAAATAGCCGAGTTGAGGCTAACAATGAACTTAGATGTGGTACATCAGAAGGCCCATGTAAAAGAAGGAGCACATTGGAGCGGGAACGAAGAAGTGGACCGCTATGTGTAGCTGAGAAAAGTTGTCGTTGTCGGGATCGAGAAGTGGGAACAAGAGTCCGTGAAAGAGGTGGTGCTGGCCGTACATGAAGCGCTTGGCCATGCAGGCACCATTCCCACACGGAAGGAGCTGGAGAAGCTGCAACTTTGGATTCCGAGAAACCAAGTCTGCCAAGTCCTCAAAGACTGTGAAGTATGTGGTCGATACAATGCAGGACAACGAGGACAAAGGGTGGATGATTTCACCATAAAGAAGCCCACCCCTTCGCAAGAACTGAACCAATGCCCATTTTCGACACCGGAAGTGGGGCGGAGTCAGACTAAAAGGGACAGAGAACCAGAACCAAAGATCCCATTTAAGGTTGGGCAGAAGGTGTGGGTGAGAGCTCGAGATCACCTAACCAACACTGCTGTTAAACCTAAGTATGAGACCACAGATACAGTAGTGAAGACACTGGACAGCAACACAGTAGAGTTGAAGAAGAAGGGAATCCAAGGAGTGGAGCAGCTGAAGCCAACTCCTAACTAGACGAAATCAGGAGCTAAACATGGCCAAAAACACCCAAGATCTTCCACCCTTTGTCAGAATGGCCACTGTCAATGGGGTGGTTGCCTTAAGAAGAACAAAAGATGGCCTCTGGGCAGGCAGAGCCCTGAGGAAACTATATCATGCAAAGAAAGGATTTTTATCCAGTGAAAAGGAGATATTACAATGGAAAAAAGTTGAGAATCACTGTGTGATTTGCTGTGAAGACGTACCGCTGACGGTCCAATGGTCGGGACCTGGGGTTAGAAAACCCCCAATTCCAAGTGGGGCAAAACATGAGTTCAAGCAAATACTTCACAAGCCGGTGAAGGTTTTGGATGCACTTGTATGTGGGTTATGCCGACTAGCCCAGTTGCCAAGAATGGTCTTTTACACCCAGTGGGATATACGTGGAGACAATGTGGATATGCAGGTGTGTTCATGCTATTGGAATGGACATGCGATCGAGTATTGCCTGGTGTGTAAAGCAAGAACTCATATGGGAAGACTACTGCATGTGGCAAGAGCAGAAGGATGGCAAGTGAGAAGGTTTTTGGACCCCCTGAGGACCTTTCACACCGATGAAGCCTGTCGGGCTAATCCTGCAGCAACAGTTGCTCTCGATCAAGCTGAAGGGAATCAAGGCAGCGGTGACGTGAGTCCAACGGCACCAAGTGTCTATTTGATGTTAGAAACAACTAGAGCAGGAGGAAGTGACCAAGCTGCAGGAGGTGGTGAGCGAAAGCCGTCTTTGTTGCATGAAGCTATACATCAAAGTTGGTCCCATGGTCCAGAGTATGGGCAAACTTATGACCCTCCAATAGATACAGTGCAATTTCCACTGGTGTTCAGAGTGTATAGAGATCCGGAGCGACCCGGATATACAGAAATGATGGGAGGACTGATAGATGATCAACAGCAAAAAGCCCAAGAAGAAGGATGGATTGGCCCTTGGGAATTGACAACTTGGGCCAAATTGATAGAAGAAGTTCTAAAGAACCCAGAAATTCCACTGGAAGATGCAGAAGAGGTGCCACAAGAAAAAGGGGGCAGAGAAACCCTCATGTATTATTTTACCACTGGATTAGACGCCTGGGGAAATAAAGCAGCAAAACCGAAGAAGAAGTCAGCCGAGTACCACGTGACACCCGAAGAATGGGTGAGAAAGAGGAGGATACAATCTATGGGGGGAGTGGCTAGCAGAGCGGACACTCCTAGTAGGCCGGACCAAACGATTAAGATGCGGCTCACAGTGCTGATGGTGTTGGTCCCTTATGTGGGGATTTACTCTGTCGGAGCACACGTTGACCTCCTGGAGGAACAGCAGCAGTCGTTACACCAACTGACTCAAGGTGAGGAAAAATCAAGAAAGTCTCGGAGTCACTGGATGTTTCCCTCCATTTTCCGCGGGACAAGGAAGAAGTAAAAAGAAGCGGCTGTTTGCAAAATGTCGCAAGGACCAGATGTAAATAGAGTACCCATTATTAATAATCGAGGAAGACTTGGACCCTATATACAATGTGGCCTTGGTGCTGAGAAACTATACTTAAATTGGCCAGAAAAAGATTTTGAGGAAGAAGATTGGGAACTAGCATCTAACGGATATTATGTCTCAAATTATGAATATAAAAGAGATGCCGACTTAACAGAGACAACAGGACAAAAATTACTTGCTGAACAAGTGCTGAGCGAGGAAAGTCTGCGGCGTTGGTACATAAAAGGACGCCGAAGAATACCCCAATCGATTCCAAGATGTCCAGATACCTACCCCTGGATATTAAATGTGGTTTATCTACAACTCAATGGCCTGAGATTCACATTGAGATGGGGGATTAATTACGTTGAGCCACTCCAAGGAGTCTATGTTGAAATATACCTTAACCAGTGCTTGATCTGGACGACAAGCCCCAACATGCGACGTCAATTGAACAGACGACTGCAAGACCCAAGATATCACGTTTTAGATAACCAGACATTAAATTTGAGAGTTATCGATCAACCTCGGGCCTGTGTGAGCTGCCTACCCCCAACCATACCAACAATTTTTGTAAATCGAGACCACCGCCTGAAATGAAGGAGGTGACAGTTGTCACTTGGAAATGGGCGTGGCGAGGACTAGATATTAGACTCCCATGGCCATCTCCCTTGTTAGTCACCCTTCTTCAGCAACGAGCATCAAGCGTCTCTGTTGGGAGCACGAGACAAACAACACCACCTAAGATCATCTATCTCCGAGATGGAAGAACCACGGGAAGACAGCGTGATCACCACGCAACCTCAAAGAACCAACGAAAGACCAAGAGAAGAAGAGTTTGGCATAGAAATGCCACTACTGCAACAACCCCAAAAGCTGGAGCCGCTGCCACCAGTACCAAGTGAATTCTACTACGAAAATGTTGGAAGAAAGCAGCAGCAACAAAGCCAGCCACGAAAGAAAAAGTGCCTCCAATGTTGGAGTTGGATGGCCAGAATTACAGCATTAGTCGGCGTTGCTGTACTTCTAGCTATCCTGTACTACTATGGTAGTACGCCCTGGACCTTAACCCATATCAGGGTCCAGTACGCAACAACTAAAACTTTCCAACAGACATGTTGGGGAGTTGAATCAAGAAACACCTACATGATATGGGACCAGAATTCTACAGAGAAATGGGCAAAGATGAAGAACCTAACCCAGCAAATGCTAAAGAATAAGTGGCTGCAATATTTGAACGACAGTGGGGAATTTCCAACCGTCACCACCAATTACAACCTGACCACCGGAGCAGAAATCCTTCAAAACCTACAAGTGAGGGATCAAGAGATTATCGTGGCAACCATCTTACGGTTAAAACAAAGAGAGTGAAGAGAAGTAGGCTGCACTTGGATAAGACCTGAACCTGGTGAGCCAGCCTGGTATTGCTCATGGGGATGCAGAGTACTGCTGGGCCATCGAGCAGGATATTGGGAGAAAGAAGCTGTTTTTCCAGCATCACCAAGACATGATGTTTGCAGAATGACAATGCCTACCTGGAAACATTGGGGTAATTATAACCTCACCTGTGACAACACCCGCAGCAGAGTGCCGAAAGTGGATACTACATCTACAATAGTCCCTCCGTTGAACGACACTACCGGTATGGTAGCAGGGATACCATATTCCAAACCAACCGCCATCTCACCAGCAGCATTGGTGGGATCCACAAAGATATCACCAACACAGGGAAAAACCAAACCACTCCCTACATTGCCAACACAAGATACCCAGCAAGTACTAGAACCAAAAGTTAAAAGTATTGATAATGCGGCTAAAAATAGATGGAAGAAGATTCATGATTATTGTGTAAAAGAAAAAGTGGCAAAATTAGATAGATGTTATTGGAATCGACCTATTGGATGTAAATCTCAAAATTATATGGTGCTTGCACCAGTCACCGATTTGATAGACAGGATTACTTGGAAACAAAAACAGGAGGCAAAACATGATGAATGGCTTAACAACACCTTTCCGTGGGTCTGGAGCATTCCACTGATACATTTTGAGGGGAATTTTCCAAGGGAATACACGTGGACTGGGCATAGATTGCGGGGTCCACATAAAGCAAAATTCTATGTGCAAAAACTACCAAAGCCTGATGAGCTAAGGTCAGTACCTCAGGAAGATTTTAGCAAAATTGATCAATGCGTGGCGAATAGAATTTATGAAAGCTTACATGAGACAGAATACCATAATAATTTGGCTGAAGGTTCTGGTAAATCCCCCCGATGTCCCATAGACCAAATTAAGACAGGGAATTGGCTAAGATGGGTATATAACTGTACGCGGTTATTACAGATTCCAACCATTAAGGGGACCCTTCAAGCATGGCAGGAAGGAGTTAGACGTAGTAAGGACGTCACCTGGTGGGGAATGGAGAAATATGAAGTTGAAGATGGGGTATTCCCCTGTTTGGATCAAAGTAATAATTATTGGGTTAAATATCAATACATCGCCACGGTCTACTCCAGAGACAGAGCTACTTGGTCTAGTGTACTATGGAGACCAAATCCTTATGTTATGCCACGGCCCTGGAAAATGATTTGTAATAGATGTAATACCACATGCACAATAAGCCTTGCCCGCCAAAATTGTAGAAATGTTCCTGGCTGGGAAGAATATTGTGATGCTTACTATGATGGCGAGTATGACACTTACGGCCATCAAACAGTTTGGGGGAAGAACAGTGCTGGCGTATGGATAAGAGCTTTTCCACCCAACGTTGGATGTGCCAAGGCTGTCCTGGGACATGGAATGTCGAAAAGGAAGCAGGTCCTAGGCCACATAGTGCCATTTGTTGGGACGGAAGGATACTTCTTTTCTGCCCCAGGTACCAACAGAAGCATACCTAAAAATTGAGGTCGAGGCAGACGTGATTTGGCATTCACTTTTGGTTGATCAAAGACGAGCTGACACTATAGTGTCTCCAGAGGGATATA
This sequence comes from Thalassophryne amazonica, assembly GCF_902500255.1. Taxonomy (NCBI): domain Eukaryota; kingdom Metazoa; phylum Chordata; class Actinopteri; order Batrachoidiformes; family Batrachoididae; genus Thalassophryne; species Thalassophryne amazonica. Next base: position 96,110,393 of record NC_047113.1, on the reverse strand, counting down.
TGTATTGCCCCGTGTTTACCAAAATGTGGATGTACCCTATGGGAATAAGATTCTCCACAGCTCATCTTGCTGATGGCTGGATCGTGGCCATTGGTCCTTCATTACCACCAGTTCCACGTTCATCTCCACAGCGCACTGCGGAGGTTGGGGTGCAAACCGAGGATATGAACTGGTGTTTGGAGGCCCTCACGCAGGTGTTCCTGGATGAACACCTTCAACAGCCCGAGCCTGAGGAGATTCTCACTGAAGCTTCACCTCAAATGAAGGATACATCACCACATCCATCTACACCAGTTACATTGTGTTATACACCCGTCACCCCCACTTCACCATGCGCACCATCGTTCCCTGATGGATTATCATCTCAGGAATATGAGGCAAATCCGTCTCCATTGGGATTACCATCACAATCACCACTACTGGACGAGCAGCCTTCTGACGGCGACGGCAATCTACAGGTGGGCGGAGAGGAGTACGTGGTGCTGGATGAGTGTCGTTCAACTCCAGCTCCTCCTGTTCTGTCTCCAATGGTGGATGAAAAAGAAGTGCTCACCCTTCATCCTGTCGACGACGACGAGGATGTTTTTATGGAGGTATAGAGAGATCAGCGGAGCTTCAAGTCATGGAGTGGGTGTCAGGAAAGATGACTTTAAACTTGCTTTCAGCTTGTTTTCATCTTGGAATATAATACGTGCCATGGAATTAATATACATGCTGTTGGATTAAACTGCACAGTGTTTGATACCTTCCAGGAGTAAGTAAGGTCATACCGGACTTTTCCATTGCAAATGGGGAGGCCCACGGAATGAACCCGGTGGTGAAGACGATGGAATATGTCTAAGAATGATTCTAACATGACAAGTATGATCAAATTAAGTATTAATGTATTAAAATTAAGAGTTGATTAGAAAAAGTATTAGAAAAAGTATGTTACAAATAAGTGAAATGAATGATTATATGAGTTGTTTTTCATAACGAGTGCAGAATCAGAGAAAAAGAGGAAGTGAAGAAGATGTCGCAAACAGGGCAAGAAAAACTGATGTTAAACAACTGATCAAATGATTAAAATGTTAGTAAAATATGAAATGAATAATAAGGAATGAAAATGTTTGTATATGATCATATGAATTGTTTTTATGTGAAAGAGAGTTGTAATGAAATGATTGAATATGATTGACGTGATTTTGAAGAAATGATTTAAAAGAATGAATTCTCAGAAAAGCTGAAGTGTTAACAGAAAAGAGGAACTTGAGAAATAAGTTACTGGCAAGGGCTGCGGAGATTTCCAGTAAGCAGAAGGAGAAGGGAGGAGGTTTTGAGTCAACAGCGTCCCCATGGTAACCAAGATCATCTGAGGACAACTGGAGTCAAGAACATATATAAACTGTGAAACACCAGAAAACGGGGTTATTCTTCCAGGGAGAGGTGCTGTTGCCACTACTCCCCTGCTACGAGGAAATCACAAGACTTGACCATCTTGTGAGCATCAATTGGAATCGTGGAGTGAGAGGATTGGAGCCATAAAAGATCATTTGAGAGAGTTTTCAACTCCCACTCAGGCCGTCCAGTCACGGAGTAGCAGAACAACGGAGAGTAACCACTGGCCTTAAGTCTGAGTGGGGAATGTTCAACGATTTCTCTCTCAAGGAACATCATCGCATACCAGAATGGATTAGATCAACTTTTGGTTGATTGAAGTGTCATGGAATTCATAATAATAGTGATAATGATGTCATGTCTGCAATGGATGATTTCCTTGAGCTCCAGGATAAGACCTTCTATGGTGGTATTAAGGCACTGCAGTGACACTTGAAAAAGTGGGGAGGAGGACATATACGGGGATTATGATGAAAAAATAAAGCAATACATTAATTCATATATGGTGCCTTCTTAATTGGGCTCAAAACCTTTCAATCACCACTTATAGTTAATCCACATTGACTCCAATCTACAGTGTTTGAGTTAATAGGTATGACCCTGAATTTGACCTTTCAAGGTCATCCAAGATCAAAAGACATGTGATAACTGTGATCCATGACTTCATATTAGTGTTTAATTGTAATAACAGGGGGACCTCTTACCAATTACTCACAATAGCCATTTTAGGTCTCCCTGAATACTAGCAGACCTAGCCGTTCATTCATTTATTCATTTTCAAGACTTATCCGGGTCACTGTGGCAGCAAAGCAAGCAGTTCATCGCACACTTCCCTATCCTCTGCCAATTTCTGTAACTCTTCCTGGGGGATTCCAAGGTATTCCCAAGCCAGCTGGGAAATATAATGCCTCCAGTATGTCCTGGGTCTTCCCAAGGCCTCCTCCTGGTTGGACATACCTGAAAGACCGTCCCAGGAAGATGACCATGGGCATCCTCACCAGGTGCCCAAACCACTTCAACTGACTCCTTTCAATGCAATGAAACAGCTGAACTACTAGGAATCCCTCCCACATAGTCAAACTTCTCACCCTGTCCAGGTGTAAGCCCAGATACCCCGCAGATTACTCTAATTTCCACCACTTGTATCCACAATCTTATTCTTTCAGTCATTACTCAAAGTTCATGGCCATATTTGAGGAAATTAAATCTGTTTATTGATCTCACACTCCAACTTTCTCCCATTCATGAACAAGACCCTGAGATACTTAAACTCCTCACTATTTTCTAACAGAGCACCATGGTCTCAGACTTGGAAGCACTGATTCTCATCCCAGTCATTTCACACTCTGCCTCAAACCTGCTCAGTGTACACTGGAGGTCATTGTCTGAAGAAGCCAACAGAACCATATCATCTGCAAACACCAGAGATGCAACTCTGAACTCACCAAACTGGACACCCTCTGGTTCCTGGAAAAATCCTGTCCTTGAATATCACCAACAGGATTATTGACAAGGGGCAGCCCTGGAGGAGTCCAACACCACCGGAAAAAGGTCTGATGTAATGCTGAGAATGCAGACACAGCGCCTCTTTGTTAATATAGAGACTGTATCACACATTGCAGGGAATCTGGTACCACATATTCAAGCATTACTCCCACAGGATACCACAAGGGAACTGGTCATACACCTTTTCCAAGTCCACAAAACACATGTAGACTGGTTGGTCATACTCACAATACCACTAATATCGTAGCAAGGGTAAAGACCTGGTCTACTGTTCCACGACCAGGATGGAACCCTGAATCTGAATTTCAACTAACTGCCTCCTCTATAATTGGAACATAATCTCACATCCCCTTTTTTTAAAGATGGGGACCACCACCCCAATTTGCCAATATCAAGGTACTGTTCCCAGCTTCCATGCAACATTGTATAAGTGTGTCAGCCGTGACAGCTGAACAACATCCAGAGACTTTGGCAACTCAGAACAAATCCTGTCTGCCACCAGAGACTTGCCACAGAGTTTTTTGACTACCTCTGTGACCTCCACTCAGGTAATGGCACGAGATCCACCCAAGTCTTCCAACCCTGCCTCCTCAGCAGAGGGCATGTCAGTAGGGTTGAGTGAGATCCTCAAAGTGTTCTCTCCACCACCTGACATTATCCTCAGTCCAGTTTAGCACCTCTCCTCCCCTGCTGAAAACAGCCTGGGCTAAGAAATGCCTCCCTTTCCTGAGGCACCTGAAAGTTTGCCAGAACTGCTGTGAGGCTGAATGAAAGCTATTTTCAGTGGCCTCTCCATACTCCTCCCATGCCTGAGTTTTTGCCTCAGCCACCACTGAGACTACAGTCAATATTTTTTGTCACTTTTTATCTTGAGACTTTTATTTCCAAAGGCTAGGTGAAGCCAGTCACGTCCTAACAGGCACCTGAATAAGCAAAGCAGCTTGTGGCAGAGCAGGAAGAGATGGAAAATGTGCAGCTTAACTTGTCCTTGAGGACAAGTTTGAGAACCACAGCTTTATGCCATTCCCTTATGCCAGGGATGCCCAAGTTCGGTCCTCAAGATGTACCTTCCTGACACTCTTATTTGTCTCCCTGCTCCAACTCGTAAAACCTCGTAATGAGCTCTTCATTGGATTCAGGTGTGTTGGAGCAGGGAGATAACTAAAAGTGTCAGGAAGGTAGATCTTGAAGACCGAACTTGGGCACCCCTGCAACCATTTGTAGCATGGAACCACTGAGTAACCCCACCTACCTTTGAAAGTAACAATTAAGCATATTCAGTAAATTGTTACTTGGAACTTTTTTCACTTTTACTGCTGCTGGATTTCTCCATATTCAGTCTGCTCGCACCTTTTGACAGACCCAGGGGTCGTCTGTGCACACGCGCACGCGTGAGTGTGTGTGTGTGTGTGAGTATCAAATGTGCAGCAAACATATTAAAACATTGTATCTTTATGCTCTCACAATAATTCCAGTGCTGTTTTAGCTTACAGAATAACAAAGTTAAAACTGAACAGTTCACAGTAGTGGTCCAGCAGCCTGTGTGCACATATTACTACTACTTCTAACTTTGAAATAATTCATTCTTTAAAATGGCAGTGTACATATGTTTGCCAATATTCAGCTATCATTGCTTTGCAAAACCAATGTGTTAAAGAAACCTAGTTGCCTGGAAACAAGTGAATCAAGTGAGTCTCCTCGCAGAGAGTATTTATTCACAACAGTGATTAGGAAGCAATGTCAGAGCCCAGCATTTACCTAAAAATAGCAAACACTTTGCAGCCAATCAGAATCAATCATTGTCCATAGCCACAGCATGCAGCATTGATTTTTAAACATCTCAAAGCTCTGGGAGCAATAAATTGTACCATTAATAATAACCGGACGTGCATCTCCAATCACAATAGTGCACATAGTATGTCCCTGCAAGGGCTGTGGAAACACCTGCCCTGACTCCCACCTACACCAGACCCTGACCAAGTTAAGGGGTATGTGTCAAGGATTTTATATAGTTTATGCTTATATTATTATCATTTATTTTCTTTAGTTTATGCTTATATTATTATTTAGTTTCTTATAGTTTATGCTTATATTATTTTTCCTCTTAGTGAGAAGAGGAGGTTTTAGAAAGAAAGACTTGTTGTCTGCATTCTTCATGAGTGAGCAAGCTATTTTTCATTTTACAGAAGTGCCTTATCCTGCTGTGGACGAGCCGCAAGGCTCATGCCACAGGAATGGAAGGTTCCAGCAGTCACCTTGTCCCGATATCTCCCTCTTGCAGACATGACTCATGTGTAACCTCTCCCGACTGTCCTTGTTTGTTTTTTCTCATGTTGATGAACTAAATAAAAGGCTGGGCCAGAGGAGGGGATTTTGGGAGAGCTTTGGAGCTTAGCACATAAGCTGCTTCTTGTTCTCCTCCTCTGCGCAGAGCAAAAATATATATATTTCTCTCTCTCTGACTGGTTTCTTTACAGTGTCTGTGCCTCTCATTTCTTTAAAAACAGGGTGCAAACCCAACAGTATGACAGGCTGGAATGCACCACAGACTGCATTTTACACTTCCACCCCTGCCTTAACTATTATTTCTAATGGCACCATGTATCTCTGAACAAATGAAGTCTTTTGGACAGCTGGTGTTGAGCCACCTGAAGGACATCACAGGACCCCTGCTGGACCCCCTGCAGTTTACCTACTGGGTAAACAGGTCAGTGGAGGATGCAGTCAACATGAGGCTGCATTACATCCTGCAGCACCTGGACTCTGCAGGGACATAAGTGAGGATCCTGTTTGTGGACTTCAGATCGACTTTCAAAGCTATCATCCCTGGCATTCTCTACCAAAATCTCTCCAACCTCTCTGTGCCACCTCCCACCTATTAGTGGAAATCCAACTTCCTGACTGACAGGACACAGCAGGTGAGGCTGGGAAGCATCACATCCAACACACGGACATGGACAATCACTGCTCTCCCCACTGCTCTTCTCCCTGTCTACATGAATGGCTGCACCTCAGGGAACCCCTCTATTAAACTCCTGAAATTTGCTGACAATACCACCATCATTGGGCTCATCCAAGATGGTGATGAGGCCACATACACACAGGAGGTGGAACAGTGTGATCTATGGCTCCAGAACATCCTGGAGCTGATCCCACTCAAGACTGCAGATGAAAGTGGACTTCAGGAGAAACCCCACAACACCCTCCTCAGGATGGACCTCCCACATATACTCCACCAGGAAAAAGGCACAGCATAGGATGTACTTCCTCAGACAGAAGTTCAACCTGTCCCAGGAACTGCTCATCTTTTACATATCCATCATTCAGTCTGTCCTGTGCATCTCCATCTCTGTTTGGTTTCCCTCTGTCTTCAAGCATGACAGGCACAGACTTCACCATTCTGTGATCCATTCAGGACTTATACTGGTCCAGTAGCAGGAAGTGACCTGGTAACATCTCTGCAGACCACTCACACCCTGGACACTCACTGCTGAGGGCCCCATCACACTGAGCATGAATGAGCGAGAATGAGGCCGAATAAGACTGAATGGGGAATTTGAATGAAGAATTTGATCCCTCGGCATCGCAAAGTCACCTGCAAGACTTAATCCTTCCAGAATATGTTGGATATTCCATTGGGCCTACTCCCAGTTGGACATGCTGGAAGACATCCTGTTAACAACAACAAGGTGGGATCCTCACCACATGCATGAACCACATTCGCTGGCACCTTTTTTTATGTGAAGCAGCTGCGGCTCTATTCTGACTGCCTCCCAGATACTCAAACTTTTCACCCTCTCCCTGAGTGTAAGCCCTGAGGGGGAACCCCATTCCCATCACTTCCATCTGCAATCTTGTTCTGTCAGACTTGAGACTTGACTTGGGATTTGCAGATTGATGACTTGAAAGTGACTTGACAGTGACTTTGTCCCACCTCTGGTATGACATCTGGACAGTGGAGGGAAGACAAGGAGACTTGGTGGTGGAATGAAGAGGTCCAGGAAAGCATAAGGAGAAAGAGGTTGGCGAAAAAGTTTTGGGATAGTCAGAGAGATGAAGAAAGTAGACAGGAGTACAAGGAGATGCGGCGTAAGGCAAAAAGACAAAGTGGCAAAAGCAAAGGAAAAGGCATATTGCGAACTGTACAAGAAGCTGAATAGTAAGGAAGGAGAAAAGGATTTGTACCGAATGGCCAGACGAAGGGACACAGCTGGAAAGGATGTACAGCAAGTTAGGGTGGTAAAAGATGCACATGGTAATGTGCTGATAAGTGAGGAGTGTGTGCTGAGAAGGTGGAGGGAATATTTTGAAGAGCTGATGAATAAAGAAAATGAGCGAGAGAAAAGGCTGGATGATGTGGTGAGAGTAAATCAGGAAGTACAAGAGATTAGTAAGGAAGAAGTGAGGGCTGCTATGAAGAGGATGAAGGGTGGAAAGGCAGTTGGTACAGATGACATTCCGGTGGAGGCATGGAAATGTCTAGGAGACACGGCAGTAGAGTTTCTAACCAGATTGTTTAATAAAATCTTGGAAGGTGAGAGGATGCCTGAGGAGTGGAGACAAAGTGTGCTGGTTCCTATTTTCAAGAACAAGGGTGATGTACAGAGCTGCAGTAACTACAGAGGCATAAAGTTGGTCAGCCACAGCATGAAGTTATGGGAAAGAGTAGTAGAAGCTAGGCTTAGAAAACAGGTGAAGATCTGTGAGCAGCAATATGGTTTCATGCTGAGAAAGAGCACTACAGATGCAATGTTTGCTTTGAGAATACTGTTGGAGAAGTACAGAGAAGGCCAGAAAGAGTTACATTGTGTGTTTGTGGACTTAGAAAAAGCTTATGCTAGGGTGCCAAGAGAAGAGCTGTGGTATTGTATGAGGAAGTCTGGAGTGGCAGAGAAGTATGTTAGGGTAGTGCAGGATATGTACAAGAATAGTGTGACAGCAGTGAGATGCAGTCAGAATGACAGACTCATTCAAGGCGGAGGTGGGATTACACCAAGGATCAGCTCTGAGTCCTTTCTTGTTTGCAGTGGTGATGGACAGGTTGACAGATGAGATCAGACAGGAGTCCCCATGGACTATGATGTTTGCAGATGACATTGTGATCTGTAGTGAGAGTAGAGAGCAAGTTGAGTCTAGTTTGGAGAAGTGGAGATATACTTTGGAGAGAAGGGGAATGAAAGTCAGTAGAAGCAAGACTGAGTACATGTGTGTGAATGAGAGGGAGCCCAGTGGAATAGTACAGTTACAAGGAGTAGAAGTGGTGAAAGTAGATGAGTTTAAATATTTGGGGTCAACTGTTCAAAGTAATGGAGAGCGTGGTAGAGAGGTGAAGAAGAGAGTGCAGGCAGGGTGGAGTGGGTGGAGAAAGGTGGCAGGAGTGATTTGTGACCGAAAAATATCAGCAAGAGTGAAGGGGAAAATTTACAAAACAGTAGTGAGACCAGCTATGTTGTGTGGTTTAGAGACAGTGGCACTAACAAAAAGACAGGAGGCAGAGCTGGAGGTGGCAGAGCTGAAGATGTTGAGATTCTCTTTGGGAGTGACAAGAATGGACAAGATTAGGAATGAACATATCAGAGGGACAGCTCAGGTGGGACGGTTTGGAGACAAAGTCAGAGAGGTGAGATTGAGATGGTTTGGACATGTGCAGAGGAGGGACCCAGGGTATATAGGGAGAAGGATGCTGAGGATGGAGCCACCAGGCAGGAGGAGAAGAGGGAGGTCAAAGAGGAGGTTTATGGATGTGCTGAGGGAGGACATGCAGGTGCTTGGTGTGACAGAAGAAGATACAGAGGACAGGGTAAGATGGAAACGATTGATCTGCTGTGGCGACCCCTAATGGGAACAGCCAAAAGACAAAGAAGAAGATCAGAAAGCTGTCAGTGAAACCAGCCCAGGCAGTTTCATTTCCATTTGGTGTGCATTCCAAGAAAAGGAGGAGGAAAAACTAAAACCTTTCTTTACCTTTTCCGTTCAAACACGGGGAAGAGAAAAACACAAAGTGTCATAGAGTTCCCAGTGATGGGTAAGGCAGCTACTACCAGTGATAAATCTGAAAGCACAATGATACACTGGAGACAAGGACTGCAAACACGTGCTGGAAGCACAGAAAGCCTGGGTCACACCGAATGATAAAGGATGAAGAAGGAGCATGAAGGAGCAGCATGTTTTCTTTGCTACGAGAGGGTTTCTTCAACTATCGTGGTAGTTTCATGGCTCTGAGTGGCTCTTAGAGGCATTACCTTCAGTTAACGAGGCTCCTGTCTGAGCGTGGCGCTAATTTTAAGAAGTTCAAAATTTAGCAACATCAGCATGGCGCAGTTTGTGTACAAGTTAATGTGACGGCTTAGAGTCAGTTGTGTGGTGCTTATGAGTCTGCTAAAAGCCCATTATCCGTATGCCTGGCAGTTACACAGGACCTGAGAGGCTATTTTTTGAGTGGCTCTCCTCTTGCGCATACAATTCCACCTGCTCTGTGCGCTGGACTCTGTTGTGTGTTGGGGGGTTTGGCTGGATGTTTTTGTGTTGTTTTCTTTTCTTTGCTCTCCAGGTGGTATGCAAACTGGTTTTTGTCTGTGGAGACGGTGCTGGCAGAAGAGTCCTTCACCCTCATCAGCATTATTAGCTGCACCTGTGGAGGATGTTCACATGTAAACTTAAAGACTTTCAGCTTAAGCAGATAATGAGATGGCGTTCTGCATTTAAGCCATGAGTGGTTCAAGCAGAATTGCCGAGAACTCGACCTTGTGACGTTCGTTTGTGAGACGCTGAGGACCGCGCCAGGGTTTGACACATCGTGCCTGTGAAGGAGGACGGGTGAGGGACACATGCTGTCAGCACACATCAGAGGTGATTATTGTCTGAATGATCGTTAATAGTAATTTGGCATTTTGTTACGCAGTATATTTGAACATTGATGAGAACTGTGCAGTTTGCTTCTCACTGCCGTGGCGTATGGACTGATGATCCTCCACCTGTTGTGAGAAGCTGCTCATTTACATAAAGCTTAAATTCAGACCTGAATGTGTTGCTGATAGTGTGTGCCTCTGAAAGATATTTGCTGTAGCTCTGTTGACTTACCTCACCTTTTCCATCCTTCACAGAGTCAGTTTGTGGTGTCCACCTGGGGGTGTTTGGCGGTAAATCTGAGTCCAGAAGCGCCGAGGCTTCGATCCTTTTGGGCGCTGGAGAGCGCGCCGTCCTTCACTCCGCCAGACAAACCCAATATTTATGTTGTACACTAATTATTGCACTGGAGGGGAAATAAAATCGTTTTGTTTGTGGAACCGCTTTCTGGTTATTTAGCGCTGGGTTCGGTCAGACGTTGGTCCGCTCCTCAACCTGCGTCTGCCCATAACAGACTGTTGGGTATTTTCTCCTCCAAACATTTTTTAAAACTCTATATAAAAGAATTATTTTGTAGCGGATTAATCATTTTCTGCCAAACCTACGATGCTGAAAACACCTCTATTCACTTCTGGAATCACAGAGGACTGTTTCATCTGCACTCTTTTTTTCCTCTCTTTCCTGCTCCATGTGGAACAGCTTAAGGTAACTATTTTAATGAGAGATGAAGAAAGTAGACAGGAGTACAAGGAGATGCGGCGTAAGGTGAGAAGAGAAGTGGCAAAAGCAAAGGAAAAGGCATATTGCGAGCTGTACAAGAAGTTGAATAGTAAGGAAGGAGAAAAGGACTTGTACCGATTGGCCAGACAAAGGGACAGAGCTGGAAAGGATGTGCAGCAGGTTAGGGTGGTAAAAGATGCACATGGTAATGTGCTGACAAGTGAGGAGTGTGTGCTGAGAAGGTGGAGGGAATATTTTGAAGAGTTGATGAATAAAGAAAATGAACGAGAGAAAAGGCTGGATGATGTGGTGAGAGTAAATCAGGAAGTAAAAGCAAGGAAGAAGTGAGGGCTGCTATGAAGAGGATGAAAGGTGGAAAGGCAGTTGGTCCAGATGACATTCCAATGGAGGCATGGAAATGTCTAGGAGAGATGGCAGTAGAGTTTCTAACCAGATTGTTTAATAAAATCTCGGGAAGTGAGAGGATGCCTGAGGAGTGGAGACTAAGTGTGCTGGTTCCTATTTTCAAGAACAAGGGTGATGTGCAGAGCTGCAGTAACTACAGAGGCATAAAGCTGATCAGCCACAGCAGCACAACAGTTTGGAGACAAAGTCAGAGAGGCGAGATTGAGATGGTTTGGACATGTGCAGAGGAGGGACCCAGGGTATATAGGGAGAAGGATGCTGAGGATGGAGCCACCAGGCAGGAGGAGAAGAGGGAGACCAAAGAGGAGGTTCATGGATGTGCTGAGAGAGGACTTGCAGGTGGTTGGTGTGACAGATGAAGATACAGAGGACAGGGTGAGATGGAAACGATTGATCTGCTGTGGCGACCCCTAATGGGAACAGCCAAAAGACAAAGAAGAAGAAGTGTTTGTCACCAGTTTTAAACAGAGGTATTACTTTAGCTATCTTCATTTGAGAAGGAAATTTACCAGAACTTAATGATATATTACAAATGTAGCAGAAAGGTTTTACTATACAATCAATATTTTTTTTCAAAAAAGCCATATCCAGATTGTTGAAGTCGGTTGATTTCTTGCTTTTGGAATTATGCACCAGATCAGTTATTTCTTTTACATTAGTTCCACCAATAAACATTGACACAGATTTATTGAATGTTATCTTATTTTCCCAAGAGTTAGCGCTCGATGACTCTATATTACTAGCAAGATTTTCCCCACATTGACAAAATATTAATTGAAATGGTCAGCAATGGACTCATTATCATCACTCACAGTATTATTTAGGAGAAAAAAGAAGGATAATATCTAACATTTTTGTTCTTTTTTATTATTTCATTTAAAATGTTCCATGTATTTTTTATGTTATTCTTATTTTTAACAAGTAACTCACTATAATATATTTTCTTACTAAATCTTATAATATAAATTAATTTATTCTTTTATATTTTATGTTTTCTTTCAGCTTCCTTTGTTCTTAAATTTATAAATTGTTTATACAGTAAATTCTTCTTTTTACACGCCCTCTGAAGTCCCTTGGTTATCCATGGTTTATTGCTGTATCGATTAGTGTATATTTTGTCAACAAGAGGACAGTGTTTATCATATAACTTGGAAATAATAGAAATGAAACCATCATAGGATTCATCAACATCATCAACATAAACTTCATTACAATTCTGGCATAGTAAATCCTCCCTTAAATTGTCAATAGTTATTGGTGTGACTTTTCTACTCAACCTTTTAAAATCCTTTCGAAACACTCGACCATGTGATGCAAAAACAGTGAACACTGGCAGGTGATCACTAATATCACTTACCAGTAGTCCCGCACTGAAATTACCAGATATGACATTAGTTAGGATATTATCTATAAGGGTTGTTGAGTTCAAAGTTATTCTACTTGGACAAATGATAGTCAGAAATAATCCCAAACAATATAAAGAATTTATGAACAAGGTAGTTTGTGGATGATTGTGAGGATTTAGAAAATCAATATTGAAATCACCACAGATGAATAAATGTGCATTCGTATTAATTTTGTTGTACATTCCCATAATTATTTCTTCAAAAGTGTCGATATTTGCTCCAGGAACTCTGTATATGCAACTAACAACCGTATTATTTGAATTTATAGATGTAATTTTGACTGTAACACATTCCATAATATTATCAACTATAAATGACATGTTATTGACTACTTTGCAGTTAAATCAGACCTTACATACAATGCCACGCCTCTGCCTCTTCTCATCTGTCTATTAACCAGAAACAATTGATAACCATCCAGCTGTACTAAATCTTGATCAGTTAACCATGTTTCTGATATAGCAATCACTGAAAAACATTTTTTGGATGTTATCAAACAATCATTTATACTTGAAAAATTCTGGGAGAGACTTCTACTGTTAAAATGTATTATTGAAAAATCTCCATCATTGATTTTCTAATCATTAAATTGTTCTTCTGTGAAATAATTGAAATGTCGCTCGATATTGTCACTAAAAAAAGGATCTGGATCCGATTCCAGTCCAAAGTGGCGAGAGGGAGAATGAATGTAATTAAATGTTTCCAGGCAGAGCTCCTTAGGAGAAATAAACTTATTATTGACCATGATCATTTTGTTTTATGCAGATTTTCCTCCATCGTCACATTCAACCAGTACATTCCTTTAAGTATTATTATTTCACAACTTACATCAGTTAAGCTCACTAAGGTCATGTTCATCTTTAATCCATAAGGTTTTAGCTTCTTCAGGTGTTCCATTTAATTTAATGTAAACTTTACAATTAAATGTCCATGTGGCCTGCATCTTATTTTGTTTTCTTAAGAGTCGTGCCTGTCTTGCTAAGTCTGAGTTCTTTCTGGTCAAGTGTTCATTAATATATACATTGGTTCCTTTTAAATTCTTTGCTTGTTTTAGAATTGCAATCTTCTGTTTCCTGTTTGTAAGCCTCAATAATGTGACTTTGGGTTGATTTTGACCTCTCTGCGGTAAAAGGTGACTACTTTCAATATCATCGGGGTTTATTAGAATTCCTTTGTCCTTCAAAAGTGAAATCACCTGTTCCTCCATAGAGAGGTTGTCTATTTCAGAGGGCTCCCCTCCTGGGGCCACCGCTCTTGCATAACTTCGAGGCTTAATGTCCAAACCTGTGATGAGAAGGTCATGTAACCTGGTCTGTTGTTCGAGTTCTGCAATTCGATTTTCCATAAGTTTTAATGATTTGTCTTTTTCTTCGTTTGCCTTTTGTAATTCAGCAACTTGCTTTGTTAACTCCAATATTTTTTGTTGTTGTTGAGAAATAATTTTAAGTTGATCAGCCACTTCTTTAATAGGCTTCATTTGTGCTGACATCTCATTTAACATTTTTCTGATGTCCTCAAGTTCTTCCTCCATAAACGCAGTACCCTTTTTTGAAGCCATAGCTGACGGGCCCTGAAGGCGAGCCTACGACGCCGACAGCAGGGGCTCCAGCAGGAGCAGCAGCCGCAGATGTGATGGGCCTCAAGACAGGCCGACGCGGCGTGAACAACTCTCGAAGGCAAGCCGACAAACGTCCACAGCGGAACTCCAGCAGCAGCGGCTGCAGCGGATCTGATGACAGCTGACGAACGCCGACGATGGTATGCAGCGGCAACGGCACAGCGGATCTAACGGCCCCTGAGGCGGCTGACGCGCGCTAACGGCGGCGTCCCTGACGAGCATCGACAGCAACACACCAGCAGTACTGCAGCCACAGATCTTACAGGCCTCGAAAGCGAGCTACCGGGCTCCGACGGCGGTGTTCCAACTGTTGCAATAACCGCAGGACTTACTTTGAGCTTTTTGCTGGCATTCACAGTAGCGTTCCAACAGCAGAAGCAGAAAGCGACGCTGAACATGAGCAGGAAGCGACGAGCGAGCAGGAAGCAAATTACATTATTCTTGGCACATTCCTGACATTCTTAACGTGACTTAACGCATCTGAATAGGTTTTTTAATAGTGCGTGTTGCAGCATGATATTCATGATTTTTGTGGAGGATGTTTTTGGCTGTCCAAAAAAATCTTTCACAAATGTCACGCACCACCCTCATTTTGCCTCATGTCATGGAGGTCGCAAATGAACGTGTTGATCCATCTTGATTAGTGGTTATCCTAAATAGAGCGTGACAGCGTTCTTCTCAGACGTGTGCACAATTAAACCCTGCTGCACAGCATTTAGTTTCATTGTTGCAGTATGCTGAAGAAGGACAGTGACGCAAAGTTGGCTAAAAGTCTTGTTTCAGTGCTCCTCAGCGCACTCCTGCAGGTGTTGGGAAAACACCTGCAGGAGCATCTTTGCCTGATGTTTGGGAAAACGAGTGCGACGAGAGCCACATGGAGCCACACATCTGGCTCTCTCTGTCTCTTCCTCCTCTCTGCGCCACTCCATGGCACAGAGCCCAACTAAGCATGCAATCACAAATTCTTCTGCTGTGGATTAATCTGGATTTTGAGGAGCAAACTGGTGTGATCTGAATCGTTCAGCAACTGACGGTTGGATGAATATGGGTGTGTGTGTGGAGACAATTCACCTCATTCACAACATGACAGATCTTGATGTGCTGTTATGCACGATAGCTTGCAACAACGTGGAACATTATTCTTGACCGTGCGTAATTTGCCAGCAACACTTGCCATTACTCGTAACGTGGTAACAGGTTGCAGCAGTTCCTGAGGATGCCTCTGCCTCGAATCATCACATTCATGATCAGCAGCCAAGAATGTATACTTCGTGGCATTTGTGACTTGCCATCGTTATGTGTAAACGCAGCATTACTTCTGCCGACATGCAAGGTGTCTCTCTCTGAGGTCAGATGCTGGCAGCCGCCTTCTTCCACAGTCGATGACCCATCTGTCTCAACAGCTCACTTGATGGACCCTGACAGAGGAGCTCTGCCAGTCACCGCACGATTGGTTTAGATGGTCACCAGGAGTTGATTATGCAGTCAAAGCTTTGTTTCTCTTTTGATGCCGTTTTGAATCACTGCGCGGCTCAGGCTGACCCGGATGGATATATTTGCAACGAAGTTGCTGTCTCGGATTGTCAGAATAAAGGTTTGAGTCTCTATTCCACAAAAACAAAACTGTGTCTTCCATTGTCATCTGGGCAGCCAGGTCAAAACCAAAAACTTGATACAAAATTGCTGATTTTCTAACAAAGTGTTCACAAGGTAGATTTGGAGTTTAATAAGAAAAAGGTGTTTAATTTGAAAAGTCATCAAAGGAAGTAACATTCCCCAGCGACCGTCAGCTTCACAAAAAGTTGAGGTTAAAAGAGAAACTTTGGAAGCAAAAAAAAAAGTAATTCCTTCTGATGTGCACAGACAAGGAATTAAAAATCCATGAGCACATGGTTGGAAGAACAAACATCATATATATGTTACTCTGGAACAAAGAGGACAAACAGTGTTGTAAAGGACCATAAACAGGACATTACAGTTTTTTTAAATTGCTAAAACACAAAACCCAATTTTCTAAACCAAATGACCAGTTCTCTAAACACATTTAATAAAACTAGCCCCCATTTGCCAAAACCATAAGCACATTTTACATGAAGGCACAATCCACAAAATGCAGTCCTCCTTTCGTGTGTGTGGTATAGTTCAATAAATGAAAAAACCATCACACTCTGAACATTGTGTCTTCAATGAGTATTGTGTGTAATGGATCCTCTGTAGTGTTTGCATTGAGATGTGATACAGTTCCCCCAGAACGACATGAGAGAGAGAAAACTGACCCACCTTTCGTCAAAAAAGTGACAGCTGCCAATCAAAATCGGCTACGTCACTAAGCCCCGCCCCTTCTATTACGTCATAGCCAATCAGAATCGGTGACGTCACTATGTCCCGCCCCTAAGCCCCTCCCCTAGTCCCGCCTCCAAGCCATACCTCCCCTCCCACCCAGGGTCTAATATTTTAATGTCATTTTATTTCATGAATTAAAGAATGATTAAAAATACCTAGATCTTTTTAATGTATTAAAGAATTAACTAATTCTGAAATAATTAAACATAAATCAGTGTCTATTATTTAATGCCCCTTTAATATTTTTAATTCTTAAATTATTACGTTTCCTTTTCTGTTTTTTAATTCGTAAATTAAAGAAGGGAAACAAATAGCCGTCTCTCGGCTGTAAGTCTTTGCAGAAAGACGGTCAAATACCCACGCATAGAGCCGCTCGCGGAAACACGGCTGTAAAACCTGTTGCAGACGCTAACTGTGTCTGTGTGAGTGCGTGTGTGTGTGTGCGTGTGTGTGTGGCGGGACACCCGCTGAGCGGAGATGCTGCCCCGAGGTGATGAACCCGAAGAACAATAAACAATGCTCCTTATCACTCACGCCAGATGTTTTCTTTTAAGATATTAGCCGATCGATCATGGGGCGCGGGACATCCGCTGATCGGAGATGCCGCCCCGAGGTGATGAAGGCGGAAAAAAAACAAAGTTTCTTCTCCGTCACTCCCGGCAGGGTGGCTGGGTGTCAGGCCAGATGGTATTTTTAGAGCAAAAGGTGCCAGTAAGTGTTTTTCACAAAAAACCTCGTTTGAAAAACAATTTACCCTTTTCAACAATATTATAGGAAAGAACACAGACTGTATAAGGTTTAGAATATGTGCTTTATTACATTCATTAAAGTCACACACAGAGAAAAAAGCAATTGTTCATGTTTATTAAACACAGCATACGTGAAGGAAAACATTAAGAAAAAAGTATTTGGTCCACTTACATGAAGAAAAAAAAGTATACGTTCATGTTTATTAAACACAGCATACATGAAGGAAAACATTAAGAAAAAAGGTACTTGTTCCAGTTACCTGAAGAAAAAAGCATATGTTCATGGTTATTAAACACAAATTTGGTCCACTTACATGAAGAAAAAAGCATACGTCCATGTTTATTAAAGGGTAACCATCAGGCTGTCGCTGTAAATTAGCTGATAGATGATTATTATGTCTCCAGCTGCGTATAATAAACTCAAGTCTGCTCAAAGCCACTTTTTTAAGGCAACAAGTTCGCATATTTTTTTGTAAAGTCAACTTATTATATTTTACACATTTTGGGATTCAAACATCAAATCCTTATCTCAACACTTCACGGTAACGTTCACATGCCAACGGCTTGGATGTTAAGTCCTAAATCTAAACATTTTCTTTGCTCACTTGTATCACTGCAAGTTCCTGCTTTACCACCTCATTCTGACCAAGAAACATCTGAAGTGGGTCAAAAAAATAACTGAAACTGTTCTTGAAAGCAGCTTTCTCCTGGTTAGTTTTTAATACACCCTGAAGACATCAAGATTCTCTGATCAGATTTCTTGGGAGACTTTCCAAAAGGGAGACATCTATTGTTTTAATATGAAAATCAGCCGTCAGCATTTTATGTCGTGTTCCCTGAAAATCACAGATAACTGAATGACGGAGAACTGAAGCAACAACTTTGAAGTTTCAAATAAAACAGGGTTCATCAGCATTTTCTGGTTTATCAGAATCTGAATCAGAACAGCTTTTAATGGCCAAGTATCCACAGAATACATGGAATTTGACTTTGGTTTGAGCCACACTCTCTCTGTACACTGTAAATGCATCCTAACATACAAACAAATTAAGTTAACCAGACTCAGTTTTCAAGCTGTAGCTTCAAGAAAATTAAGTTGACCTGAATATAATGAATGAACAAAACTATTTTGAGAATTAAGCCGTCACTTGCTGGATGCTCACAGTAAATACATTACTGTAATTTAATTTTTTCAGTACAGCAAAATAAACAAGTTACTGTAATCTAGATTTTAAGTGTATTTGAGTACTGCACACTCGCAATAATTAAGGTAATCAAATCTGCTTCAAGACAACATAAAAACTTTGTAAGGGAGAGGAAAGTGTGTCATGTAGAATCTGTGCATTTGTTCAGAGCGTATAATTATAAATCTCAAGTCGTTTTAACGTGGATAAAGATTTAAATGCGGTTGTTTTGCAGAAGTTCCACTGAAAACACACAGAAGCTGTAATTTTTACAATTCACACGCCGTATCTTTGATAGAAACAGTCGGTGGTCATTTATTGAGAAATCTAACTGGCAGAGGGTTTTACGCTTTAAACGCTTATTTGGTTGTGAAAAGCTCCACAAAAACTTATACTTTTCGAGCTGAGTGAATTTTTGGCTGAGTGGGGAAACGTCTGACATTATATAGCCAATATGTTTTTTTTCTTACTTTACGGACCTTTAAAAACTTTAGTCATATTACTAAATCACTGTTTTTCTTTTTTTCTTACCTCATGAAGGCGACTCTCTCTCCGGCTCCCCGTGTCGTCTAATAACCCTCTGGGCTTCATTTGTCGGCCTGAATTCTTCTTCTTCTCGTTAAACCAGAATAAACTTTTTATGCATCGCAATTATTCTCTCTCAAAAACATTCATTAATACCAGTCCAAAATATCCTCGAACCTCCGGGCATCTTGCAGGAGCGACGGTCACGTCTCGCCACAAACTGAAAGAAAAGATGCGACTTATTAAATATTTAGCCTACACTTTAAAAAAAAAACGTCATGATGTGATTTTTTCTTCTTACCGAGTAACACGAGTCCGTCCCCGCGGCGCCCTGTTGACGGTTCGACAGACCTCCGTCGGTTAGAACACACCAGCTCCGCGTTATTAACCTGTATTTTTAATATAAATGAGATTTCAGAGGGTTTACTATCTCTGCTGCTGTGTCTGGGGGAAAAAACTTGATTAAACAGCGTTAAATAAACTCCTAACAGAATATCCACAAACTGTAACACAGACCATACTTATTAATGAAATATTTACACTTTAAAAAGTTATGAGCTGATTTTCTTACGTCATAAAGGAGAGTCTGTCCCTGGTGCGTCGTGTCGTCTAAATGATCCTCTGGGGTTAATTTGTCAGGCCGAATTCTTCTGATCCATCAGAATAAACTTTTCTCACCGTGGGGCTCTATATCTAACAAAAAAAACATCATTTAAAAATGTTTTTACCGCAGAGGATCTTTTTTTTTAAAAAAAAACAGAAGCATTTCTATCAAAAGATTACTTAATTCACTTGCCGTGAAAGACTTTCGCACTCTGAAGAAAAAGAAAACTTCATCCCGAGAGAATGAACGTCTGCTCCGGTCAGCGGCTGGAATGAAGGAAAAACACTGCAGCAGGAGGCGGGACAGAAAACTGGACCAGCCTCCAAAACAAGCTCATTACCCACAGGTATCAGGTTTTATGGTGGACCCAAAAAACACACGTAATCATCGATCAGGGGATTTAGCCTGACACCTCGGACCGAGGGACACAGCAGGACCTCATAAAAATATTGCTTCAAACGGGACCTGTGACGCTGGTCCGGTTTGTCAAAAGAGGTGCGCTAAACACCCCAAATACACACACACAGGCACACACTTTTAAGAGCAAATATCCCCAGACCCGCGCATGTAGTGGTCCCATACTATGAACAAAAGTGGATGGATAGCAAAGTCATGACGGATAATACAGAAATAGTGGACCTTTTAATAGTTGCACTAAAAGAATAAAACGCTACTCACAGGAGAATTAGTTTTCCCAGCTTCAGCCTGTCTTATTCCAGACATGTCAGAAACCACATGAACAAAACATCTACATATCTTTAACACCAAAGAGATTTAAATATATCCGTACATACATATGTACATTCTCATATTTTTTCCCATTTCTATTTCCATGTTTCCGTTTTGTGAATATTTACAAATAAAATAAAGGTCACTGCGTGTATTAAATATATATCAGCGCCACTGGGGCGTCATACCAAGATGTGCTGTCTTTATACACAGAAAATACTATCGCAAACGATGATCTGGTTTCTGATTTTGTGAAAAGATATCGTAATTGCCTTAAGAAAAGGGGTAATACCTCCTGTATCCAGCTACAAGGACCTTCGCACACTTTGATCCTTTAACCTTTGATCCTAATTTTTTTTTAATGTTTTTTCACGTGAAAATGTAACCCCTGTCTTGGGACAACCTCCCGATCATACCTTTTAAAGTTTTATCACGTTTGCACGCTTTAAAACATTGTTATTAAGTACAGAAAGAAGTGTTAATCTTTGATCCTAAAATTTTTTAATGTTTTTTTTGCCTGAAAACGGACCGGATGTGTTGAGAGCGGCCTCCCGATCATACCTTTAAAGTTTTATCGCGTATGCACGCGTTTAAATATTGTCCCTCACATAAAACATGTTCAAGCTAAAATATCTAAAAATATTTCTAGTACCCTCAACAAAGCAAAAATATTTATTGAATTACAAAGCTCTACATATTTTATATCATTCACTTGTTTCGCCATATCTGAATTACTGCGTGGACGTTTGAGGCAACATTTACAAATCCTCACTTCGACCATTACCTTTATGATACCTTGTCAGTATTCATGACAGCCGATTAAGCAGTGTCTTTACTATAACCTTGATTAGCAATTTTAATGCGTATTCTTTATTCTATACAACATATAGCCTATTGAAATGATGTAGTTAACTAAGGTGCAGCAATACAAATTCTATGGAAAAAAGGAGACTTACATGATTAATTATAACATTTATTAAAATAAGGGCTTACTTTCATCAATCAGCAACTCCGTCACTACATAAACGGAAAGTTCACCCCTTAAAAGTCAAAATTCAGCCAAAAGAGGGGCACCTATTCTCGTTTTGAGCTTCTCACAAACCTTCATGCGCTGCGTCTCCTGGAACTCACCGTGGAAGAATATGAAGAGCTATTGTGGAATACGTTCGAGCAAAACTGCTGACAAAGATGTTCAGATGGTTCTCGCAGGATGCTAAGGTGACACTCCATGTGGTCCGGCTGCTGATGGTCTATTTCAGAGAGCCCACGGACCTGTTGGAGTCTGATGGGGAGTGATGGCCACCAAGGTAGATCTTTTTTCTGACCATGGAGACCCCATTGCGACCAGCCTGCAACACTAGTGAGAGTGACAGCGAGCAGAGGCCGTATTTCAATCGCAACTGGGTCGTGGACTTTGTGTAAATGGGGTGTTAACAAATTCCCTCCCACACATAAATGCGTGTGCAAACATTGGAAGTACATTCACCGATTCACAGGTGTAGCGTATTTTCAGAAAATAAACCACACCTTTTTATTTGTATTATCTGCTCTTTAATTTTTTTATTTTTTGTAAATTTTGTGCCCTGTACTTTTTGTCATCGGTTTTTGTTCTTTCATTATTGGAGTTTTTGTATAGTGCCTCATATAAATAGTTATTATAATAATTAATATTAGTAATAATAAATGCTTGATTTTTTGGGGGGGCAGCACAGTGGATTAGTGGTTAGCAGAACCTTGCCTCACAGCAAGAATGTCACAGATTGAGTCCCACCTGTGGAGTGTGTATGTTCTCCCCGTGTTTGCATGGGTTCCCTCTGGGTGATCCGGCTTCCTCCCACATCCAGACATGTAGGTTACGTAGATTGGAAACTTTAAATTGTTCGTAGGTGTTCGTGCGAATGTTAATGTGTGTGTCTGTCTATATATGGCCCTGTGACAGACTGGCGTCCTATCCAGGGTGCCCCCTGCCGCACGCCCTGTTACTGCTGGTATAGGCTCCACCCCCCAACGATCCCATCTTGGAGCCCCTAATTGGACTAAGCGGTTGAAGACAAGTGAGTGATTTTCTTTTTTTTTTTTTCCTTTTTTTGGTATACGAGTAAAAGTCGCACTGAAGTATAGGTTGCAGGACCTCCCAAACTAGTTTAACAAAAAAAGAGACTTGTAATCTGGAAACTATGGAACAACTTTGCAAAAAGCGAAGGTGCCCATTTAAATTTACAGGTGTGTGTGTGTGTGTGTGTCTGCAAGCAGACACACACACATACACCAATCTTCCGTCAGCTGATAGGAGTCTTTGAAGCCTCCACTTCCACAGCCTCTCCCACTCAAACCCCCACTGGCTTCCGATTGTGTTTCTCTCCTTCTGAAGCTCCAGCCCATTTTTCAGACATCTTGATTTCCTGTTGGCCTTTTGCTGTGATTGCAGTGTGTTGTGTAGGTGAAGTTGTCAGTGATGTGTGGGTGAGGCGGCACTAATGTGCTTGTGATGTGGGTGCGGTGGTTGGGGGGCCCTTGGAACCCTTCCTCAGTTTGGGTTTCTGTGAACCTCTTGCTGTCTAAAGTAAAGCCCAACATTTCCACAGCATTATTTGTATCAGTCCAGTAATAGGTACAATATGTAACACAATGCTGCTGGTCCGAGAAAATAATAATAGGGCTGCAATTAAGTTATGTTCGATGTAAAATCATCTTTTTTTGTAAAATGTATGAATTGCCAAGAAAGCACCAAAAAACATATCATCAGCTGTCACAAAATCAAACCAGTTCAGTTAAAAAATGTTGAATACAGATAAAAGGAAAGTAATTTTTGAGAAAGCATAGCAGTACAAAGTTGACAAATTTTCCTTAATAAATTAGCCACATCATTTTTTTTCTGTTTGTAGACAGTTAATTGCTGAATTGTTCCAGCTCTAAAGTCCATACTGCTTTATTTTCATGTTCTTTTATTTGCACTGCTGTTAAAACTCAGCCTTTCCTTCAGTCGTTTCGGAACAAAGCAATGAAAGTCCTCATCTTAACGTTCTATAAAGATTATTGCTGCATTAGTCTCACAAAGAGGTCGCCCAAAATTCAACCATTTGTTGCACAGACGTACATGAAGCACTAGCTAATAGTCTGACCCCATTGTGACTCACAGCCATGGTAAGGTTTGCTTTAGCCCACCAGGAAATGGTAAAATCCATTGTGCTCCACCTGAAACATGTAAATAATCAAAAGAAATCCTTTTAGGAAAGCAAACAGTTTATACCTACTGAACTGCTGGGAGGCTTAACCTGAAACAGATGGAGTGGTGAGTATGGAGTTTGCATTTACAGCAAAGAACAGCAGCAGCAAATTAGTTATGATTTCAGAGTAACCAGAGAACACACAAATGCATTTTGTTCAGTTTAAGTAGTGCAAAGTGTAGCTACTGAAATTATTTTAATTGTTTTGCAGGACACTTTTGGTTTCAAGCCGCAAAACTCCCATTGGTTATCTTTCCTCTACTAATCCTAATTTCTTCTTAATCCAAAAGGAAATAAAGAATACAAAATTTGCCTGACAGATGGAGGTTTTTCTGCATGTTTGTGTGTGTGCGTGAGTAGTTTAGGGAGTAGATAATGATAATGATGTTCTCTCTCTTTGCGCCACACATATGAACAGAACATAGTCCTCTCTGTTGCAGACCATTTGAAACTGAGAGATGAAACATTTTCTTCAAGTCAAAACTTTAAACAGTCAAATGAGATCATAAACGGAAAAGGGTGAAAGAGAGGGCTAAACCTTTTCTACCCAGGAGAGGAAAGTAAGACACTGTGCTTTTCAGAAGGCAAACATTTTGGTTTTGTTCCAGTGGAGCTTCTGTGCTGCCTCAGCTGCAACCTTGAAATGGCCAGATCTCAGTGGGTGGGTACACCTTTTCGTTTCTTCACCAACATGGTTAGCATACTGAGCCAGTGGCAGCTGCTGTGGCAGCCCAGTGTCTTCCTTCCAATGGTGTTCGATGTCACACCTGTCAGTGAGCATATTTTGAAGCTGAGGATTACACTCAAGCATTCTCTTTGTGTTATGTTAGTTGTCTCAGTCTGCGTTCCGTGATGCCTCAATGAGCGAGACTTTTTATGTGCAGCGCATTGTGTGGCAGCACCCTGACATTGGGGTGAATGTGAGGCATTATTGTAAAGTGCTTTGAGCATCTGATGCAGATGGAAAAGCGCTATATAAATGCAGTCCATTAACCATTTCTCATGGAATAATTCTGGAGACTTCTGCAGAACTGTGGGGTCTACAGAAGTGCCCATTTTGTGAGTTCTAACTACAGATTTTGTGGTTTCCTTGAGGGTTCACTTGAAGTCTTGTAGACTCCTGTGTGCTCAGTGCTCAAGATTAAATATGCCAAGGATTCAAGATTCTCTCTCTCAAATCTACAAGGAATCTGGCTAGACCACTTGCAAGCATGGACTGAAATAGGTGATGCCAATGAATTGTGGGAGTTTTTCCTTGTTCAGATAGTGAAAATTGCTGAGGATTGTACTGCAGTTGCTAGTGTCCACAGGAGAAGGTGTTTCATATCTGAGGGCACTCTGAATGTCACTCTGAGGGGTCATGGAAGCTGTAAAACAGGCTATGATTGCCCTGAGAGTAGATAGGGAGACATTTGTCAGAGGAATCTTAGATCAGGAGACTCATCTGTGGGCTACTGACTCCCCAGTTTGCTTACAGAGGAATCAAAACACTTTATTCCTCCAAACAAACCTGTACCATGTCCAACTGCAGGACTGGTAGATGGCGGCTTGGCCCTGATAGGTACCGCTTATACTGTCTCATTGGACTGATTACTTGAAACTTTTCTATAAAGCTGAACCTCCAATTTGAATGTTTATCATTTCAGGTGCCAGAGTTCTTGTAACTGATTCTCCAGTCAACTGTAAACCAACTGGCGTTTGAAATGTACATGCATGCAAGGATTTTCATAACAGGATTCACTTCCAGTTACTTGCCATTCAGCAACCACAGCAGTCTGGTTTCACACCTAAGAAGGCAACCATCAACCACATCCTGCATTAGTTTATTTCACTGGGGATATTTGCTCTTAAAAGTGTGTGCCTGTGTGTGTGTATTTGGGGTGTTTAGCGCACCTCTTTTGACAAACCGGACCAGCGTCACAGGTCCCGTTTGAAGCAATATTTTTATGAGGTCCTGCTGTGTCCCTCGGTCCGAGGTGTCAGGCTAAATCCCCTGATCGATGATTACGTGTGTTTTTTGGGTCCACCATAAAACCTGATACCTGTGGGTAATGAGCTTGTTTTGGAGGCTGGTCCAGTTTTCTGTCCCGCCTCCTGCTGCAGTGTTTTTCCTTCATTCCAGCCGCTGACCGGAGCAGACGTTCATTCTCTCGGGATGAAGTTTTCTTTTTCTTCAGAGTGCGAAAGTCTTTCACGGCAAGTGAATTAAGTAATCTTTTGATAGAAATGCTTCTGTTTTTTTTAAAAAAAAGATCCTCTGCGGTAAAAACATTTTTAAATGATGTTTTTTTGTTAGATATAGAGCCCCACGGTGAGAAAAGTTTATTCTGATGGAGCAGAAGAATTCGGCCTGACAAATTAACCCCAGAGGATCATTTAGACGACACGACGCACCAGGGACAGACTCTCCTTTATGACGTAAGAAAATCAGCTCATAACTTTTTAAAGTGTAAATATTTCATTAATAAGTATGGTCTGTGTTACAGTTTGTGGATATTCTGTTAGGAGTTTATTTAACGCTGTTTAATCAAGTTTTTTCCCCCAGACACAGCAGCAGAGATAGTAAACCCTCTGAAATCTCATTTATATTAAAAATACAGGTTAATAACGCGGAGCTGGTGTGTTCTAATCGACGGAGGTCTGTCGAACCGTCAACAGGGCGCCGCGGGGACGGACTCGTGTTACACGGTAAGAAGAAAAAATCACATCATGACGTTTTTTTTTTAAAGTGTAGGCTAAATATTTAATAAGTCGAATCTTTTCTTTCAGTTTGTGGCGAGACGTGACCGTCGCTCCTGCAAGATGCCCGGAGGTTCGAGGATATTTTGGACTGGTATTAATGAATGTTTTTGAGAGAGAATAATTGCGATGCATAAAAAGTTTATTCTGGTTTAACGAGAAGAAGAAGACAAATGAACCCCAGAGGGTTATTAGACGACACGGGGAGCCGGAGAGAGAGTCGCCTTCATGAGGTAAGAAAAAAAGAAAAACAGTGATTTAGTAATATGACTAAAGTTTTTAAAGGTCCGTAAAGTAAGAAAAAAAACATATTGGCTATATAATGTCAGACGTTTCCCCACTCAGCCAAAAATTTATGCAAACAGTCAGCATCAGCTCGAAAAGTATAAGTTTTTGTGGAGCTTTTCACAACCAAATAAGCGTTTAAAGCGTAAAACCCTCCGCCAGTTAGATTTCTCAATAAATGACCACCGACTGTTTCTATCAAAGATACGGCGTGTGAATTGTAAAAATTACAGCTTCTGTGTGTTTTCAGTGGAACTTCTGCAAAACAACCGCATTTAAATCTTTATCCACGTTAAAACGACATGAGATTTATAATTATACGCTCTGAACAAATGCACAGTGTCGGCTCACAGGCTGTTAATGTTTTTTGACAGAATTAGTCGGAAATGTGCAATTTTCAAGTGCCTGGTGCAGCTTTTTACAAATCATAAAACAGCGGAGTAACAACAGTGAGTTTTAACATTAGAACTCTTACCCTCCTGATGTTGGTCAACTCGTGTATTTCAGATTCATTTTAATAAATGTTCACCTTTCTGTAGCAGTTGTTAGCTAAACTAGTTTGTTCATAATTACAAGCGGTTTTTAAAAACACGTTGTACAATTTTTACTGCGGATTATTCGCTGTTTAGGGTATTTCTACATGCCTTACACTGTAAAAAATAATAAGTTGACTTTACTAAAAATGCAAACTTGCTCCCTTACAAAGTAATTTATGTTGTCTTGAAGCAGATTTGATTACCTTAATTATTGCGAGTGTGCAGTACTCAAATACACTTAAAATCTAGATTACAGTAACTTATTTTGCTGTACTGAAAAAATTAAATTACAGTAATGTATTTACTGTGAGCATCCAGCAAGTGACGGCTTAATTCTCAAAATAGTTTTGTTCATTCATTATATTCAGGTCAACTTAATTTTCTTGAAGCTACAGCTTGAAAACTGAGTCTGGTTAACTTAATTCGTTTGTATGTTAGGATGCATTTACAGTGTACAGAGAGAGTGCGGCTCAAACCAAAGTCAAATTCCATGTATTCTGTGGATACTTGGCCATTAAAAGCTGTTCTGATTCAGATTCTGATAAACCAGAAAATGCTGATGAACCCTGTTTTATTTGAAACTTCAAAGTTGTTGCTTCAGTTCTCCGTCATTCAGTTATCTGTGATTTTCAGGGAACACGACATAAAATGCTGACGGCTGATTTTCATATTAAAACAATAGATGTCTCCCTTTTGGAAAGTCTCCCAAGAAATCTGATCAGAGAATCTTGATGTCTTCAGGGTGTATTAAAAACTAACCAGGAGAAAGCTGCTTTCAAGAACAGTTTCAGTTATTTTTTTGACCCACTTCAGATGTTTCTTGGTCAGAATGAGGTGGTAAAGCAGGAACTTGCAGTGATACAAGTGAGCAAAGAAAATGTTTAGATTTAGGACTTAACATCCAAGCTGCTGACATGTGAACGTTACCGTGAAGTGTTGAGATAAGGATTTGATGTTTGAATCCCAAAATGTGTAAAATATAATAAGTTGACTTTACAAAAAAAGAACTTGTTGCCTTAAAAAAGTGGCTTTGAGCAGACTTGAGTTTATTATACGCAGCTGGAGACATAATAATCATCTATCAGCTAATTTACAGCGACAGCCTGATGGTTACCCTTTAATAAACATGGACGTATGCTTTTTTCTTCATGTAAGTGGACCAAATTTGTGTTTAATAACCATGAACATATGCTTTTTTCTTCAGGTAACTGGAACAAGTACCTTTTTTCTTAATGTTTTCCTTCATGTATGCTGTGTTTAATAAACATGAACGTATACTTTTTTTCTTCATGTAAGTGGACCAAATACTTTTTTCTTAATGTTTTCCTTCACGTATGCTGTGTTTAATAAACATGAACAATTGCTTTTTTCTCTGTGTGTGACTTTAATGAATGTAATAAAGCACATATTCTAAACCTTATACAGTCTGTGTTCTTTCCTATAATATTGTTGAAAAGGGTAAATTGTTTTTCAAACGAGGTTTTTTGTGAAAAACACTTACTGGCACCTTTGCTCTAAAAATACCATCTGGCCTGACACCCAGCCACCCTGCCGGGAGTGACGGAGAAGAAACTTTGTTTTTTTTCCGCCTTCATCACCTCGGGGCGGCATCTCCGATCAGCGGATGTCCCGCGCCCCATGATCGATCGGCTAATATCTTAAAAGAAAACATCTGGCGTGAGTGATAAGGAGCATTGTTTATTGTTCTTCGGGTTCATCACCTCGGGGCAGCATCTCCGCTCAGCGGGTGTCCCGCCACACACACACGCACACACACACACGCACTCACACAGACACAGTTAGCGTCTGCAACAGGTTTTACAGCCGTGTTTCCGCGAGCGGCTCTATGCGTGGGTATTTGACCGTCTTTCTGCAAAGACTTACAGCCGAGAGACGGCTATTTGTTTCCCTTCTTTAATTTACGAATTAAAAAACAGAAAAGGAAACGTAATAATTTAAGAATTAAAAATATTAAAGGGGCATTAAATAATAGACACTGATTTATGTTTAATTATTTCAGAATTAGTTAATTCTTTAATACATTAAAAAGATCTAGGTATTTTTAATCATTCTTTAATTCATGAAATAAAATGACATTAAAATATTAGACCCTGGGTGGGAGGGGAGGTATGGCTTGGAGGCGGGACTAGGGGAGGGGCTTAGGGGCGGGACATAGTGACGTCACCGATTCTGATTGGCTATGACGTAATCGAGGGGGCGGGGCTTAGTGACGTAGCCGATTTTGATTGGCAGCTGTCACTTTTTTGACGAAAGGTGGGTCAGTTTTCTCTCTCTCATGTCGTTCTGGGGGAACTGTATCACATCTCAATGCAAACACTACAGAGGATCCATTACACACAATACTCATTGAAGACACAATGTTCAGAGTGTGATGGTTTTTTCATTTATTGAACTATACCACACACACGAAAGAATTGTTCGTAGGTGTTCGTGCGAATGTTAATGTGTGTGTCTGTCTATATATGGCCCTGTGACAGACTGGCGTCCTATCCAGGGTGCCCCCTGCCGCACGCCCTGTTACTGCTGGTATAGGCTCCACCCCCCAACGATCCCATCTTGGAGCCCCTAATTGGACTAAGCGGTTGAAGACAAGTGAGTGATTTTCTTTTTTTTTTTTTTCCTTTTTTTGGTATACGAGTAAAAGTCGCACTGGAGTATAGGTTGCAGGACCTCCCAAACTAGTTTAACAAAAAAAGAGACTTGTAATCTGGAAACTATGGAACAACTTTGCAAAAAGCGAAGGTGCCCATTTAAATTTACAGGTGTGTGTGTGTGTGTGTGTCTGCAAGCAGACACACACACACATACACCAATCTTCCGTCAGCTGATAGGAGTCTTTGAAGCCTCCACTTCCACAGCCTCTCCCACTCAAACCCCCACTGGCTTCCGATTGTGTTTCTCTCCTTCTGAAGCTCCAGCCCATTTTTCAGACATCTTGATTTCCTGTTGGCCTTTTGCTGTGATTGCAGTGTGTTGTGTAGGTGAAGTTGTCAGTGATGTGTGGGTGAGGCGGCACTAATGTGCTTGTGATGTGGGTGCGGTGGTTGGGGGGCCCTTGGAACCCTTCCTCAGTTTGGGTTTCTGTGAACCTCTTGCTGTCTAAAGTAAAGCCCAACATTTCCACAGCATTATTTGTATCAGTCCAGTAATAGGTACAATATGTAACACAATGCTGCTGGTCCGAGAAAATAATAATAGGGCTGCAATTAAGTTATGTTCGATGTAAAATCATCTTTTTTTGTAAAATGTATGAATTGCCAAGAAAGCACCAAAAAACATATCATCAGCTGTCACAAAATCAAACCAGTTCAGTTAAAAAATGTTGAATACAGATAAAAGGAAAGTAATTTTTGAGAAAGCATAGCAGTACAAAGTTGACAAATTTTCCTTAATAAATTAGCCACATCATTTTTTTTTCTGTTTGTAGACAGTTAATTGCTGAATTGTTCCAGCTCTAAAGTCCATACTGCTTTATTTTCATGTTCTTTTATTTGCACTGCTGTTAAAACTCAGCCTTTCCTTCAGTCGTTTCGGAACAAAGCAATGAAAGTCCTCATCTTAACGTTCTATAAAGATTATTGCTGCATTAGTCTCACAAAGAGGTCGCCCAAAATTCAACCATTTGTTGCACAGACGTACATGAAGCACTAGCTAATAGTCTGACCCCATTGTGACTCACAGCCATGGTAAGGTTTGCTTTAGCCCACCAGGAAATGGTAAAATCCATTGTGCTCCACCTGAAACATGTAAATAATCAAAAGAAATCCTTTTAGGAAAGCAAACAGTTTATACCTACTGAACTGCTGGGAGGCTTAACCTGAAACAGATGGAGTGGTGAGTATGGAGTTTGCATTTACAGCAAAGAACAGCAGCAGCAAATTAGTTATGATTTCAGAGTAACCAGAGAACACACAAATGCATTTTGTTCAGTTTAAGTAGTGCAAAGTGTAGCTACTGAAATTATTTTAATTGTTTTGCAGGACACTTTTGGTTTCAAGCCGCAAAACTCCCATTGGTTATCTTTCCTCTACTAATCCTAATTTCTTCTTAATCCAAAAGGAAATAAAGAATACAAAATTTGCCTGACAGATGGAGGTTTTTCTGCATGTTTGTGTGTGTGCGTGAGTAGTTTAGGGAGTAGATAATGATAATGATGTTCTCTCTCTTTGCGCCACACATATGAACAGAACATAGTCCTCTCTGTTGCAGACCATTTGAAACTGAGAGATGAAACATTTTCTTCAAGTCAAAACTTTAAACAGTCAAATGAGATCATAAACGGAAAAGGGTGAAAGAGAGGGCTAAACCTTTTCTACCCAGGAGAGGAAAGTAAGACACTGTGCTTTTCAGAAGGCAAACATTTTGGTTTTGTTCCAGTGGAGCTTCTGTGCTGCCTCAGCTGCAACCTTGAAATGGCCAGATCTCAGTGGGTGGGTACACCTTTTCGTTTCTTCACCAACATGGTTAGCATACTGAGCCAGTGGCAGCTGCTGTGGCAGCCCAGTGTCTTCCTTCCAATGGTGTTTGATGTCACACCTGTCAGTGAGCATATTTTGAAGCTGAGGATTACACTCAAGCATTCTCTTTGTGTTATGTTAGTTGTCTCAGTCTGCGTTCCGTGATGCCTCAATGAGCGAGACTTTTTGTGTGCAGCGCATTGTGTGGCAGCACCCTGACATTGGGGTGAATGTGAGGCATTATTGTAAAGTGCTTTGAGCATCTGATGCAGATGGAAAAGCGCTATATAAATGCAGTCCATTAACCATTTCTCATGGAATAATTCTGGAGACTTCTGCAGAACTGTGGGGTCTACAGAAGTGCCCATTTTGTGAGTTCTAACTACAGATTTTGTGGTTTCCTTGAGGGTTCACTTGAAGTCTTGTAGACTCCTGTGTGCTCAGTGCTCAAGATTAAATATGCCAAGGATTCAAGATTCTCTCTCTCAAATCTACAAGGAATCTGGCTAGACCACTTGCAAGCATGGACTGAAATAGGTGATGCCAATGAATTGTGGGAGTTTTTCCTTGTTCAGATAGTGAAAATTGCCGAGGATTGTACTGCAGTTGCTAGTGTCCACAGGAGAAGGTGTTTCATATCTGAGGGCACTCTGAATGTCACTCTGAGGGGTCATGGAAGCTGTAAAACAGGCTATGATTGCCCTGAGAGTAGATAGGGAGACATTTGTCAGAGGAATCTTAGATCAGGAGACTCATCTGTGGGCTACTGACTCCCCAGTTTGCTTACAGAGGAATCAAAACACTTTATTCCTCCAAACAAACCTGTACCATGTCCAACTGCAGGAGTGGTAGATGGCGGCTTGGCCCTGATAGGTACCGCTTATACTGTCTCATTGGACTGATTACTTGAAACTTTTCTATAAAGCTGAACCTCCAATTTGAATGTTTATCATTTCAGGTGCCAGAGTTCTTGTAACTGATTCTCCAGTCAACTGTAAACCAACTGGCGTTTGAAATGTACATGCATGCAAGGATTTTCATAACAGGATTCACTTCCAGTTACTTGCCATTCAGCAACCACAGCAGTCTGGTTTCACACCTAAGAAGGCAACCATCAACCACATCCTGCATTAGTTTATTTCACTGGGGATATTTGCTCTTAAAAGTGTGTGCCTGTGTGTGTGTATTTGGGGTGTTTAGCGCACCTCTTTTGACAAACCGGACCAGCGTCACAGGTCCCGTTTGAAGCAATATTTTATGAGGTCCTGCTGTGTCCCTCGGTCCGAGGTGTCAGGCTAAATCCCCTGATCGATGATTACGTGTGTTTTTTGGGTCCACCATAAAACCTGATACCTGAGGGTAATGAGCTTGTTTTGGAGGCTGGTCCAGTTTTCTGTCCCGCCTCCTGCTGCAGTGTTTTTCCTTCATTCCAGCCGCTGACCGGAGCAGACGTTCATTCTCTCGGGATGAAGTTTTCTTTTTCTTCAGAGTGCGAAAGTCTTTCACGGCAAGTGAATTAAGTAATCTTTTGATAGAAATGCTTCTGTTTTTTTAAAAAAAAAGATCCTCTGCGGTAAAAACATTTTTAAATGATGTTTTTTTGTTAGATATAGAGCCCCACGGTGAGAAAAGTTTATTCTGATGGAGCAGAAGAATTCGGCCTGACAAATTAACCCCAGAGGATCATTTAGACGACACGACGCACCAGGGACAGACTCTCCTTTATGACGTAAGAAAATCAGCTCATAACTTTTTAAAGTGTAAATATTTCATTAATAAGTATGGTCTGTGTTACAGTTTGTGGATATTCTGTTAGGAGTTTATTTAACGCTGTTTAATCAAGTTTTTTCCCCCAGACACAGCAGCAGAGATAGTAAACCCTCTGAAATCTCATTTATATTAAAAATACAGGTTAATAACGCGGAGCTGGTGTGTTCTAACCGACGGAGGTCTGTCGAACCGTCAACAGGGCGCCGCGGGGACGGACTCGTGTTACACGGTAAGAAGAAAAAATCACATCATGACGTTTTTTTTTTAAAGTGTAGGCTAAATATTTAATAAGTCGAATCTTTTCTTTCAGTTTGTGGCGAGACGTGACCGTCGCTCCTGCAAGATGCCCGGAGGTTCGAGGATATTTTGGACTGGTATTAATGAATGTTGTTGAGAGAGAATAATTGCGATGCATAAAAAGTTTATTCTGGTTTAACGAGAAGAAGAAGACAAATGAACCCCAGAGGGTTATTAGACGACACGGGGAGCCGGAGAGAGAGTCGCCTTCATGAGGTAAGAAAAAAAGAAAAACAGTGATTTAGTAATATGACTAAAGTTTTTAAAGGTCCGTAAAGTAAGAAAAAAAACATATTGGCTATATAATGTCAGACGTTTCCCCACTCAGCCAAAAATTTATGCAAACAGTCAGCATCAGCTCGAAAAGTATAAGTTTTTGTGGAGCTTTTCACAACCAAATAAGCGTTTAAAGCGTAAAACCCTCCGCCAGTTAGATTTCTCAATAAATGACCACCGACTGTTTCTATCAAAGATACGGCGTGTGAATTGTAAAAATTACAGCTTCTGTGTGTTTTCAGTGGAACTTCTGCAAAACAACCGCATTTAAATCTTTATCCACGTTAAAACGACATGAGATTTATAATTATACGCTCTGAACAAATGCACAGTGTCGGCTCACAGGCTGTTAATGTTTTTTGACAGAATTAGTCGGAAATGTGCAATTTTCAAGTGCCTGGTGCAGCTTTTTACAAATCATAAAACAGCGGAGTAACAACAGCGAGTTTTAACATTAGAACTCTTACCCTCCTGATGTTGGTCAACTCGTGTATTTCAGATTCATTTTAATAAATGTTCACCTTTCTGTAGCAGTTGTTAGCTAAACTAGTTTGTTCATAATTACAAGCGGTTTTTAAAAACACGTTGTACAATTTTTACTGCGGATTATTCGCTGTTTAGGGTATTTCTACATGCCTTACACTGTAAAAAATAATAAGTTGACTTTACTAAAAATGCAAACTTGCTCCCTTACAAAGTAATTTATGTTGTCTTGAAGCAGATTTGATTACCTTAATTATTGCGAGTGTGCAGTACTCAAATACACTTAAAATCTAGATTACAGTAACTTATTTTGCTGTACTGAAAAAATTAAATTACAGTAATGTATTTACTGTGAGCATCCAGCAAGTGACGGCTTAATTCTCAAAATAGTTTTGTTCATTCATTATATTCAGGTCAACTTAATTTTCTTGAAGCTACAGCTTGAAAACTGAGTCTGGTTAACTTAATTCGTTTGTATGTTAGGATGCATTTACAGTGTACAGAGAGAGTGCGGCTCAAACCAAAGTCAAATTCCATGTATTCTGTGGATACTTGGCCATTAAAAGCTGTTCTGATTCAGATTCTGATAAACCAGAAAATGCTGATGAACCCTGTTTTATTTGAAACTTCAAAGTTGTTGCTTCAGTTCTCCGTCATTCAGTTATCTGTGATTTTCAGGGAACACTTGACATAAAATGCTGACGGCTGATTTTCATATTAAAACAATAGATGTCTCCCTTTTGGAAAGTCTCCCAAGAAATCTGATCAGAGAATCTTGATGTCTTCAGGGTGTATTAAAAACTAACCAGGAGAAAGCTGCTTTCAAGAACAGTTTCAGTTATTTTTTTGACCCACTTCAGATGTTTCTTGGTCAGAATGAGGTGGTAAAGCAGGAACTTGCAGTGATACAAGTGAGCAAAGAAAATGTTTAGATTTAGGACTTAACATCCAAGCCGTTGGCATGTGAACGTTACCGTGAAGTGTTGAGATAAGGATTTGATGTTTGAATCCCAAAATGTGTAAAATATAATAAGTTGACTTTACAAAAAAAGAACTTGTTGCCTTAAAAAAGTGGCTTTGAGCAGACTTGAGTTTATTATACGCAGCTGGAGACATAATAATCATCTATCAGCTAATTTACCGCGACGGCCTGATGGTTACCCTTTAATAAACATGGACGTATGCTTTTTTCTTCATGTAAGTGGACCAAATTTGTGTTTAATAACCATGAACATATGCTTTTTTCTTCAGGTAACTGGAACAAGTACCTTTTTTCTTAATGTTTTCCTTCATGTATGCTGTGTTTAATAAACATGAACGTATACTTTTTTTCTTCATGTAAGTGGACCAAATACTTTTTTCTTAATGTTTTCCTTCACGTATGCTGTGTTTAATAAACATGAACAATTGCTTTTTTCTCTGTGTGTGACTTTAATGAATGTAATAAAGCACATATTCTAAACCTTATACAGTCTGTGTTCTTTCCTATAATATTGTTGAAAAGGGTAAATTGTTTTTCAAACGAGGTTTTTTGTGAAAAACACTTACTGGCACCTTTTGCTCTAAAAATACCATCTGGCCTGACACCCAGCCACCCTGCCGGGAGTGACGGAGAAGAAACTTTGTTTTTTTTCCACCTTCATCACCTCGGGGCGGCATCTCCGATCAGCGGATGTCCCGCGCCCCATGATCGATCGGCTAATATCTTAAAAGAAAACATCTGGCGTGAGTGATAAGGAGCATTGTTTATTGTTCTTCGGGTTCATCACCTCGGGGCAGCATCTCCGCTCAGCGGGTGTCCCGCCACACACACACACACACGCACACACACACACGCACTCACACAGACACAGTTAGCGTCTGCAACAGGTTTTACAGCCGTGTTTCCGCGAGCGGCTCTATGCGTGGGTATTTGACCGTCTTGCTGCAAAGACTTACAGCTGAGAGACGGCTATTTGTTTCCCTTCTTTAATTTACGAATTAAAAAACAGAAAAGGAAACGTAATAATTTAAGAATTAAAAATATTAAAGGGGCATTAAATAATAGACACTGATTTATGTTTAATTATTTCAGAATTAGTTAATTCTTTAATACATTAAAAAGATCTAGGTATTTTTAATCATTCTTTAATTCATGAAATAAAATGACATTAAAATATTAGACCCTGGGTGGGAGGGGAGGTATGGCTTGGAGGCGGTGCTTGGCCGGGGTTAGGGGAGGAGCTTGGGGGGTGGGGCTAGGGGAGGAGCCAGGGGCGGAACTAGGGGAGGAGCCAGGGGCGGGGCTTAGGGGCGGTGCATACTGACGTCATCGACTCTGATTGGATGTGACGTCATAAGGGGCGGGGGCTTGGATGTGGGACCAGGGGCGGGGCTTAGGGGCGGGGCATAGTGACGTCATCGATTATGATTGGCTGTGACGTCATAAGGGGCGGGGCTTGGAGGCGGGACTAGGGGAGGGGCTTAGGGGCGGGACATAGTGACGTCATCAATTCTGATTGGATATGACGTCATAGAGGGGGCGGGGCTTAGTGACGTAGTCGATTTTGATTGGCAGCTGTCACTTTTTTGACGAAAGGTGGGTCAGTTTTCTCTCTGACATGAACAGGAAGCAATCACAGCTCACAGCAACTCCCATTGAAAATAACAGAGAAAGGACCTGAGCTTCTGGCATTTTTACATAAAACAAACACAATAACAACATCTAAAAACCGAGTTAATATATCCAGGAGAGTTTTAGGCATAATATACAAAGAGTTTTACGTTGTGATGTTACAGTTTTTATTGATTGCTTTGATCTGTTTGAAGAAACTAGGAAGCTCTCAGCCTTCATCATCACCATCTCAGCAGAGCAAAAGACACCTCTTGCAAATGTGTTAACCCATTCTCATTGGATTGACACATTTCCCCACCCTTTTTCATATCAGTTAACATAGATATCATTCAAGCAGTCAAACTCCATTGTTTTAGCTCCAGTATCCTAACAGAAACCATATGTTCCCAGCTATTAGAAACTGATCGGTATGCAAGCACTGAAGCACCTGTTTGACACTTCTTCACACAAATCTTCAATTTGCAATCAGTCTGTAGTCGGCCTTAAAAGGTGCCATGTCTGTGTTGTTCTTTGCAAACATGGATCAAAGAGGTCTAAGGCAGATGAGAGTGAGAGTAAGAGGTAGACGAGTCCGAGGTAGAGGAGTCCGTGTGCGAGGTGGAGGTATAGTTGGAAGGGCTCAAGTTACTGATGAAATTCAGGCAACTATAACTGATCATGTTCTAAATCATGGCCTTTCAAGGCTGGACAAAATTTGTAAACAGAAACACTGTTGTCTCAATTGTCAGTTTTTCGACAGGAGAACAGGTAATGTTGTTATGGGCCTACAATATATACAGAATATCTGCAGTACAGTAATATACAGTACTTCATGTAATTTTTTCCACATTCCAATTTCATGTATTTTTTATAGAGTCAAAAGGCTACCAGTCACTGGTGGTAGAATAAGAATTTATAATGCTGAGCCGGAGGCAGCCATTGCCAACATGGTTGTGGCAAATAATGCCATTAGGCTGCGAGAAATCAGGGCTGCAGTAATTGCAGATCAGGGAGTATTTAGAAATATAAATACTGTGAGTGAGACCACCATAGACTGCATCCTCAGGAGGAATAATATGGCAATGAAACAGCTCTACAGAGTTCCTTTTCAAAGAAACTCTGATGAAACATTACTATACTGTTACTGTATGCCTTGTCATATCATACAGTTACTGTAGAGTCAACTAGAGTCACTTTTACGTAATTGTAATTTTGACTTTTTTTTTCTTTAGAGAATAATGGAGCTTGAAGCCGAGGGGGCACATCACGTCTTCATTTATGTAGATGAGGCCGGCTTCAATCTGTGTAAAGTCAGGAGACGAGGAAGGAACCTCACTGGGCATAGGGCCACTATTGCAGGTCCAGGGCAGAGGGGCCCCAACATAACTATGTGTGCTGCCATCTCCAATGATTGCATCCTGTGCCATATCCCCACCATTGGCCCCTACAACACCAAGCACCTCATAGCATTCCTGAATGCTCTTCACGACATGCTGATCTCACCTCAGGAGAGAGGGCTGTTGAGGCCTGGCTTGCCACTGTTCATCATCATATGGGACAATGTGGCATTCCACCACTCTCGTATTGTAAATACAGTTTTTATTGATTGCTTTGATCTGTTTGAAGAAACTGGTAACCTCTCAGTCTTCATCGTCACTCTCTCAGCAGAGCAAAAAACACCTCTTGCAAATGAGTTAACCCATTGTCATTGGTTTGACACACTTCCCCCACCCTTTTGCAAATCAGTTAACGCAGATGTCATTCAAGCAGTCCAAACTCCATTGCTTTAGCTGTGGTAACCAAACAGAAACCATATGTTCCCATCTCTTAGAAACGTCTTGACCGGTATGAAATCACTGGAGCACCTGTTTGACACTGCTTCACACAACTTTTCAATTTGCAATCAGTCTGCAGGCTTAAAAGGTGCCATGTTGTGTGCTGTAACTTGCAAGAATGGATGTCTTAGGCACATGAGAGTGAGAGTAAGAGGGCTCGGGGGAATAGGAGTCCGAGGAAGAGGTGTAGCTGGAAGGGCTCAAGTCACAGATGAAATTCGGGCAACTGTGATTGATCATGTGGTAAATCATGGTCTTTCACTTAGAGAGGCTGGACAAAGAGTCCAACCTGTTCTCAATAGAAACACGGTTGCATCCATTGTCAGAGTTTTTCGACTGGAGAACAGGTAATGTTGCTTATACAGTATATACAGATATATCTGTAGTGATATACAATATTTCATGTAATTTCTTCCACATTTCATGTATTCTTTATAGAATCGAAAGGCTACCGGTTGGTGGTGGTAGACACAGAATTTTGAATGCTGAGCAGGAGGCAGCCATTGTGAACATGGTTCTGGCAAATAATGCCATTAGGCTGCATGAAATCAGGGCAGCAGTGATTGCAGATCAGGGGGTATTTATAAATGTAAATACTGTGAGTGAGACAACAATTACCTGTGTCCTCAGAAGGAACAATATGGCAATGAAACAGCTCTACAGAGTTCCCTTCCAGAGGAAAGCTGATGCTGTGAAGGAGGCCAGATGCCAATATGTGGAGGTAAGGACACATTACAGTACTATACTCTTATACCTTGGCATATCATGCAGTTACTGTCAACTGGAGTTACTTTTACTGTATGTAATTGTAATTTTGCTTTTTCTTTTCTTTAGTGTATCATGGAGCTTGAAGCTGAGGGGGCACATCATATTTTCATCTATGTCAATGAAGCCGGCTTCAACCTTTGTAAAGTGAGGCGACGTGGGAGGAACCTCATTGGGCATAGGGCCACTATTAAAGTTCCAGGGCAGAGGGGCGCCAACATTACTATGTGTGCTGCTGTTTCTAATGACGGCGTCCTCAGCCATATTCCAGCTGTTGGCCCCTACAATAGTGAGCGCCTCATTGCATTCTTGAACACCCTGCATGACAGGCTCATCTTGCCTCAGGAAAGAGGGCTGTTGAGGCCTGGCATGCCATTGTTTGTAATCATCTGGAACAATGTGGCATTCCACCACTCTCGTGTGGTGAATGAGTGGTTTGTGGGGCACCCGAGGATGATGATGCAATTCCTTCCTCCATACTCTCCATTTTTAAATCCTATAGAGGAATTCTTCAGTGCATGGAGATGGAAGGTATACAATCACGGCCCCTATGAGCAGATGCCCTTGCTCGATGCAATGACCACTGCTGCCCAAGATATACGCTCAACAAAAATATAAACGCAACACTTTTGGTTTTGCTCCCATTTTGTATGAGATGAACTCAAAGATCTAAAACTTTTTCCACATACACAATATCACCATTTCCCTCAAATATTGTTCACAAACCAGTCTAAATCTGTGATAGTGAGCACTTCTCCTTTGCTGAGATAATCCATCCCACCTCACAGGTGTGCCATATCAAGATGCTGATTAGACACCATGATTAGTGCACAGGTGTGCCTTAGACTGCCCACAATAAAAGGCCACTCTGAAAGGTGCAGTTTTATCACACAGCACAATGCCACAGATGTTGCAAGATTTGAGTGAGCGTGCAATTGGCATGCTGACAGCAGGAATGTCAACCAGAGCTGTTGCTCGTGTATTGAATGTTCATTTCTCTACCATAAGCCGTCTCCAAAGGCGTTTCAGAGAATTTGGCAGTACATCCAACCAGCCTCACAACCGCAGACCACGTGTAACCACACCAGCCCAGGACCTCCACATCCAGCATGTGCACCTCCAAGATCGTCTGAGACCAGCCACTCGGACAGCTGCTGAAACAATCGGTTTGCATAACCAAAGAATTTCTGCACAAACTGTCAGAAACCGTCTCAGGGAAGCTCATCTGCATGCTCGTCATCCTCATCGGGGTCTCGACCTGACTCCAGTTCGTCGTCTTAACCAACTTGAGTGGGCAAATGCTCACATTTGCTGGCGTTTTGCACGTTGGAGAGGTGTTCTCTTCACGGATGAATCCCGGTTCACACTGTTCAGGGCAGATGGCAGACAGCGTGTGTGGCATTGTGTGGGTGAGCGGTTTTCTGATGTCAATGTTGTGGATCAAGTGGCCCATGGTGGCAGTGGGGTTATGGTATGGGCAGGCATCTGTTATGGACGAAGAACACAGATGCATATTATTGATGGCATTTTGAATGCGCAGAGATACCATGATGAGATCCTGAGGCCCATTGTTGTGCCAACATCCAAGAACATCACCTCATGTTGCAGCAGGATAATGCACGGCCCCATGTTGCAAGGATCTGTACACAATTCTTGGAAGCTGAAAATGTCCCAGTTCTTGCATGGCCGGCATACTCACCGGACATGTCACCCATTGAGCATGTTTGGGATGCTCTGGACCGGCGTATACGACAGCATGTACAGTTCCTGCCAATATCCAGCAACTTCGCACAGCCATTGAAGAGGAGTGGACCAACATTCCACAGGCCACAATTGACAACCTGATCAACTCTATGCGAAGGAGATGTGTTGCACTGCATGAGGCAAATGGTGGTCACACCAGATACTGACTGGTATCCCCCCCCCCAATAAAACAAAACTGCACCTTTCAGAGTGGCCTTTTATTGTGGACAGTCTAAGGCACACCTGTGCACTAATCATGGTGTCTAATCAGCATCTTGATATGGCACACCTGTGAGGTGGGATGAATTATCTCAGCAAAGGAGAAGTGCTCACTATCACAGATTTAGACTGGTTTGTGAACAGTATTTGAGGGAAATGGTGATATTGTGTATGTGGAAAAAGTTTTAGATCTTTGAGTTCATCTCATAAAAAATGGGAGCAAAACCAAAAGTGTTGCGTTTATATTTTTGTTGAGTGTAGATGCAGAGGCATGCCAAGGATGGATAAGGCATGCTTGAAGATTTTTCCCTAGGTGAATCGCAAGGGAGAATATTGAGTGTGATGTATAGATGAGGCCATGTGGCCTATTCGTCAAGAGAGAATAGACTAGAAGAGATTTCTTTTTTCTTTATTGTACAGAATTATTATTTTTATTGTTGTGTGGGCCGCTGAAGAGGAGGTACTGCTGGCCCACCACCACAAGATGGCACCCTGCTTGAAGTGCGGGC
Organism: Thalassophryne amazonica; assembly: GCF_902500255.1. Taxonomy (NCBI): domain Eukaryota; kingdom Metazoa; phylum Chordata; class Actinopteri; order Batrachoidiformes; family Batrachoididae; genus Thalassophryne; species Thalassophryne amazonica. Next base: position 96,068,605 of record NC_047113.1, on the reverse strand, counting down.
TTCAAGCACAAGAGGGCGTCGGAGCGACCGGGAGTGACAGCTGTCACTCATCATCTGTACCAGCTGTCACTCATCCACTACTCATCACCACCACCATAAAGGCCGGACTGCAACTCCACCTCCCCGCCGAGAAATCAGTTACCATTCAGGTAATTCCTCTGCTACACTTAACACTGACTAATAGTCTGAACTTCTTTGCAGCCGTTTTCCTGTGGGTGTTGCCTTATCTGTGGGATTGGCGTTCGGTGTGATCAGCGACGGCTTCGCTTCACACCCCAACCAGATAAGTGGTTAGACAGGAGCTGCACGAGTGTGTGATTGGAGGTGGAGGTTTTCCCTCCCAATTGTATACAGACTGTGGGATTACTGAGTGTGCGAACTCACACTCATCAGGACTGTCTCTGTTCTCTGCCAGCAGTACCGGGTCTGACTGCTGAAGACAGCGGCCACCTGGGGCACAGGGCTTGGCGGCTCCGGTGTTCTTCAGCTCCGTTGGTGGTGGAAGCTGTGTGGGATCCGGCTCTTCTCTTGCCAGGCGTCTTCTATCGTCGAGCCTGCCCACACGTCACTTTGTGTATAATTGACAGTCACCATATTGTTATTGTCTGTACGTCGTTGTGTGATTCACAACATTAAATTGTTATTTTTGGCTTATCCATTGTCCGTTCATTAACGCCCCCTGTTGTGGGTCCGTGTCACGACACTTTCACATTTATTTTCCTAATGTCTTACACAGTGATGGATTTTATTTTTTCTTTCATACTCTATATGTGGTTTCTGTTGGAATATTTCATTTGTTAGCCACAATCTAAGAAAAACAAAAAAAACAAGAATGCATACTGCAATCAATAAAATTTTCATCACAGCATATCTGATTCGGGATCAATTTTTTTGCAAAAAGGCAAATTTGACTACAAATGGCACTGACATGTAAGCTGCTCTGTCATTACTGTAGCTCAGTCATTAGGAACAATGACCGGTAATGCAGCACTGATTCACACTGAGTGCTGCATTTTGTATTTTGATGCCCCTTTTCTAATGA